>NC_050480.2:111230363-111534113 GCF_012460135.2 Molothrus ater | reverse complement strand
AAGGTGTCCCTGCCCATGGCAGGGGGTTGGAATGAGAGGTTCTTCCAAGTCTCTTCCAGCCCAAACCATCCTGTGATTGTGTGAGTTTATGAATCTATCCAATCTTGTTGAGGAGCTCAGGATCTGCCCCTCCAACTGCAGCGCAGCCATCAGAGTGCAGCCAATCTCTGTTCTTCTTCATCCTCTGCAATATGGGACCTTGTGCATCAGATCAGCCCCATTCCCACCCAGCCCTGGCTCCCTTTTCCCCATGTGCAGTGATTTCTTTGGCTCTGCAGAGCAAAGCAAGCAAGAATCACTCCAGGCACTGGGATATCACAGCAGCACCGTTGCCCCATAACCACAGCACCAGCGGGGACCATGAGCACACACGGCTCTGCAAATGCTATGGGAACATTGGCCTGGCATTCCCAGCCATGCAGGGAGTGCTGGACCCACCTTCCAGCTCCAGGGTGAGATGTGGGTCCCCTTTCTCCCAGCCTCTGCCCTGGGCAAAACTCACTGGCTTTGCTCCTTGGGGTTCTCGCGGTCGCACCGCGCATCTCCGCAGTGCCGATCCATCGGGGCCTTCCAGCACAGCTCCTGATGGGAATTAATCTAATGGCTGCTCCACTCTGGGCATTTGGGAGAAATGTATTTTGAGGGGAAGCTTTGAGATGTCTCAGGACAGGGTGGCCTCGTTGTGTGGAAGGATCAGTGAAGTGCTGTCCCCGCTCCTCAGGGTGCCCCGTTCAGCCTCCCTGTTTGACCCCTTAATTTCCCGTAGTGATGTCACTGAAATCCCTGCTCGTGGTCGCGCTGCCGGGCTAAATTTAGAGTGTTTGAGATGATTTGTGACTCTGTTGCTGGGGGGAGGCGGGGCGGGGGGGGATGTCAGGGAATGACATGTGAGTCCTGTGTCATTGAGGCTCGTTTGGGCTTTAAAGACGGTGGAGTGGAGCGCGGAGATGACAGCGCTGTCCAGGAAGAGCAGGGAGGAAAAAGGAGATGGGACTCTCGGCCCTTTTTATAGTCTAACCAATTTAATTGAGCTCGTTGCTAAGCTGAGACATTAGGAAAGGATTTTCCCCTCGAAACCTGATTAGATTTCCCAATAAAACGCCCACTTTGACTGCTGCTGCTAGGAGATGTGTTGGCTTTTGGTTCATGGAGGTGCACGGCATAAAAATAAACGGAAAAAAGGAGCTGGATGCTGCAGGGATATGAAGCAAAAGATCTTTCTACATGGAGACCATCATCCTGCTTGGGACTAGGTGAACAGTGGGGCTGGCACTCGACAGAGATCTGGGAAATGAGGGAAACAGAGGAATTTCCCACATCTTCCATTCCACCTCCCTGCTGGAGCCGGAGCATCTCCAGCCCAACCAGTGCTGCAGTGGCGAGTGAATCGGTCAGGGGTGGGCGTGGGCAGGGAGGAAAAAACCAGCATAAAATTGCAAATGGAAGGATCTTTGCTCCCCACAAATGCTCTCCATCCACCCCTTCCCTCTGCCCACGGGATGGGTGCCCCTGGGTCCCTGTCCCCAGCCCCTTCTAGCGCATGACCTTGAGGGCCAGACGCCTGAAGGTTATTCGGGGGCATTGCTGTGTTAATCAAAGCTGCTTAATTCCCCCCATAATCCAAGTGGGGATGGAGCCTGGCAGGTCCCTGCCGTTATGTTTACATCGGACTGCGGGTGGAGGGAGGAAGGAGGGGACAGGGAGGGAGGGGGGAGCTGACGTGCTTGGAATAAAACCATGCTACCTCCTCCTCCATCCCTCAGCGAAAAAATCAAACGCATCTGTCCACCCCCCCAACCCCCCCGCCCGTGCCAATTCCCTTCCCAAAGTGTCCACCCCAAAGAGGAGGGGCTGCACTGCAGCTCATCTCAAGGGGGCAAAGGTCTTGGAGGAACCCCCGACCTGATTTATTCAGGGCACAGCAATATTTCTTGGGATTAGTATTAATAAGAGCCTCCTGCCTCCTCCTCTCCACCCCTCTGGGCTGAGCCCGAGGGAGGCAGCCGGGCCCCGCCGGGGTACCAGGCCTTTGGATGCACGGTGATGGCGTCTCTTCATCCCGGCCATTTCACAAGACAGAAAATAGGTTGTGTATTTATTTGGGGTTATTTAGGTCTTGTTTTCCTCTCCCATGCCGCAGCTTTAAAACAAAATCCATCCTGTTTGTGAGGGCCGGGCGCTGTGGGGCTGGCGGTGCCGCAGAGGGATGTTCTGCACGTAGTGCGGCATGGCAGGGATCTGCCTGCCGAGATGGGGGCAATCCCAGAGAGAAGGCACCCCCAAATCTCTTTCTTTTCCCCCCTTTTATTCACTACACAGGAGCCCTCTGGCCGTTCAGACCCTCCTGGAGGTCCAGGATGCAGCAGTGCCCACCCAGGGTTGAGCAGGTGACTGTGGGCTGCCGAATTGCAAGGCTGAGGTTTTTATTTTGGGGCGGATTTTAACATTCATCCCCCACCTGGTGCTGAGTGCGGGTCCTTCGGGGGGGGTCCTGCCTCCGCCACCGTAAAGAGACGGGTGAGAAACCTCCAGGAACAAAGGAGAGGATGCAGGAACCCGCAAGGAAAGAGCTTTATTGGCACGACCCGACGGGCTCCTTGCGGCATCCGCACCGGCCGGGATGCGAGCCCAGGGGGAGGGATGGCCCCAAATACCTGCAGAACCCCTCGGCGGCTGCAAAGAGGCGTCCCAGGGAGCCCAGGCTGCTGTCAGTTTTCCCAAGGGCACCATTCCAGAGGTGAGGCTCTGTGCACGGAGCTGCAAAGAGAGATGGGAGCCCCACGCTGTCACCGAGGGCCCCCCGAATTTGGGACAGCTCTGCAGATGCCCTGAGGGGTGGGGGACTGTCCCCTGCAGTGAGGCCTGTCCTCCCCCAGTGCCAGGCACCTGCTGGGAGCACTGGGATGGGCCGGGATGAAGGGATGCAGGGCGGCCTCCAGCTGCAAAGAGAAGGGAGGGGAGGAGAGGGATGGGAGAAGGGAAAGGAGGTGAAGGGCCCCAGCGGGGAGCAGGGCAGAGCGGTGGGGATGGCTACAAGGGTGGAGGGGGGAAAAAAAACCCGAAATAAAAATAAAAGCGTGAAAAAGAAGGGGAAAAAGAAAGCAATGGCGTGTCGGGGGGAGGAGGGGGGAGCAGCCCCTGTGCTGCAGAAGGCTCTGGGGGGCACCTGCTCCGTGTTAGGCCGCGGGGTCGCAGCATCCCTGCGGGGTCGCAGCATCCCTCCCTCCCGCCGCCTCCAGATTTTTGAATTTTATTTTATTTTCTGAATAATTCAGGTGCTGTTTCTCCCCCCTCTTCATCCTCCCCCCCACCTCCCCTCGGCTCCTCGCACACACACGCCTCTCGCCGGGGCTGTGTAAGGAGTATAATGAGGCAGCCGATGGGTAATTGGGATCTTTTGTAGGGAGGATGTATGGCTGGGGCAGCTGCTGGGGGGTGGGGGGGCAGCTGGGGGGGGGACAGCATTACCATACAAAGGGAACAAATGACATGTTTATCCCTCTGAGAGATTTACGCCCGGCCTCGCCCTGCAGACACAGCGCTCCCCCCTTCTTCTACCCGGCACTTTTGATTTAAATTATAAGGATTAAAAGGAGAGGGAGGGCGGAGGGGAAAAACACACAAACAGCCACCGGAAAAAAAAAATCATAATAAAGCTTTTAAAAAATAAAGAAAAAAAGCGGCTTTGCCTCAGCATGGCCCCCCCACCCGCCTCCGCCGGGGGAGCAGCGTGAGCCCCGGTGACCCCAAGACCTGCCCTTGCTTTTAGCAGGGAAAAACCCCATCGCTCTGTGGAGAAAAGGCGAGAGAAAAGGCAAAGCACAAAGCGGCGGCAGCGGAGCAGCCCCGGGGACAGCAGCCGCGACCCCCCCCGGGGACAGCAGCCGCGTCCCCCCGGGGCCCACCCGCGGGGCACCCCCGAGTGACAGCTCCGGATTCCACACCCCGGGCTCCTGTACTCGCCAGGACCCCCTCTCCTTCATCCCGGAGAGCCCCCCTAATGCTGCCGTGCGTCCCCATCCCATCCCAGCGCATCCCATCGCATCCCGTCCCATGCCGTGCATCCCTCTCCGCCCCCTCCCCGCGCTGCGGTGCCACCTGCGCCGGTGCGCAGCGCTGCCTGCGCGCCCCGCGGCCGAGCTCGGGGGATGGAGGGGGCGATGTCAGGGGGTGCGGGGGGTTCCGCGGGTGCGGAGAGCCGCGGAGCCGCCTCCGGCCTCGATGCTGGTCAGCCTCGTTCTTGGCATTCACCGCGTGCCTTAATTGTATGGACATTTAAATCAAGGTCCGCTGTGAACACGGAGAGAGGGGCCTTTCCTCGGGAAGGATGAAAATATAGAGAAGGAGAAGGGGAAACGGGAAAAGAAAAGAAGAAAAAGGGAGGGGGGGAGGAAGGGAGGGGGGAGAGGGACCCCGCGGAGCCCAGCCTTTGTTCTCCGCGCCCCGCGGAGGCTCGGCGCGCCCTTCCCCATGGGCGGGGGGGAGGGGGGGGACAAAACCCAACCTAACACCCCCCAACCCCCCCGTCGGAAAAAAACCCACCCTTCTATCAAATCAAAGAAGCCCCGGGCTGTGGGGTGGGGGGCGGCGGGGGGGGCCCCGTTACCTGCCCTCCGTCTCTGCCCAGCGCTGCCCGCTCTCTGCCGCCTGCCCCGAGCCCCGCCGCGCTGCTATAAGCGGGGGGGGTCTGGAGGAGCGCAATAAACCTTCCCCCGTTCGCCTGCTGCAGTCAATCCTTTCGCTCAGATCCCAAGTGGTGCAAAAAAAAGAGGAGAGGGGCCCATCTGGCTTCTCATCAGCTTTGTCAAGTCTTGCATACGCTAAAATGCTAATGACCTAGATAGCTCATGCAAAATGCAGCAGAGAGAGGAGAGGGAGGGAGCAGCGAGGGAGGGAGGAGGGAGGAGGGAGGGGGAAAGGCAGAGGGAGGGGGAGAGCCCGGGTGCATCACCCCCCCGTCCCCAGCACCCCCCAGCCCTGGCTGCCCAATGCACCTTGGTAGGTACGAGCCAGGCTTTGATTTGAAAGGTCAACCGGGTACGATGAGAGGGGGGGGCGGGCAGAGCCCACGGATAAACCGCCCTGGCTTCATCCTTCATCTCCCCCCCCGCCCCAGCCCTCCAGGGGGGAAGAAAGGGCGCGGGGGGGGCGCTGGGAGCGCAGCCCCCACTGCATCCCCCCTCCCCCGTGGGGTGCTGAGGGGTGTCCTGTCTATCCAACCCCCCCTCTCCCGGCCCGACCCCAACCCAAACCCGACCCCCCCCCCGCAAGAAGAGGAGCGAAGGAAATACCCCCTGCGGCAGCCCCGCCGTGGTCCCTCCGTCCTGCAGCCGGTGCGGAGCGCGGCCAGGCGCGTAATCCCGCGGAGGATGCTCGGGGAGGCAGGGGGTGGGATGTGCCCCCCCCCGCGCTATGCGGAGGGGGGTGAAAATTATATATATAAATAAAAAAAAATATATATATAGAAAAGAAAAGGGAAGGGGGGGCTGGAGCCAGGCCGGCGGCGGGAGCGGAGCGGGCGGCCGGAGGGTGCGGAGGGAGCGCGGAGCAGCCGGGCGGGCGCTGCGCGGAGCGCGGAGCTGTCAGCGGCGCCTTCTCATTTATCATTAGCCAGCCCTAATCTTGCTCGCTGTCCTCCTTCGGTGATGTTGATTCACTTTCCCTCCCTCCTCCCCCAGCTCCCCCCCACACCCCCCCCCCTCCCCGTTTTTTCCCGCACACCCCCTCCCCGTAAAGGATTATTCAGCCAAAAAAAAAAAAAAAAAATCCCAGCTGCTGACTCCGTGCGCCGCAAACAAGGCGGCTGCAGCCCTCGCCCCCAGCCCCGCTCCCGCAGAGATGCTCCGGGTGTTGTCCGCAGAAATGCTGCCTTTTAAAACAAGGAGCGACCCGCGGGGAAAGAGCCTCCAGCCCTGCCCAGCTCCCCCCGCAGCCCCCCGCACCCTCCACCCGCTCTGGGGGGGCTGCGGGGGGGAACCCCCTGCCCTGGCCCCCCCAAACCCCGCTGCGGAGAAAGGATGCTGCAGAGCTGGGTGCAGCTTTGCAGGGGGAGAGAGGAAAAAAAAAAAAGGTATTAAAAAAAAAAAAAAAAAAAAAAAAGAAAGTACCAATTTTGGCCGAGGCTTCGCTTTCTCTCCCCCTCCCTCCCTCACCCCCAGCACTGCTGGTTTCATGGCTACGCTACTGTAATTATGAATTCTTCTTCTTGCGACTCGCGTGTGTGCAGGGGCTGGGGGTGGCAGTGGCTGTGGCTGCGGCTGACATCACTGCAGTGGCGTGGGGCTGACAGCTCCCAGCGCTGCGCAGCCTGCAGTGGCTCCTCAGCTTTTTTTGCAGCCTCTCTGCTGACAGTTGTCAGGGAAAAGGAAAGGGGGGGAATAATAATAATAATAATAATAATAATAATAATAATAATAATAATAATGATAAAACCCAAACCAAGCAACGAACCCACCCCATCTCACTGCGTTCAAGGTGAATTTCAAGGAGAAGAGCGCGGTTTTTGTTTGTGGTGAGGAGCGCACGCCGTGGTTATCCACACGTTTATATCCAGGGATATCTACACATTCCCAGCATCACCAGTCCCGGCCGAGCACCCTGTTAGACCCTGTAACCTTGTCAGGGAGCTGCACAGCCTGACCTGGGCTAAAACCTCAGCTCAAGCAGGCTCTGAAGGCAGGAAATCCTTTATTACTGGCCGGGTGATTTGGTGTCAAGGGCATGTGCCCGCTCCTGGGATCTCTCTGCACAAGCCGCAGCTCCTGAGATCATTCCAGCGCCGCACCGAGTCGCAGCGCACGTCTCTTCCTTCCATCCCTTCCCATTGCACGAACACAAACACATCCCCTCGCTCCTCTTTTCCTTTTTCCCTCCCCAGTCGAGGCCTAGAAGTTGCTGAGAAAAACCCGCATGGAAGCGCGGGGAGGTGGTCGGTGCCCTGAGTGTGGGTCTGTGTGCTCAGAGAGGGGCAGGAGCATCCAGCTCTGAGTAAGCACAAGAACCTTGGGCACATTGGGGGTCCAAAAAGATGTGGCTGGAAGCCTCTGGGAGCCTTTGCCCTTTCCCCTTAGTGCTGTCTCACAGTCCTACCGTTTGTGTTCCCATTGCCTTAATGACATTTCACTTAACGCATCAGATCTGAGGAGTTTTCAAGGAAAAGCTAGAAATTAGCTGTCAAAAATGGTTGGGGAGAGCCACCAGCTCAGCCACAGAAATCTTTCCGCCTGCCCTTTATACCATCACCCCCCTCAAAGCATGACACAATATTATTAGCTTAAAGAAAAAAACAACCCCAAACCCTATTTACCCTGAGAGAGCAACTCCACAGTACACCTCCCTTGAGCCGTTTGCAATTCAAATAAGGCCTCGAAAGGCGCAGATTTTAAGGTCTGGCTGACAGAAGCCAACAGCCAGAGCATCCCTCTGAGACTGCCACGCTTCCAGCCGCAGCTGGAGCCACGGGGCCACACGAGCATCCATCCCTGCCCCGCAGGCAGCTGCCCAGCGGGGACTGGGATGGGGTCACGGTGCTGCCTAATTCATCCCCTCCTTGGTTCCCTGCCCTGGAGATTTATGGAGAGCTGAGGTGGTTTATTTAAAAATAAATAGATGAGTTTCGTGGCAGGTTAGAGGTGAACGGTTGCAATTTCAATATTCCCCTGAAATTACTTCTGCTTGTTTTTTTATGAACATTTATTTTTTATCTCTCTGTAAGACCTTTCCTTTTGAGGAGCCGAAGGCACCTTGGGAGTCTGCAAAAGCCCTGATCCCAATGGCAATTTGAAGGAAGGAAATGCAATTCTCTCTCTAAGAGGGGAAACTGAGGATCGGGGGCTTTGGGGAGGTTTTGTCACCCATCCTTCATGGCTTCAAATGGAACGGAACCATGGATGGAAATTATGGGAGCAGCAGGGGGACACAGACCCAGAACAGGGCTTGCAGCCCTCAGGGCTGGGCAAAATGGCTTTGTCAAATGGACACGGGGATTTTCTGCCTGAATTTCAGCTGACACAGGGCTGGATGTCACGTTATAAACCTGTGCTGGATTAAAGCTCAAAGGGCTCTTCCAGGGCCTTTTCCAGCTCACCCTCCTGCCCGTCGCCCGTCACGTTGGCCGAGGATATTTAAAGCCCGCTCGGAAATACATTACCCTCCCTTAAAAACATAAATCCTCGGACTTAAGCGGTGATCCATCCCCTCCCTGTGCACTATTAGCACATTAAGAAATTAAACGATAAAACTCCCAAAGATCCGATTGACTGGGATCGCGCCGCTCCATATGGCACAGCATATGTGTCCGGCCCT
The DNA here is from genome assembly GCF_012460135.2 of Molothrus ater. Lineage (NCBI taxonomy): Eukaryota > Metazoa > Chordata > Aves > Passeriformes > Icteridae > Molothrus > Molothrus ater. The sequence continues at coordinate 111,525,809 of NC_050480.2, read as the reverse complement.
CGGCCGGGATGTGCTCGGCCAGGCTGGGCTGGGAAAGGGGTTTCAAGGCAAATTCAGATGGATTCAGAGCTACTTCTTTTTTTTTTTTAATTTTTTTTTTTTCCTCCTCTCACGACATTTCACTTCTCTGCTCCACCCCCAGCGCCAGAGGGAAAGCTGTGGAGGTGATGTATGTCCCTAAATAAGGATGCAGAGCCTGGCTTTGCTGGAGGAGGTCAGGTGAGGCTATTTAACGCTTTGCAGCCTCCTTGAAGGCTTTAGAAAATGATGCCAAACCCCCAAAGCCACCTCCCCACAAGCAGCTTCACGTCTGCTGGGGATGATGGCAGAGGTGATGCCGGGGGAAAGGGTCCCTGCAGGTGGAGGGAAAAAGTCCCTTTCCTTCCCTACCCACTCCAGGATAAATCCCCTTGCAGCAAACAAAGGGCTCTGGGCCTCGCTGGGAGCTTTCCCCGAGTGACAACGCAGGGTGTCTAAAAGCCTTTAGAGGCTTTTTCACCACTTTGGTGGAATTTAAACCTTTCCTTTAATTTCTTTCTGGGGCTCACTTGAATTGTTAAACGCTGGGAGGTGTGAGGGGAGCAAAGATGGCAGCTGGATTCATCCCTGTGCCTGGCACTGCGGGATGGATGGGTGGACAGAGCCTGCACCACAAAACTTAGCTCTAAACATGACCTAAACCAGCTTAGCAGGGATATACACGGAGAAAGGGATTAACCCCCCTCGCTCCCCAGCCAGGAGCAACAAATCCCATTAACACCCCATCCCTGGGAGGGGAAACTCTGCATCCACTGGTCCCCGAAATAGGGACCTGCCACATCGAGTGAGTTATTTATTTCAAATAAAGATCCCAGCCCGTGGCAATGTCTCCTGCAGAAGCTCCGTGGTGAGAATTAGGGATTTTTGTGGGAAGCTTCGGCATCGCTGCGAACCAGCCTGGCCGTGTTATCCTGGAGCAACGCCTGCGCTGGCTGCTCACCTCCTAAATAGTTAATTCCTGGAGACTGTGAGAAGGTTAAATATGTATCAGGATCAGAAGCAGTTACCTATAGCTCCCCTTTCTGCAGGATTTCTCAGGGTTACTCAGAGAACTGGGAGCAAAATTCGGCGAGAGGGGGATGAAAAATCTCCCTCTGCCTGAAAAACCCGTCTCTCCCCCAAGTAATTTGATTTAAAGCAGGGGAATTACTCACTGAGGTGATAGGTAGGAACCGTGCAAAATATAGTGGGGGGAAAAAGAAGCTGTTAGAGACAACAGCAGGAGAAAAACTCTGTTATCTATGGTAACAGTCTGGAGACTGATTTATCCAGCGTATAAATAGAGCGGGAGAGGCTTTCGTGCTGTAGACGCTCTGATGGGGAAGTGAGAGTTGATTTTACCCTCCCTTTCAGGTTCAGCTTGATAGGAAAACTTCCCATTGATGCAGCAGCTCCACGGAGTGAGACATGGCACCAAATTCCAGAGGAAAAGGGCCCAAAATTTCTCCCCTTGCCGCCGTGCCGGGCGCAGCCGTGGGATGCGATTCCAGCATCCCCCCCTCTCCCCACGTAGCCATTCCATCTTAATCAACATCCCAGCTCTCCCCAGAGCTGCCCTCTCCAAGCCCCCAAATATTATTGCTTTGTTTACTACTGGGTTTTATGGAGGATGAAAGCTGATGGACCAGATCCCTCTTCCAAGTACTTATTCCCTTCCATACTTTAAATAATGTTGTTTCACCTGCTGGCTGTAGAGAGAAAAAAACTCAGCAAACAAAACACCCCAAATCTCTCATACTCCGTTATTTATTTCTGAATTTTCCTTGAGGAGGGAAAAAAAAATCATCAAAAGTCTTCAAGCTTCAGGTTTAAAATGTGCATCATATTTAGGCAAATCTACTGGAGCAAGCACAGGGAAAAGAGGAAAGATGCAGGGTCGGGCTGGAGCCTTGTTCAGCATTTTGAGTAGTGTAACACATTTTAGAGGGAAAAACGTGGGGCTGGGAGGGAGATTTCAAGACTTGTCTCAGTTATACCTGGAATGCTCATCTTTAGGAGCCCCAAAACCCATCATGCCATTTGTCCCTCTTGTGTTTGGTGCCTCCATCATTTAAGGACAATTTGAAAAACCGATTAACCCCCCAAAACTCCCTTTGCCTTGCTGGGATTTGCTCTTTATTTTCCAGCCTGCTCTGCCGCAGCAGCAGCAGCGGCCTTGGAATCCCATTGCTCCCGTTTTTCCAGCGACATCTCCCAGGGTGTGCATTCCCCTATTGTTCCACAGGTCAGCAGAGAGCCCCGAATCAGGTAAAAGTCCCTTTTGTGCCGTATCCCACAATATCCACGTCTGCCTAGTGTGTGTTTCCCCAACGCAGATTCCACTGGCATGGAGGAGCAGATGGCTCAGGTAGTGGATTTAAAGCTGTCCCAGCCCACCCCCTGGCCTGACCTATATCCAGGATGAACGGATGGATGCCAGGAATACCTTTGCTTTTCCCCATGTCCATCATACATCACTGGATTTTTTTTCCCCCCCTCCCCATCAGCTGTCAATAATATAAAAAAGAAGGGGAAAGGTAAAAAAAAAAAAGCAAAAAAAAAAGCAATACCTTCCTGACTGATATTTACACAAGTAAATATTTTTTATGTATATACAGCCAGTATGAAATGATTTTTAATGAATTATCTGTGAGTGAAAACAGTTCTGTAAATCAGCAGGGCTGCAGGCAATTTTTACCATATGTCGGCTCGCATTTGTATCACGGAATTTGTTGTGGCGAGGACGAAATATCTGCTTTTCTTTCCTTGCTGATGTGCTAGAATTAGGATCTACATAACTCAGTGCGTTTAAGCAGGAATATTGTCTGGTTTTATTGGACTATTATTAATGCAAAGGAGGCCGTTCCCTATTCGGCTCTGCACACCCAGACAGCGAGAGCTGCACGGGAGCAGGGAGAAGCCTGAATTACATCAAAAATCCCTATTTTTTCCCCCATAAAGCGTCCTTCAAACCTTTCTCCAGCAGGTTTCCAAGAATAAATCAGCAACTTGCACAGCAGAAAGGAATATCTGTAAAATATAAGCTATGCTCTGCTCTGCACATCCATCCTCCCTTCCCCCTCTGTAAAATAACATCTGAATTCCTAATGGCAATAAGGATGAATTACTTAATGTATGGAGGGGGGGGCTCAGGCTAAAAACACATCCCAGGATAATGCTGTGCTTTAACAGCTCTGTATTTACCCCTAAAGCAAGGGGGTGAAACAGAAACCAGAGCCTCAAAATGAGGAATTGACACCTAACACCCCACAAAATGCAGGTGAAAACTTCTGCCTGATCCAGGGTAGGAATAAATTGAATAAATTACTCCTTAATTTAGGTACTAAACCAAGATAAAAAGTAAGGGATGGCAGTGGGGGGGGGAAGTTTAACACAAAATCAAACCAAAATTGCAATGGATATCACATATTCCTGCGTTCTGGGGATTTTATTTGAGAGCTGTTAACACTGAGGAAATGGTTGAATTATATTTTATAAAACAGTGTCGCAGGGACGATCTCCAGCCTGATTCTCCATCGTTTATCCGGGGCTGAATGGGAAGGTGGGGGGGATGTCAGCCAGGATGCTGGGAGGGAGGGAAGGCCTCTGGGAAGAGTGGTCCTGGATCTGCACCCCGAACAAAGAGAGGTCACCCCTGTTTGTATCCAGGTCCTGCACATCCAGGGATTTGCCGCTGGCTTCAACGGGAACAGGATGCTTTTCCTTTTGCCCATGGGAATATTCCTGGATGATACCTAAAGCAGGGGGGAGGGAAGGGAGAGAGGTTGAAATTTTTAAAATTTTTTTTTTCAGAGAGACTGAAAATCCTAAATAATAAAATACTTTAAAAACCCCAAAGACAATTCTTGCCTCTCTGCCCCCATTTTCACCCCCTCCCCTCTCCCTCTCTGCCAGGCCAGGACGCAGCCTCGAGCCAGAGGACGGCAGCGATTCTGTAATGACGTAATGCTGAGATGGAAAATGTCATAACCATTTGTCACCAAACGCCCCGTGCACCCAGATGAAGCAAACAGTGTGAGACTGACAGGGCTGATGAAAAACAGCACTTAAGCTAATTTTTTTCTCCTGCTAAACTCCGTTGTGCACTATGCAAATCTGATTGCGAAAGTGGGACATTATCAACACTTTAACGCTAGTTAACTTTGGGAGATGATACTCAGAGCAATCAACATAAACTTAGCATACAGTAACTTAAATAACAAAAATGTGTTCTCTGCTGCTGCTCCGGCGCTGGCATTTGGATCCAGGCATGTGATGGATTGTGCCGTGCCTGGGAACAAATTAAAAATACAGCGCCTCAGATCACTGGTGGCAGCAGCGGAGAGGAACGGGGTTTAAACCAGAATAACAATAATGGCAATTAGACACCAACCTGGCCTGAATCATCTCTGCCCTGCGCGCAGTTATTGATTATTAATAGGCTCATATTTGCTTAGACCCCATCCCTCATCCCTCTGGTTCCCACGCCAGCCAGAACCGACCTGCTCCTGACAAATCCACATTCCAGAGCTCTTAAATTTATCAAGCTCCTCAAAATACTCTTTCCCCCCCCCCTCTTTAAGGTCCAGTTCCTGACGCCTGTGAGAATCGCAGCTTTCCTCTCCTTTTCCTCCTGGAAAAAAAATTTCTCTTTATCCCTCGGCGAAGTGCATTGCGAACCCTAAAGGTCACCCTCCCAAAGAAAGGAAGGATAACCTGCAATTTGTTATTTTTAAAAGCTCACAGCGGCGGGAGAGGTGAACTGATGGAGAGGACAGGACGCGTCTCCCTCGTTAGCATTCCCCCCGTTCCCCCGCAGCAACGGGGAACGATAATAACACCTTAATATCTCCCAGCGGGGCTCAAAGGAGCTGGAAAAATAGGATTTAGGGTGTGAGCTGGGAAGGAAAACAACAACAACAAAAAAAACCCCAAACCCACAGCCCGTGCTGCAGCTGGAAAGTTGAAGGTGGATTTTGTGTCGTGGTGGTATTGATTGGGATGTTAACAAACCCGGAGCGCGCGGAGCAGAGGGAGGTTGGATCCCAGCCAGCTCCTGCTGCTGGCCCAGGCCTGGAATGATGCCTGCTCTGATACGGCAACAACCACTTCCCCAGCCCAGGTCTGCCCGGGGTTTCTCCTAAAAATGTTAATTAAGGCTCACACGCTGAGTAAATTACAGGGAATTAGCTCTATTTTGCATATGCAGAATTAAGGTGTGAGGAGAAGCACCTGGATGAGGGTGGCCCAGGGAGTCCACCAAGAACTGAGCTCCATCTTCACAGTCTGAGCCCTCTGCTATGGTCTGAGCCTCATCTGGTCCTTTCCTGAGCTCATCATACCCAGGTCATTAACAGAACACAGGAATTCATAATAATTATTAGAGAATCTTAGAATCATAGAATATCCTGAGTGGGAAGGGACCCATGAGAATCATCGATTCTCAGCTCCTGGCCGTGCACAGACATCCCAACAATCCCACCCTGTGCCAAGACAGAGGTTAATGGGTTTGGTTTCCAAAAATGGACTCACTCAGGTTGCCCAATCTTATCCATTTCCAGAAGTTCTCCCATTTCCATGTGCAGAAAATGCAGTTGGTTCTCTCCCCATTCCTGCTCTCAGCATTTTCTTCAGCTGAATTAGGTGTTTATAGGTGGTGTTTCAGGCACAATTAGAATCTGCTTTTATTTGTTAAGACTTTTTCCATTACAGCCCAAATCCCTGAGGTGCGTTCTTCCTGTCACCACCCAAACTTCAAATTTCAGCTCTCTGGAGAAAATGTTCTTTCCCAAAAGGGATAAACCATTGTCCATTTGTGGGGTATGCCTGGCTGAGCCTTTCAGCTGTGACCTCCATTTGTTGGGATTGGCAGAAAAAACCATGGCACCTTTTCCAAAATTCAGGAGATATGCCAATACTTACAGAGAGATAAGTAGAGCACCAGTCTACCATGGCCAAGGAAATAATTATAGCCAAGGAAACATCTTCCATCTTGGGATGGCTGACTGCAGAGATGCACCAAAGTGCAGGGATTTTCTCCTTTTGGAAGTTAGGGAAGGCATTTTATGGATGGAGAAATGAAAAAGGATTCTACTGGACTGGGTTTGACACCAGCTCCATGGAGGACAGGCAAGCCTTGCTGCTGACAGCATCCCACCAGAGAGCACAGAAAACCCTTCTTAAACAATTCTTCATGGCCTAATTTATTAAAAAATAGCAAAATGTGCTTCAGCTCTTTGATAGAGTGAAAGAATAAGGCTTACACAACACCCAGGTCTGGTGAGGTGGGATTCACCCCTCCAAACTTCAGGAATGTTGTTGCCCAGTGCCAAAACCTGCTCGAAGGTGTCTCTGAACCAGCAGCAATTTGGGGGCACCAAGGGAAGGCTGAGACTGCACATGCACCCCGTGGTGACAGCTCCCCCACCCCAAAGACAAGGCCTCATAGCCAAGGAAACAGAATATGGAACTGGTTTATTTATTCCTATAATTTACAAATCCCTGGAAGGGTCCAAGGCCAGGTTGAACAGGGCTTGGAGCAACCTGGTCTAGTTGGAAGGTGCCCATGGCAGGGGGTTGGAACAGGATGAGGTTTTAGGCCCCTTCCCACCCAAACCATTCCAGGATTCATGGCAGGTTGGATCTGGGGCAGCAGTGCCCCGGGCAGCCAGGAGGGATATCCCTGTCCTGGGGGTATCAGGACAGGGATGTCCCTCAGAATGTCCCAGGTTCAGCATCACCAGCAGGGAGAGGAAAGGGATTGTCCCGCTCTGCTCTGCACTGGGGCGGCCTCACCTTCAACACTGTGAGCAGTTTTGGGCACTGCAAAAGAAGAATGATCTAAAGTTGTCAGAGAGCATCCAAAATAGGCTACAGAGATCGTGAAGGACCTTGAGGGGAAGCCTTATGAGGAGCAGCTGAGGTCATTTGGTTTGTTCAGCCTGGAGAAGAAGGGATGGAGGCCAGACCTCACTGCGGGCTGCAGCTCCTCCTGAGGGACAGCTCCAGTTTCTGCTCCCTGTGACCAGGGACAGGGCCCAGGAACAGCTGGAGCTGTGTCAGGGAAGGTTTAGGTTGGATATCAGGGAAAGATTCTTTCCCCAGAGGGTGGCTGAGCACTGGAACAGCTCCCCAAGGAACGGGAAGGGCACCAAGGCTGCCAGAACTCCAGGAGTGTTTGGATAACGCTCTCAGGGATGCACAGCGTGGGATTGTTGGGGTGTCCTGCATGATCTTGGGGGGTCCCTTCCAACTCAGGACAGTCTGTGATTCTGTGACGCTGGGAATTAACTGGAGACCACTTTTCCGTGGCAGGAAACCTTCTCCTGTTCCTGTGGCAGCTCAGGAGGGGAGCTGAAGTCAGGCAGCTCAGAGCTCTCCTCGTTCTCACCCAGAGCAAAGGCACTCCAGTGCTGAATTTCTGAAGCTGTAACAAGCCCAGTCCTGGCCCCAGCTGCCTCTCACAGCCATCAGCAAAGTCCTGGAGTGAGAGCATAAATGCACTTGTTCTGCCTCTCTAAGTGCAAGGAAACTGTCTCAACAAAGAGGATGAAATATTTCTTGTGGCTTTCCGTAAGTAAAGGCAGAGAAAGCGAGGCAGACAGCAGCTACTCGAACCACTCCACCCCGAGAGTCCTAGCCTACAAGAGCTTTGTGGGAATGCTGGGACAAGGCTTTTCTGCCACAGATGAACCTCCTGCTGCTTTGTCATCTCTGCCCAGGTTCCTTTTTCTGCTCTTCCAGCTCTTGGTTTCATAATAAAATAGTGGTCAGGGCTGTGAGGGATGAGTGAGAACAGTCCCACACGGCCTTTTATCCTGCTCTCCATCATATCCCTGGAATCCATGTTGCTTCCACAGTGGATTTTTGCATGGCCAGGGGTAGTGGGATGCAGGGCACCACCACCACTAACCTCAAAAATCAGGAATTGTGCTGTTGGGGCTGCCTTGGACCTCATTTTAAACAGGCAGAGGTTTGGGCACAATGGGGTTGTCCTCCACCAAGTGATGTCCACCCCAAAGAACCTGTTCAAAGCCCCCTCCTGCACTTGGAATGGAGGCCAAGAAAATGTCCCCATCGCTGTCACATCATCTCAAATCAAAGCTGGCTTTTTTTGTCACTTTGAACAACCAGGATCTGCTCTCATCCTGTGTTTTATACATGGTCAGCAAGAGCCAATCTCTTTCATAACAGGAGCACATCCAATTAAACTGGCAAACAATATTACATTTTCCTATTACTTTGTGTAGAACATCCTTTCTGGTAAAGAGAAGCCCAGAGGTTATAGAAATTTTAGGGATTTCTTTTTTAGACTCTTACATGGCTGAATCTGTGATCTCAATTTGAATTAGCTGGGACCTGCTGTTGGGGCTGTTTGTTGTTAGATGTCACCAGTGATGGTGTTGCCAGAGAGGCTGGAACATAACAGACTCAAAAGGACCTGAGGTCAAGGGCAATGAAGTTTAAAGTACAATCTCCTCTTGCTTGGAGATATTTTTGCACATGTATATCCTGAACAGAAAATTCAGGAGAATAATGCTTTCAAGTGCAGTCTGAATGAAGTCACAGGGAAAAAGGCAATATATTTTGTAATGAATTCGTTTAAACAACTCAGTGATATTGTTGATTTGTTGCTCCCTGGATTGTAATTTATTAGAAATTGCTTCTGATGTTTACAGGATGCATAAAGAGCAGTTCGATGTAAATAAGGAGCTGCTGTATGGTTAAGTGTCCCTTCTGGTGAATTAAATAACTTGGTGAAAAGACTTCTTGTGTGTATTTATTCCACTTCCCACTTCAATGTCATCTTGGCTCAGTTAACCAGAGGAGAAAAATCAAGTTGCAGGGGAGCATTTCCCCATTTCTGACAAAATCATATTTTAATATGGCTTGGAGACCCCCAAACTGCCCTGTGTGCTCTGCTGCCCTCCTCACCCCCTTAGCCTGATCACCCCAAGGACAAATTTAAGGGGTAAGGTGCCACCATGTGAGGCAGAAATGGTCCTTCCCCTCCTTCCACCACTGTGCCAGGGCCTGAGTGCTGAACCCAGCACACAAAAACTGCTGCCAGACCAGGGGGGATGGAGCACGAAGCCTCCTCAAGACAGAGCTCAGGACACTACTCAAGACTCACCTTTTTGGCAGAGGGATTTGCTTCATGTGGGGCTTGCTGCCCATGTAGGAATAAATCTGAAAATCTGTACACAACCATCTCCAGTGCATCAGGCAAATCTTGCACAGCCAGGGCTAACCAGGAGTTGTAACACGTGGGTTCCTTAAAGCACCTGAAAAGGGATGTCGGGATCTGTCCCAGAGCCATGACTTTTTCCAGAGTGCCTAAAGAGGGTTATGCGGAAATAATTTAGCTGGATTGAACAGTCTAATCTGAGATTTACAGGATTGGCAACAATCTCTTCCCAGCAAATCAATTCTTGTGGTGCAAGAAGGAGCTTGGGAATGCTCAGCCTTGGTGTGAGGTGCATCAATTCTTCCCAACAGGTTTATTCCTCCACCAGTTGTTTGTTGATTGTGATTTCATGATCACAGACAGCCCAACAGAGCAGATCTGTTTGTTTAACCAATTTACAGCCACACTTTGAATACCAGCACTTAATTCTACCATTAAGCAGCCGTCCCCTTAATGCAGAAACATCTGCAAGCCCCCAGCCAGGTTTTATTCCACAGCATCCCATGTTTTCTCCCAGCACTGGTGCCAGATGGGCTGGCTTGCTGTACAGGGGGATCACCCTCCTCTTACCACCAAGGCTCAGTGTTCTGTGAATCCCTCACAGCCTTCAAAGCATAGATTTTTTTGACTCATTCGCCAGTGTCACCCCAATATTCCAGAAAGTCCTTTAGGAAACACAAAATGACTCCTCCTTCAGGGCAGCATATGATTATGCTTGTGCTTTCCTTTCCCTGAAGGATTTGGGCACATATGGAAGATGAATTTGCTGGGGCTGCTCTTACAGACACAGAATGATGGAATGGTTTGTGTTGGAAGGGATGCCAAGATTATCTCATTTCACTTTGTGCCATGGGAAGGGAGAACTTCCACTATCCCAGATTGCTCTGAGCCCTGTCTAACCTGGATTTGGATGCTTCCAGGGATGGGGCAGCCATGGCTTCTTCTTCCCACAGCCATGTCCTGCATCTTGTGGTACTTCTGCCAGTGGGTAGAAGATGGATCTGGGAGAAAATAAAAGTGTTGGCTAAAATGGGGATAATGATGTAAACCTAAACTAAAAAAGGGGAGATTCAGACTAGAGTGAAGGAAGACATTTTTTATTATGAGGGTAAGGAGGCTCTGGCACAGGTTTTCCAGAGAAGCTGTGGCTTGCCTTGGATCCCTGGAAGTGTCCAAGGCCAGGCTGGATGGTCCTTGGAGCAACCTGGGATAGTGGAAGGTGTCCCTGCTCATGGCAGGGCGTGGAATGAGACAAGATTTAAGGTCCCTTCACACCCAAACCATTCTGTGATTCTATGATTCTACGAAATCAAAATATCTTCTCTTTGTTTCTCTTCCATGCTCTGTGACCATATGCCAAGTTTGGCTGTCAGAATTCAATCACCAGTGCTGGTTCCTGAAGCAGAAGAGACTCTTAACTTGTTCTTCTTCCTGTATCTAGGCAAAGAGCTGCTTGTGTAACACAAGCTGATTTAGAATTAACTCAATCATACTTTGATTTTTTTTCTCTGAGCAGAAGCACAGTGTTCCTGAGGTCTGATCTTGCAGAATGCTGGCTGCTCTGGCCCTGATCTGTGATTCATGACCAGGATCCATGCATGGTCACTTGTGGCATGTCTGGAAGGCATTTGCAATGTGCATTTAAATTCTGTAAAATATGTGCTGTGCTGTTGACATGGAGGAGTTTGTTCTACTGTCAGTGCTGGGTCACAACCTAGAATCAGAATGGTTTGGGTTGGAAGGGACCTTGAATATCATGTCATTCCAACCCTCTGCCATGGGCAGGAACAACTTCCACTATCCCAGGTCGCTCTGGATGGGGAGATGCATTTGGACCTTTTCTTTCCAGGTGTTCATCTGTCCTGCTAATGGAGCCATGTTTAATGGTGAAAGGCACTTTTTTTACAGTTCAAATGCTCTTAGATTCAGCTTTCCTGGATTCTGGTGGGACAGGAGAATAAAGCAGTGAGGAAATTAGAGAGGGAGGAAGCTCATTAATGGATGGAGTGCTCCTGCTCTCTCCTTTCTTCTCAAGCCTGATGAATGCCACAAACAGGAGCAGAAATTCAGGAGTCAGCTCTGGGAGGGCTGTGATTACCTCGGAGTTCTGCTGGGATCCTGCCACCCCACAGCTGAGCTGTGGCCCCGCAGAGCACAGACCTGCAAATGAAGCCCCCCCTGCCACGCTGGGCTGGCTCAGCTGAGCTCAATGTGCCAGCAGGCAGCAGAGACAGTTTAATATTTATAACCTGATTTGACCACTTAATATATTCAGCCTATTTTTAAGCTGCCTGGCTCTGCATGGAGGGACAGTTCACATCACATGGAAGGCTCCTGGAGGCACCTGGAGGAGCTTTACAGGTGATGGTCACCCTTCCTTTGATTTTGCAGCAGTGGGAGAGAGCTGGTGTTGGGTGGATTAGGGTGCCTGGGAATAGCATTGCCTTGGCCAGGGTGGGATTTGCTGTAAATGCATCAGGAATGTTCACCCAAATTTGCTGTGGTTTATGCTATCCTGGAAAATGCCCCTGCTGGTGCTTTAGGAAGAAATTCTGGAACCAGTTCCCAACCATTGGTAAGGTTTATTTATACAAAGAAGGATTGGGGTAATGAGAAAACACCACTGTGAGGCCAAATAAGCATCAAATCCAACTTTTAAACCCCACAAACTTGTTATAATTCACGTCCTAGAGAGAGACCAGAAGATAAATCTATAGGAAGAGGAACTGAAACCAGTCTTGTTTGGATTATGTGATTAGAAGGTTGACTATTTTCAGTATCACTAATCTGAAAAAGTAAGCAATGTCAGCAGAAAATTAGGCAATGTGGGAGGAAAATTTGGTGAGTATTTTGGGGTTTATTTCTGGAAATCAATTGTTGGCTGAAACAGGGATATTCAAGCAGTTGATGTTTCATTTCTGTTGCACACAGAGCTGGGAGGAATCAGTGCCTTTTGGGGAGGGAATTTTTAAGGGCCACGACACTTAAATGCTATTGTCTCCAACTGGAGATTTTTTTTTTTTCAATGAAATTTTAGGGGTCTGAGAATTATTTATCATCAAGTGTATGAAAGAGAAGTGGCTGATGATGAGGAGCTAAACTTCATGTCTCCAAACCAGCCTCAGCTAGATGAGATTTCTGCTCACACAGGTGCCTGTGAGTTATTTGAAATGTAAATAAAATATCCCCAATTGCTCAGACAGTGAATGTGAGGGTGAGCCCAGTGTGTGAAGTGCCCAAATTTGGGGTTACACCAGATGTGGGTCCAGGTCTCCTGGCTTTCTGTCTCATCACTCATCCCACAGCAGGCAGCAAAAGGTGAGATTTGGAGGTTGCATTTCAAATGAGAACTCATCCCATTTTCCCCTCCATGATGTGACTGTGCTGAAGTCAGGCCCCCTCCAATGCTTGGGGAAAGCTGCTGCAATGGGAAATGGGATCATCCAAAAAAAATGGGTCTAACCCTAAAAGTGTTAATAGGCCAGGATGGGTTTTGAGACCAGCAATCCTGATCGCTGTTTATCCTCAATTCTTTCCCATCTCAGTATCACTAAACCAGCCTCAAAATGACCGAATCCAAGCCTTCCCTGATCTCCCCAGAGGTCTCTCAGGACAAACCCTGTGAGTGGCTGTGCTGAGCAAGGGCTAAAGAAGAGAGAGGGGATTTAGGCTTTATTTCAGGCGTAGCATTCCAATGCATCATTCCCGAAAGAACCGGAGCGGCCGAAGGGCTGGCGGCTTCCTCAGCAACCCAGGTGAAGCCCTGGGCAGGGCTTGAAGGGTGGTTCAGCCAAACTTTTAGAATAGAAATCTCTGTAACAGGATTAAGGGGTGCCAGCCAACGGGGGAAAGGCTCGGAGAGATTAGGGGAGGCATTGGGAGGAAGGATTAGTGGGAGATACAACAAAAACGGAGGCCAGGAGAGTGCACTCAGTGCTAGGGACGAGTGGTGCCACGTGCCACACACACTCAGGGTTAGCCACCCTCTCCTGGGCAGCCCGGACTCACTTCCCAGTGCCAGAGGGCAGGGATAGATAGGGATATTGGGAAGGAATTCTTGGCTGTGAGGATGGTGAGGCCCTGGCACAGGTTGCCCAGAGCAGCTGTGGCTGCCCCTGGATCCCTGGAAGTGTCCAAGGCCAGGCTGGATGGGGCTTGGAACCACCTGGGATAGTGGAAGGTGGCCCTCTCCATTACAGGGGGGGGGGTTGGTGACTTTTAAAGGTCCCTTTCAATCCAAACTCTTCTGTGATTTTCCAATGCCTGTTATTGGAGGAGCCATTTTTCTGTGCTGTTGGGTATTTATTGCATCATGAGCTTCATCTGCATTTCCTGAAGCTGTGCAGCGAGAAAGTTGCAATTGGAGTCTTGGAATTTAATTTAGTGGCTGCCTGGTTGTTGGGCAGTTCTTCTGTATGGTGTGCCAGACATAATCATATTCCATCAGAGGCAGAATCTATGTTACTGCAGGCTCTGTATGGTTAGAAAAACAGAATTCTGGAAAGGTTTGGGTTGGAAGGGACCTTAAAGCCCATCCCATCCCATCCCATCCCATCCCATCCCATCCCATCCCATCCCATCCCATCCCATCCCATCCCATCCCATCCCCTGCCATGAGCAGGACACCTTCTACTGTCCCAGGTTACTTCAATCTCCATCCAGCCTGGCCTTGGACACTTCCAGGGATGGAGCAGTCACAGCTTCTCTGGGCACCCTGTGCCAGGGCCTCACCACCCTCAGAGGGAACAATTCCTTCCCAATATCCCATCTAACCCTGACCTCTGGAAGTCAGGAAGCCATTCCCTGTGTCCTGCCTTGAACTTCAGACACATTCCAATATCAATACAGCAAACCAGAAGAGAACAGAAGTGGATGAGGTTCACATCTCTTAATGACCTTAAAAACCTTTTTAAAGGCTTGCAATGGATTTTTTTTTTTCTGGTATAGACCCACTCCTTTGGGACCTTCTCTTGGTATAAACTTGTGCTGATACAATCTAACATCTGAAATAAATCTGCAGTTGAGTTAATCCTTTCGATCCCAATCTTATAAAACTCAGAGTACCATCTCCACCTGGAACAATTGTGTTGTTTTATTCCACCTCTGGCTGCAGCAGATCTTATGGACCTTTTTTTATAGGGCTGAACACTATTTCCCATCTTCCCAATGCTCCTGTTGTGAGCCTTGAAGGTGGTTCTGACACTTCACTCTTCTCTCATGAAAAAAAAAGAGGCTACAAGATCTTCCTGAACAGCCTCTTCATATTAAAAAACACATTTCTTCACTAAACTCCCTTGAAACATGGCAGGTAAAGTACTTTCACCTGTTTACTCAAGTGTGTATCATATTTTCTGCATCGCTCACACGAGCAGAACCTGGATCCATCCCACTCCTGGAATGTGCTGCCACAACTTCCTCCTCCAAGGGAGAGAGCAGCCAAGGAGGAGAGGGGCCAGGCTGGACCTGTTCCATCAAAAAGGAGGGGCTGGTGGGATGTGTGAAGCTCAAGGGCAGCCTGGGCTGCTGGGACCATGGAATGGTGGAGTTGGGGACCCTATGGGCAGCAAGGAGGGTGCAGAGCAAGCGCATTACCCTGGGCTTCGGGAGAGCAAATTTCAGTCTCTTCAGGGATCTTTTTGGTTCAGTCCCATGGGATAATGCCCAGGAGGGAAGAGGGGCCCAAGAAAGCTGGTTGATATTCCAGGATTGCCTCATCCAATCTCTGTTTCCATTGTTTCTACCTCAGGCCATTATTTATAAATCAGATACAAGACCCAAACTTCATGTCCTTGAGGACCAGTGTTTATCTTACAGCAGGGTCCGTCAGAAACAGGGAATTCAAAGGGTTTTGGAGCCCAGAAATCATCAGCAGCGTGACTCTGGAATGGTTTTGGCCTGGGATAAGTTTTGCCAAGCTAAGGGGCTCTGAAGATGTACTTGCCTGCGTCAAGGGGGTTGGATTAAATGACCTTAAAGGTCCCTTCCACTCCAAACCATTCTGTGATTTGATGTTTTTGTGGAATAGTCCTCAAACCCAGATTAGGGACAGATCCTGGAACTGTTCATTTCACCAGGACAAATGTCCTGGAATCCCAGCCTGTTACTGGAGGAGCCATTTTCCTGTGCTGTTGGGTATTTATTGCATCATGAGCTTCATCTGCATTTCCTGAAGCTGTGCAGCAAGAAAGTTGCAATTGGAGTCTTGGAATTTAATTTAGTGGCTGCCTGGTTGTTGGGCAGTTCTTCTGTATGGTGTGCCAGACATAATCATATTCCATCAGAGGCAGAATTAGCCAGTGTGTCCTCATTGCTAAGTGCAGCACAGGCCCACTGGCCTTCCTTGGGTTTGTTGTTTTGCTGGTTTTTTCTTTATTTTTTCCATGACACATGTAAATATTGGTTATTGGGACTCTTGTCTGTGGACCTTGGAGCGCTGAGTTATGCTGGTAAAAAGGGATGGCAAAAGAAAAGGTGAAAATACCAAGATGGAATGGCCAAGCAGTGGTTTTAGGTGAGATAAAATAACAGTGAGATAAAATATCAGACAAGCTCAGCCTCGTGGTTGTCATGCTGTTAATAATAAATATTGTGCCAGGACTGGGAGAGGGAAAGGAGCTGATGTTGGAATTGAGTCTGGAGCAGAAACAAAGAGGTTTTGTGTCTGTCCATGGGCACAATGGTCACTTTTCCTGTACTCCTGGGATAAGATCATCTTTAGGTGATGTGGCAGCCTTGGTAGAAGGGGGACAGTCACCTCCTCTGGCTGTGCTGGCTCTTCCGTAGCTGTGCTCCCTGCTCAGTTCCCATCAGCTCAGGGCAGTGCTGAATCCACATCTCTCTGCACCCATTTCTGCTGAAAAACCCAGAGAAACCCCAAGCAGCACAACGTGGTTATCTGGACTAAGGTAATTTTGCAAACCTGTGTGGAGAGCTTGAAGCACAAGGAAAACCCACGTATTGAGGCTGTTTCTGCTCTTAAATATGGAACTCTAAGGACAAATAGATAAAACTGAAGGATTGAAAGGAACGCCCACAGAACCAGATACATTCAACACAAATGCCTTTGAAAGAAGATGGTGGTGGGCCAGTGTCAAATCATGACAGGAGGTCATCTAAAATACCAATTAACTCATGGACATCCCGATCAAAGCTTAAATTTATTAATTGCCACTGAAATGATGAAGTGACAACCAACAGCAGCATTTAAGCCACGACTCTTTATGAGCTGCTGCTGGACAGCTCATCCCAGGTGAGGGGCAAGAGCTGATTCAGGTTTTGACCAAAACATTATTATTATCAGGATGCAAACAGGCCACTGATGTCAGAAACACCACGTGGAGATGCTCCATGCAGCTGGGGGGGCTGCTGGGAAGTTTGTGGAAGGTGCCCAGATCCCTCGGAGAAGCTCAGCTGCGGTCCCTCAGCAGCCGCCTGCGCCTGCCAGAGGTCCTCAGTTGACTTTATCTCCTGGCTTCACCTCCCAATGCTTCCCTGTCCTCCTTTGCTCCCTGTTGGAAGCCCTTTCCCTCTGGCAGATTGGTGGTGTTGCAGGGGGTGTCCCCAGTGGCCGTGCTGCCATCTGTCCCCCTCACGCCAGCACAATCCAGAGGCAGGGATGGGCTGCCTGAGCGCTTCCAGGGGTCAGGTTTTCCCTCTATCACTGCTGAGGGGAGCAAATATCTCTTGGTGGGATGCAGGCACCTCAAAACTCTGCCCAAGAATGGGATAGACACTGCCCTGCCCAGTGAAGACAAAACGAGGCTGCCCCTTTGCTGTAGGGTTTGCTCCAATCTGTCACAAAAATAACTTATTCCAAGGCGAGCCGGTCCCGGGAGGGAGCAGAACTCCTGGTTGCTCTTCTGGCTTCATCTTTTATCCATCCCTGCGGCTTTTCCCTCCCCTGCCTGCTGCTAATCAGCATTCCTTGCAAAGAGCAGCTGTTAATCTGCAGCAGGAGTTGGTGTGTGCAGGGTGTGGGGAGGTTGGTCGGCTGCTGAAGGGACACCCTTCGAGCAGCTCCTGCTACTGTGGCACCCAAACACCCCTTTCCCAAAGCCACTGTGGTTAAAAAAGATGCACCCACAAAAGAGAAGCTGATTTGTAGCACTTGCATTTTGTTGAGGAAAAGAAAAAACAACTTGTTTGTCTTTGTGTGTGTGTTTGTGTGCGTGCTCGTGTGTGTATATAAATACATATATATATTTTCCCCTCTGAAACAACTCGCTTCCCTTTGGGAATAAAGGGGATCTTTAAAAATGCAAAAATTCCTTCCAGACAGTTTGTCATGTCTTACTAGAAACAGCCAACCCTATTAGCAATTTAAATGATGCCTCCCATTAGCATAATTTTTAATGAAGCAGAGCACGTGTTTCACATTTGTGTTTCTGACGTGGTGGGGAGGAAGCACTCGGACACTCAGTGAGCATCAGGAGAAATTGGCTCTGAGAAGATCAGAGGGATGAGGCACGTGGGATTCCTGGCCAGGACTTCATTTGGGATGTTTTTCTGCAAGTGGTTTTGACTTAAAGTAATTTTCATTAAATCCCAGAATGGTTTGGAAGGGACCTTAGATCAGTGCCACCCTCTGTCATGGGCAGGGACACTTTCCACTATCCCAGGTTGCTCCAAGCCCATCCAACCTGGCCTTGGACACTCCCAGGGAACCAGAGGCAGCCACAGCTTCTCTAGGCAACCTGTTCCATCACCCACATAGCAAAGAATTTCTTCCTAATTCCTAATATCTTCCCAAAATTCTATGTATCATTCAATGGAAAACCTTCTCTGACAAAAATGGCCATGGTAATAAAACACCAATCTTGCGGAATATTTTTAGGATTCAGAAAAGTCTGCAAAGTGCCACTGTTGGATGTGCACAGAGAAACTGTGGTTTTCATTTATCTTTTTTTTTTCCTTAAAAAAATAAAGTTGGGAATAGCAGGACTTTTCTTCTCCATTGTCATTCATAAAATCTTGAGAAGTTTTTAATTATGATCCAGAATCTTCCTCAGGCTGTTCCCCTATGAGCCAGGCTATGGCTCCCACCTGAAAGTCCAAAAGGCTTTAGCAAACCTGGAATGACTGATGGCAATAAGTGCTAAATAAAATCACTCTGCCACCCCAGGTATGTTTTTGTTATTATTATTCCCAATTTTTGTTTGCGTTACAGTACCCCTGTGGTAGAGCATGGGAAGGGTTTTCAACTTGATCAAACATCAGACAAAACAGGATGAGGGTTGATTTTCATTGCTGAAAATTTATATGGTTTCCCTAAAGTGAAACAATAACTGATTTTTTTTTGTCTTTTTCCCTGTTTCCCCCTTGTTTTTCCCACTTTTCCCTGCCTTGCATTACGCCAGGTCCTTGTGCATGAGCCATTTGCAACGTTAAAAGGGAAATTGTGCGTGGGTGTGAAATCTTGTGTGCACACATGTTCCACATTTTGTTTGCTTAAAAGCCCGTGCAAAGCTTCTAGTTTGTTTTTTGGTTGGGTTTTTTTTTTTTCTCCCCCCCTCCTTTTCCTAATGGGAAAACACTCCTGGGAGCTGAAGTTACACAGGCAATAACACACGACACAACCCAGTAAGTGATCCTGATGGGGAGGACAGGGACGCCCTTGTGCTGGGCCACCCTTTGGGACAGCAGGAGGTCACTTGGACCAGCCCTTCCCCGGCATCAGCCTCCCTGCCACGACACGGAAACATCCTCATTAGGATAATAGGCAGATTTCCAGGATCCACTTCTGATTCCCCTAGCCCTGGAACGGTCCCAAATATCACAGATGTTTTGACGGCTCTCCCAGAGGGCGGCAGCAGCTCGTCCTCCTCCACTTTCGGCACGTCGAGCCCTGGCATGCGGCGAGCAGCTGATGCCCCGCTCTGTGTCAGGGATGGCAGCTCCCCCAGGGAACCCAGCACCCTCAGAGCCAGCTACCCAAGTGGGGCTGTGCCCAGCTGGGGTTTTCAAAGAGCTGGAGCTGCAGTCTTCACTCTGTGCTTGCTGCTTTTGGGGGAAAATGCGAATTTTTAGGGCATCCTGCAAACAAGTGATGCTTCTGGGAGAAGGAGTTGGCTTTAAGAAAGTTGCAGAAGACACAAGAAGGAGGGATGAATGGTGATTATTCCTTTCCACAGGCTTGAATAGGAAGCAAAGCACTGAATCCAGTTAGGTCAGTTTGACTGTTAGGGAAAATGCAAGGAATAAACTTCCAGCATTAAGATTCTTTTCCACATCAGGGGGACCTTCCTCACTCTTCCCCAGCAAACACAACCCTGATTTCCATGCTCGGTCCCATCCTGTAGCCATCTCATCACAGTGAGTCCAGAGAGATGAAACCATGTCTCGATTTATTGGGTAAGCTCAGGAAATGATTTCCCTTCCACCTTCCCTCCTATTCTCCCCACCTGCCTCGGGAGAGGCTGGGAAGTTTATTTCATTCAGCATTTCAAAGTGCTTGGGAAAGCTCAAGTGAAAGACAGCATGGAGCTGTTGCTGCTGCTATTTTATTTTTCTCTGCCAGTCAATTAGGGGAGAAAACCTGACAACCAGAAGTTACTCATTGCACTTTGTAATAGCCTCTTGTAGGATCTATCTTCTTTGGGAAGGAAATAAGATGGGAAGAGTGGAAATATCAGACAATAAAAGAGAAGCATCTCTGCACATGTCTGGTCTGGCCCATCTCCCACCTGGTGTCCTCAAACCTGGCAAAAAAATCAAAGTTCAAGACAAAATGAACAGATAAGTGGCAGAATAACCACCCTTGGTGCCATCAAGGGCAGATTGGACGGGGGGTTGGAACAACCTGGGATAGTGGAAGGTCCCCCTGCCCATGACAGGGAGTGGAATGGGACGAACTTTAGGGTCCCTTCCCACCCAAACCATTCTGTGATTCCGTGATTAGTGCCACAAACCTTGTGGCACTTTGCTTGCTGGGCCTTTATTGAAAGTCCTTCACAAGTATTAATCAAAGGAAGTGCATTGAAGTCCCCTGTGAATAAGCTGGGGACATTAGGATCTATAGTTCTACCTCCCAGACCACAGGACAGTCCATCCCTAAAGCAGTCACTGGAGCAACTGGTGCTCCTGGGAGGTGTCATCCATGGTTTTCATGCTGTTCTTGCGCCTACACTCTCACAATTCCCAGACCTCGAGCTGGTCCTGCATTTATGGACTGAGCAAGTGCCTCAGAAGGTGATTTGTGATCCATCATGTAAGGCACATGGTGGGACTCCTGGGGCTGTCCTCTGCAGGACCAGGAGATGGACTTTGATGATCCTTGTGGGTTCCTTCCAACACAGATGATTCCAGTTCTGTGATTCTGTGATTCCATCGTCATGGACACAAAGATTCACTACCTCAGACTAAAATCCGGCCCTTTGTGGTGGGGAGGTAGCCATGAACATCCATGAAATGGGATCTCACATGCTCATGATGAAGACCCCCTTCTTTAGAGCACCAAACTCAGTTTCTCAAAGAGAAATTGCGGGACAGACCATCGTTATTCAAGTTAGAGCTTGGCAGAACACTGCACTTAATTCTGTTCAGAAGGACACGTGTGCTGGCACCGTGAATGCCACCAGTGGTCACAAACCAAGCTTGAGGCCTCCTCTGGAGGCCAGAGCAGCACTGACACACCCAGGAGTAAAAGCCACCTGCAACATTCCATGTCAGCCAGAGGCTGCAGATCCCAACTTTGTACAGCCAGGACTTGTGGGATTGTTATAGCGTAAAGATGTCCATCCAATAAAGACCAACAAAATGACAGAACTCTCTCTTCCTTCTCAGAAGTTGTCCTGAAAGGATGTGGATCCAGCCATCACAGCATTCTCCACCCATACTCACAGATGTTAAGGAATTTAAGAAGTGTTTTCTCTCCAAAAGGGATCTCTGAAATGGAAAATATCCTTGATATTCATAGTCCTACCTCTGTAACAGTTCCTATCAAAACCCATGAGATGAGTCTTCCTTCCCCCCTGCAAGAGAGACCAAATAAGTCGATCATAAAATTTCAATTATTTTTTTGTCCTCATTTGACTTGCCAGGTGGAAGTCAAGAGGAAATATTCTATTTTCTTCTGGATTTTAATTTAAGAATATCTGAGTTATCTTAGCTGATTGAAGCCGACCCCTGTGATGCTGCTGCTGAATGTTTCAGAGAAAGGAGCAAGGCATCTATCAGTGGGTGAGGATGAAATTCCTTTCTTGTCAGAAATGCTCCTATAAACATTTTAATCAGGGCTGCTTTTGCAGCTGAATGATAACTTAGGTGGGAGCTGCAACTATCACGAGTGGTGCAAGGATGTCAGGATTCCCTAGAACACTCCACTTCATCCAAGTTTTTCCTGCTGTCATCTGGAACACAAGCTGATGGTAATTGGCTTTTTAATAACACCGGCACATTGTCCAGCATGACCAAGTGCCAGGACTGATTTGGGCTTTATTGTCATGCAGTCTTCCAGAAAATTAATTGCTATCTCTGGTAGTGATAATCCAGAATCTTTAACATGAGAAGCTCCTCCTGGTTTAAATAGTAAACTTATTGGAGGAGGGGCTGCCTTTTGCTTTTTTTTTGTTTAAAAAATATTTAATTTGCTCTGAGGAAGATGGATGTGAGTTTAACTCCAGAGGCTGAAACTTGGGTTTTGATATGAGTATTCTGTCCATCCATCCATCCTGTTCATCTACAACTGACAAGTCTCCCAGTGATGGGGGACTCCAGGGAGCAAACAGAAGGATTCACTTCAGTTCCTGCCATTTTTTGGCCAAAGCCAATCCTGTGCAATTTCAGAGGATCTCCCACCCAGCAGGCACCTCCTGCCTGTAGGTTTTGCACTGGGTAGTTTGTTAAATGAACAGAAAATGCCTTTTCAGATGTTCTGCGAGTAATTTTTTTTTCTGTGTATTTCTCACTGGGCTAATGTTGGGAAGCAGCAAAATGGGCCATTTGCAATTGTAGTGCTGAGCAGCCAAGAACAGGCGTGTTCCAGGCCTGAGGATTGGCAGCTGGCACTTGAGGTGTGGTCCTTAAATTATTAAAATGATCAGTCTTTGGAGTTTTAAAACCTTTCCTACAGTGTGGTATTTATGGGTGCTCTGCTGGGATTAATTGGTTCGTCTCTGTGGGATCCTAAATTTTGAGCCAAACCAAAGTGCCATGTTCATAAAGTCTTCTGAAAGAACCTTTGTAATCAAAGAATCACAGAAGGTTTGTGTTGGAAGGGACCTTAAAGCTCATCTTGTTCCCCCTCCTGCCACGGGCAGGGATGTCACTCACTGGATCAGGTTGCTCAGGGCACCATCCAATAAATCCAATAAATAAACCAATTTTGTTACAAATTCCTGTTGTTCACCTCTCCTGTCCAGCCACAAAGAGGGAGAGACTGGGTCAGGACCTTTCCATTGTGGATCTAGAACCTGAAACTTCAAATCTAAAGCTTCAAATTCTGACCCAAGTTGACGGGAATCAAATTTTTCACTCAGGAATTCCAATGGAACAAAACGTGAGAGGGAAAAAATGTTGAAGAAGAAATTTCTTCATGATAAGTGCCCACAGCACCAGAACACTGTGCCAATAACCCACTTCCTGAAAGACTTTCCTAACTCTAAATGAATCCCAGCCTAGCATTTTCATGGGATACAGCAGGCTGGTGTCTCTCCTTGGATGATGCAGGCTCACACTGACTTAGAGCTGGCAGGGACCCTCCATGGTGGTGATGCTCCAGAACATGTTCTGCCTCATTCCTTGCCATGAGAGAACCACAGGTCTTCAAGCTGGATCTACATTTACTTTTCTTGGTGATTCAGTATCATAATGCCTTTAATGCCTTTAAAAGGATCTCCCGAATTCGCTACACTTCCAACCCTTGTATTTTGGAAGCTCCTCAAGCTCTTCAAGAACTGCAGTTACACTTTTTCTCCTTCCTCAGCAAAGGGAAGTTATTTCACTCTATTTCTCTCATTTCACTCTGCTGTGGCCCAGGAAGAAAAAACTCACTGGGCTCTTAGATTTACAAAGGGCTACCCTGGCAGTGGTTTGGAGAAGTGATGGGAGGATTCAGCAGCCCCGTTTGAGGCTGTTCACAGAGGGGATAGTGCTCAGAATTATTGTCCTGTGCAAACTGCTTGGCAGGAGCACTGCTTCTCCCCCACAAGGATGGTGGGAGGTGCATCATCTTCCTCTCTGCAGAGTTGCCGTGAAATTAATGTGGCCATATGGAAGTAGGCTGCAGATCTTGACTGTCTAACACACTCCACTTTCCAAAATCATGCTCCCGACACAACGCACCCATAGGCTGCTCCAAGCCCAAGCCTCGTGGCAAAAAGACAATTTTGCTCCTCTGCATCAGCCAAGGTACTCTTAGGTGTGAAAGCTAAAGGTCCTGAGCAATTTATAACTGCTAATGTTCTGGCCCTGAAATAATCGTGGAAGACATTCTATTTTCTGTTTATTCCTCCTGCCTTGAAGTGAATCAACTTCTGAGCTCACACCATGTGACGGTGGCTGTGGCGCATGAGTTTTCTGTGCCAGGAGAGAGTATCCAGGCAACTAGACCAGATATCAAAATCTTGTCAGATTTTTCCCACCCTGTATTTTGTCTGTCTTATGGCCCTTATTACCACTGAATTCAGGACCCGTTGATCTCTAACAAATTCATCTCACAGCTGCCTTTTGCAGACAGAGAAATGTCTCTGTTCTGCAGATGGAGACTGAGACATGGAGAATCCTTTAGGAAAGTCAGGTGAAGTAGAGATTGAAATGGGATATCCCAGGTCATCAACCACTACCAGAGTCCCTTGTTTAAAGATAGGGACAGTATTGAGTGTGAGGGGTTCGAGCTAAAAAAGGAAAATTAGCGAGGTCTTGTCTTGCTTGTTTGTAGGAGAATTTGGGCTGGAAGGGCATTTACAAGGTCTTTGGTCCAGCTTCCTTTTCCAAGAAGGGTCAGCCCTGGGTTTAGACCAGGTTGCTCATCCAATTAGGTCTTAAAAACACCCAAGGATTCAGACTGCGCAACTGCAACCATCCCTGGAAGTATTAAAAAGTTATTTGAATGTGGCATTTGAGGACATGGTTTAGGTGGGCTTGGCAGTGCTGGATTAACAGTTGGGATGATCTTGGAGGGCTTTTCCAACACAAATCATTCTGTGATTCTACTCTGAAGACTTCTGGAAGAAGATCCTTAGAATATCCATAACTTCTCTGAACTTGTCACCCATCCCTGGGCAGGAAAACCAGATCAATTCACCTGTCATTGTAATTCCTCCCCTGTAAGTGAGACACAAAAGCCGAATCCTACAGCATTAACTTTTAATGCTGATCCTTTTTGTTCCTGCTTTTTGTTTGGCACTTCACTGTCAAGAGGAGAAATTGAGGGAGACAGGCATCATTTCTTGTATGACCAACATTGGAGATAGAAATACCTGACTTTTTTTCCTTTAGTAGTTAGGAATGTGGAAGTCAGTCATGGACATTGTCATTGCAGAATGGTGTCTGGATACTGAATTAGACTTTACTAAGTGTGGAATTTCAAAACCCAACAATTATTTGTTATGTTGCAGAGATTCACCACCCTATTAGGGAAAGAAAAGTTTCTTTTATTTTAAGTTAAAAAAAAGTGATGGCCCTGGCCCAACAATTTCAAAATTGGGGGAAATCATATAAATTTTTAATTCCTTGTCATTTTAGTTTGAGGTCCTCTGGTTTTATTTCTTCAGGAATTCAAAAGTGCATTTCAAAGCCTATGCCCTAATTAAAAACCCCTGTGCTCTGAAATAAGAGATGGCATGCATGAATGTCCTAAATAAAGAAAAAGAAACAAATAAAAAGCCTGTTAAATTTTCTCCATAATGTCCATGAATGAAGAAGTGTCCCCCTTTTCCTTTTTGACCTATAGATATCATTAATATGGACTGTTCCAGCACAATGAACTGGAAAGAATGGTAAAATTTTTAATTTCCTCTCTTGGGGAGAAATAGATGCTTTTCCACAGTAATGTTCACATGGGTGATACACTGACTTCTGGCCTTTATCTTGGATTTTGTGGGGATCTCAGAACGCAGTCTCATTATTGGGAAAACAATATCAATGCTACAAATTCTAATGAGTTTTCCAGAGGAGGCTCATGGATGTTCTTCCTGAGTGACCTGGGGTTGAAAACAGCTGAAAATTCCTGCAGTCAGCTTGGCCAGCCTTGGTTATAAAGTCAGTAAAATGATGATTTTGCAGGAGGTTACAGGTGTAATTCAGCTTTGTCAGTTCAGGTTGACACTTGATTTTTACTTTTTGCTGATGCAGGAATAAAGAGAAAGTGAAGGGGAGATAAAAGGTTTTGGGGTTTTTTTTGCTACCAAACAGGAAATACAATGATGTGGCATGAGAAGGGCATGCACAGTGTGCATGCACTTATGGAGCAAATGCAGCTGTTCCCCAGTAAAAGGACTGGCAGAAAAAGGCTTTATTTGGAGAATGAAGATTTAGGGTTAGATATAAGGAAAGCTGTTCCACTCTAAGAGTGGAAGAAGAAGAAGATTACTTTTTCCAAGAACATGGTAAAAAAATAATGTGTCGATATGACTGTGACATCTTCAAGAAGCAGTTGTGGCTTGAATGGGGAACTTCATGGATCTGACATGACCCATATCAAGTTTCAGACAGGTCCTGGCTGTAGGGGATCACTCTCCCATGTTTTTGTGTCGATCACTCTCCCATGCTTCTGCATTGATCACTCACTCATGCTTCTATGTTGGTGCATGGCCTGGGAAGGTCCCAGAAAGCCCTTGGTGGGATGAAGGGATGAGTCAAATATTCACTGAGCCTATTTCTTTCTACTCTGGTGTAAGAGCAGTCTGACTACCATCCTGGAAAGCCTCTGGATGTCCGTCCATCCATCCAATCCATCCATCCATCCATCCATCCATCCATCCATCCATCCATCCATCCATCCCATCCATCCATCCCTCTGGCTCCCAGCCCTTCCCGTTGCTGAGGCACAAAGCTTGGGAGCTCCAACACGCGCTCACGGGAGGGGGCCCGGCTGCAGCATAAATGATCAAAGGGCAGAGCAGGCTGATGTACAGGGAGAAGCTGTGATACAGCAGCAGAGATCCCCTCCAGCCCTCGCCGATGCTAATGCATATATTTACCTCCTGATTGACTTCATAATTAATTGACTACGTGGGGAGGATCCTTCTCTCACCTCCCAGGCTCTGAAGGAGCAGAGTGGCACGGGTGTAAAATGGGGCCACGCGAGGGATGAATGAGGCCTTTTGTCTTTATTTTCTCTGCAAGTGCATAGAAGCCATAAGGAGGCTGTAAGGATATAAATGAGGCCAAAAACGTGTTTTTTTCAATCCCCAAACTGCAGCAGGAGACAGTCAGCATAGACGAGGGTTGAGGCAGTGGCTATAAAGTAGAAAGGTTTGTGTTTTGGCTTGAAGGTGGATATATTTAAAAAAAAAAAAAGGTAGAAAAGTAGGGGAAATTAATACTTCCATCCCAACCCGAAGGAGAAGAAGCATTTGTTATGCAAATCTTTTCATTATTGCAAATCCCGAGTGCTGATAAGAGATAAGCGTTGTTCTAGCTTTATTTCAAGTAGCTCCTGCCCAGACGCGGGGACGTGATTCTACTGCCGCAAGAGAAAGAAACAAACACACACATTTTCCCCCTGTACATTTATTTCTGTTACTGGAACACGGATTCTGGAGCCTGCCTGAAAAGGCATTTGGTCCATTGAGGCTTGTTCATTTTACTGCTTTGTTTTCTGCTAAGGTGACATCTGCTCCTGAATGACCTTCGCATCTTTTCTCAGCGCAGCCTGGCCCGGGTGGCCGCTCCTTTATGCGCATACATTAACGTGCGGGTGAATCGCAGCTTCAGGAGGGCTGTTCTTTATCCTTTTCATTTTCCCTAATCCCGGAGTCTGCGGGGAACAAAGGGCTGGATCCTCACGGTGTAAACGGCCAGAGCCGGCTGCGGGGATTTACATCCGCTACGGCGTGACACCGGTTATCTCCCAAAGCCATTCCCCGCTTTACCACCTCCACCATCAAATTCCTTGTCCTTGGTAGAATTTATTGCTTTTTCCCCCCCGTTTTTGACTGTAAAATCTGTGCAGGGAGCAGCAGCAGCTCCCATCCCATATCGGGCACAATCCCACTGCTGGGGCTTGGTGGTGGGGAAAGGTTGGTGCTACACACGTGGCACGGGATGCTGGTCCCCACCCCATCCCTGTGCCAGGATGTTCCCTATTTTTGTGGCCCCAGTGCAGGATCTGTCTGCATCCACTGCTGCCTTCCATGGAAATCAATGAGGCTTGCTCAGCCCTGCATTTAACCGAGGCTCAGTCCTCTGTCTGCCTGGCTATTAAATTACTTTTCCACGTGACAGCAGAGCTTCCAAAGTTTGCAGCATAATTTCAGTCTCATATGCAGCTCTTCAAGCCATTTTCCCTCCTCTCCCATTGTTTCACTGCTCTCTCCCCCTTCAGCAGCTCGGTGTTGCAACAGGAATATTCCACTTGCCCCATCTCCCTTTGTCTGGCACCGCTGTGTTTTTGCATCACCACCAAATGAAATCAATTTTAGAACTGATTTCTCTGCCCTGGCACTGGAATGACATGCCGACAGTTTCTGCTACAAATTCTCCTTGCTGTCCATAATAAGTTACTTAACCATTCCATTATTTCATGCCGGCTCCCGGTGGGTTTGAGCTGCACAAGGCATCTTTCTGATGAAATTGGCACCAGCTTTTAAAAAATCCAAATCAATTATATCTCCTGGGCCTTGCTCAAGACTTTAAAAGAGGTTACTTAGGCAGGATCTTCATTTTGCACATCTGGGTGGAAAATGCATAGGTATTTTTTCCCCCTCTTATGCTGGTTTTCTTTTTGTATAAAATTGTTTATCATTGGAAGAGTCAGGAGCTCACTCCGGGAGGAAATTTGGCTGATATTTATGGCAAGGCTCCAGTGGCTTTAATGAATGAAATGCTGATCACTTGAACAACAGGATCAGCAATATGGCAGGGATGTGATAGCCCTTTTCTCCAGCCCTAGGTATGAAGTACCAGATAACACTGTTGTGTCAGAGGGCAGCTCCCAACAGAGGGGAACAATCACGATCTGGGTGTCAGACCTGGTTCTTCTCCCATCTCCAATGGCAGCTGGAATTAGGTGATCTCCAAGGTCCTTTCCAACCCTAACCACTCTCTGGCCTTCTCCCCAGGAAGACTGTCCCTGGAGCTAATCCAAGTCTTTTGCTATTCAGAGGGGTATTGAAATCCAATATTACCTATCCTGGCAAGCTTTCTGGTAACAATTAGAAGCAATTAATCCTAATGAACTTTTTAATCACCAATTTCACTAGATTCCTCAATCTTCTCAAGCAAGTCTTACTTGATCTACTTTCACAATGAACACTGAAATGTTCCTTTATAGAAAGGAAAAAAAATCAACTCCCTCACTTCTTCGAGGTCATATCGTTATGCAAAAAACCCACATGTGCACAACTTCCCACCTTTTTAAAAAATCAAACCTAAATCTGACTTCTTCTAAGTACCTAATGGGAGCTGCAATTTCTTGCTAATTATATAATTACTCCAGATTGTTATGTAGCACTGGCAATCAAACACTTGAAATACTTTTAGCTTGAAGAAAGTAATTACGTAATTCCAGCGAAGCTGCATTCATTGCTGCTCCCTTCTCCCTGTGGCTTCATGTCCGCAGCCAGCAGAGCTCAGACAGCCCTGGCACATCACTTTATAGCATCTGAAGGCCAGGCTGGGTATGAAGAAAGGGTCTAATGTGGAAAAAAAAAAGATCTTATTTATTCACAAACAGAGTGAGGTGGACGTGTATATAAATATATGTACATATGTATTATATTTTAGATTTCGAAGCCTTTTCCTTTTTAGAGGCCAATAGGATCGTGCTCATCCCAGCATGGCAGTCCCCCAGGAGACCTCCCTGTCACAGTGTCTGATATGGTTCCAGTCCTGGGGCTTCCCAGTGGATATTTTCATGGGAAGAGTTTGCCCAGAGCCAGTGACAGCTCAAGTGTGGCCTGATTGTTATTCACCAGCTCCTGCACACCTGGACCAGAGCCCCACAGCTTTATATGTCTGACCAACACAGAGAGAAAAATTCCCTTGTCCCCTATCCCTCAGGGTAACGTCCCTTGACACTGAATGCTTTCAATTCAGGTGACAGTTCTGCCTCTGGGGTCTCCACATTCCCTGCTCTGTGTGACAAGACACTCAGGTGACACTTTAGTCTTCAATCCTACAATGTAATTGCTTCCTTTTCACTGCAAGCTTCATGGAGAATGAAGCTGTGTGTGTTTCAGTGAGCCCTGTATGACATTTCAACATTTCACTAACTTTTTGGTTCAGACTTTAAGTAGGTTTTGAAAACAGTTATCAGGTTTTTCATAAGGAGCAGGGGGAAAAATAAATAATAAGAACAAAAATAGTTAAACAACAGGCTGAATATTTGACAGGAAGCAAAAGGACTGGGATTTGATGCTGCTCAGTTGAGAAGAACTCATTGATATCCACTGAATTAAACAAGAACATTGCTTATATTATGGTTACCACGATTCAAAGGCCAGAAATGATAATGGATTTTATCTCTGTCTCTATTTATGTCCCATGGTCTCAATGACTCTTTTTTCTTGCTTGGTTTTGTTTTGGTTATTTTTCATTGTTTTTTCTTCCCCAGGACTAAGACCTGAGAGCAGACCCTTTTCATGGCATCCCAGGAGAGCTGGCATTAGCAGAGGTTTCTAGAGATGACCCAGTGCCACCCCCCCCCCCGCCCCCAAGAACAGGGTCACTGAAAAGGCCACACAGGGTCTCATTCAGGTGGCTTTGGAATATCTCCAGAGCAGGAGACTCCAAAACCTCCCTGGGCAGACTGTTCCAGTGCTCCTTGTCGGAATTCAGGACATCCCTCTGGCTGTCCTGGATTGCCCGAACCCCTGCCAGGGGGCTCAGAGACCCTAAGGCACCTGTGATTTTGATTATGACCCATGAAAAAAATTACCAACCTTATATGTGGATCTGCAAGCCATGAAAGTCTAAGTAGAAAAATAGTTAGTTTGTCACGGGGTGAAAAATTGATTTTTTGGGGTTTTTAGAATGGGGGTTCAGGGGGCAAGATGGAGGAATCTGGGCGTATCCAGCCTTTCTCCTTCTTCTTCTTCTTGGCCTCCATCTTCTGCTGTGATGGTGGCACTTTTAGATTGGCTTAAGATAGAAACTCCCTGTCTAACACAGGTGATAGGTATTGGGAAGTTATTGCAAATATTGTACACGTAGTTTTTAGTATAAAAAGATAACACCACCCTGGGGCAGGCAGAGTGCCTCTGTCTGGCCTACTGAACAGACCTTGGCAGGCCAGGAGAAAGAATTTTATAGATAAGGAACAATAAACAACCTTGAGAACGAGAAGTGAAGAGCTCTGACTCCTTCTTCAACCAGCTGGGCTGGGAAAAGAGACTTTCTAACGCATCCCGGGGTCACTGTGACCAGCAGAAGTCCCAAGACTCCCTCACCCTCAGAATAAGAAAGTTTTTCCCCATATTCAGATAGAACTTCTGAGTGTTTTGTTTGTGTCCATTGTCTCTTGCACTGTTTCTGGGCACCACAAAAGGAGCCTGAGCCCATCCTCTAGAGAGGTGCCCTTAAGTTATTTGTGTGCATGGATAAGATCCCCTCTCAATCCTCTCTCCTTGAGGCTGATCAGGTTCATCTCCCTCACACATTCTCTTTATGAGATGCTCCATAGAATCCCAGGATCCCAGAATGGTTTCGGTGGGAAGGGACCTTAAAACTCATCTCGTTCCAACCCCCTGGCACAGGCAGGGACACCTCCAACAAAACCATAGGTGAGATATTGGGAAGAAATTCTTTCCTGTGAGGGTGGTGAGGACCTGGCACAGGTTTCCCAGAGAAGCTGTGGCTGGCCCTGGTTCCCTGGAATTGTCCAGGTCTAGTCTGGACAGGGCTTGGAGCAACCTGGGATAGTGGTCTAGTTTAGCCCTCAATTTGCTGGAAAGCATTTTCTTCTAACCCAGAGTGCAAATTGACCTGGAAAAAATATCTCTGTTGGAGATGATCAGATGATCTGTTTTGACTTGGCAGAAAAAGTGCCCATATATTTATATAAATAATCTCTTCCATTTTCCTTGCCCCTCTAAGCTGGGGGCAGTCCTCTGTTTAGTCATTCCTGGGGCTGAAACCAGCATGGAATGCTAAATGGATTAATTATTACTACATCACTCTAAATTTAGACAGCTTCCTTTCAGAATTAGATTTCTTCAGGTTTATGCCATTACATTTCTTAAATGTACATTCTCAATCACATTAGCAATTATGAATACATTACATTTATTTTCTTTTTGAAATATTTTACTGTTGTACCTTTAGGATATGAAAAACACAGTGTCCTACCCAGGCAGAAAGGTGAGGTCACTACCGCCCATGATTTCATTGCACATCTCACAATTTTAAGAATAATCCTGGGACCTTTTCCCAAGAACTATCTGTTATTTCCCTGCATGAGAAAACCAACTTTCATTTTTGAAGGAACTTTTTATCACCTGCACTTGCAGAGATACTGCAGGAGTTGGGCCCCATGGAGGGCTGGGTTGGAACTAGAAGATCTTAAAGGTCTCTTCCAACACAAACTAGTCTAGGATTTTATGACTCTTGAAAAACATGGAGCATTTGCAAAAACCAGGAGGTGAATAAAAACATTTGACACTCAAACTAAAACTCCTGGTGGTTGGGACAGTCCCCCTCCAGGAGTGCCTGCACTGCTGGCAGTCACTCAGATCTGGGGACTTCTTGGTGCCCTTTGGGGCTTGGTGGCTCTGCTGTGAGGCTCAGCGATGCTTTTGCACCTCTGGGCTGCCATTTCCTGGGGCCCTCTGCACTCCCTTCCCACTGCATGCAGACACTGAGAGGTTATGGATGGAATTGTTTTAATGGAAAAGCAGAACAGTGAACAACATCAACATCTGAATCTACATCTACATCTAAATCTACATCTACATCTGAATCTACATCTACAGCTACATCTATATCTACATCTATATCTACATCTACTTCTACAATCTACATCTACAGCTACAGCTACAGCTCCAACATCAAAAACACCCTGGCTCCATCCCCAAGCAATGGGAGCCCTCAAAAGGCCTAATCCCACATTTCTGCTCCAGCTCTGCCTGTGGGAGCCTTGAGCTTGCTGTCAGCTCTGGGCAGAGGGTCCTTCTTCTTCTTCTTCTTCTTCCCTCACCTTTCCAGCCTGGTGCCATGTGTGGACACGCTGCCCTGGGCTGGTGGCACGTCTGTCCCTGCATCCTGCTGTGGCTCCTGATGATTCCTGCCAGTGGCCCTGCCATGCTCTGTGCTCAGATGACTTTGGAGCTCTGTTCAGTGAGGGGCACCTTCCCAGGCAGCCAGAGCTGGGGGGTTTTGCACTGGAGCTGGTGCCACCGGTGCCTGCAGAGTCCATGGGGGCATGGGGACACTTGTGGGGTCACCCAGGGCCCCCAGGGCCTGGCAGAGGAGCTCTCAAAGGTCTGTCCTGGGCAGATGTGGCCCAGGCAAGGCCAGGGGTGCTGGCCATGCCCTGCTGAGCCCACTGGCCACAGCTGGCAGGGGCACAGGGCTGCTGGGGGGGCTTGGCTGATCCTGTGGGAGGTCACAGCCCAAGCTGGGGGTCAGACACTGAGGGCACTGAGGAGGAGGAGGGAGAGGGTCAGGGCAGGAAGGGCTGGGAAATGTCCCCACACTGCATCCCTGGGCTGCTGCATTCAGGATCAGGCCCTCCCTGTGCTGCAGG
This sequence comes from Molothrus ater, assembly GCF_012460135.2. Lineage (NCBI taxonomy): Eukaryota > Metazoa > Chordata > Aves > Passeriformes > Icteridae > Molothrus > Molothrus ater. The sequence continues at coordinate 111,492,762 of NC_050480.2, read as the reverse complement.
AGGCCTTGGGGCAGAGCAAGGGCTGCACGAGCTGGGCCATGGGGGAGCTGTGGCTGCCACAGCGGAGCCACAGAGCTGACAGGACCATGGTCACTCAGGTCTCTGGTCAGTCTGCTCTGGTGACTGCACACAGGTCTGGACTCTGCTCTTGGAACATCTCCAGGGCTGTAGTGTTGGGGTTCCCACTGTTCTGTCACACAGCCAGGAATGCTGGGGGTCCCCTTGTCCTGCCCCAGCCACAACAGCTCTGCCAGCTCTTGGTGGGGAAAGAGTGAACCACAGTGCTGGAATTACAGAATATCCTGAGATTTATGGGACCCACCAGGATTATGGATCCAACCCCTGGCCCTGCACAGACACCCTAATCATCCCACCCTGTGCATCCCTGAGAGTGTTGTCCAAATGCCACTGGAGCTCTGGCAGCCTTGGGAATGTCACCATTCCCTGGGGAGCCTCTTCAGTGCTCAACACCCTCTTGGGGAGGATTCTTTCCCTGATATCCAACCTGCTTTCCCCAGGCACAGCTGAAAGGGTTGATGAAAGAGGTACCTTGCTGCAGGGAATCTGCAGATTTTGCTAACAGGACAGGCCTGGAGAATGCCACTTCTACAAGGCCTCAGCCCCCAGCAATGCCTTGTCTCTATTTGTGTGATTCTCTCATTGGGGTGGGGAGTGGGGAGATGTGAACAAGACTCTCAAAGGTATTTGGGTAAATCTCATGGGTCAAATGGTTTATTAAATGTGCCATTCCTAAATCCAGTTTATGAGATTGGGCACTGAGTCTGTCATGGCTCATGTTTTAGGTTTCCCCCATCAATCCCACTTCAGAGGTTCAATTTGGTCGGAAGGTTTTAGTGAGTCAGGACCAGCACAATCCAGAGAATTGGAGGATGGTTTTATTCCATTAATTCTGGGAATGGGTTTCTCTAGCAGGATGCTGGATATCAGGGATTTATGCCCTCCTTTCTCTGAAGAGTTTCAGCCCCAATCTCTCTTCAGAGCTTTGATGCCAAGATGGGGTGTAGGTGCATTATCTTTCTTCATTGGAAGCTTTTCATCTTTACTTGGCATTTGAATATTAAATTAAAGAAAACACAGCCCTTTAGCCTGGAAGGGAGGCCCAGGTGAGTCCTGTGGTGCTGGGCTATAAGGCTGTGAGCACAGAGGAATGGTCAGCACATTCCCTGGCCTAGTTTTGGTCAGTGCCGACTAACATCGACCCAAAAATTCCTCAGGCACATCCAAGGGCCAGGGCTCATTCCCAGGGAATGGTGTGGACATGGCCAGCCTTGTTTTGGGGACAGGGAGCTCAGTTGTACCACTTGGCCTCAGGGCAAAGAGCCATTCCCTGGGCTTTGTTCATTCCCATTTAGTTTGTCAGTGAGGAGGAAGGTGAGGGATTAATTGATGGAGCAAGGGCTGGGTCACAGAGCTCTCCCAGCAGCTCCAGGAACATATGGCCCATTAGAGACCCATCTCAACAGCTTCAGCACAGGGAGTTAAAAGGCTTCCCTCCCTGAGAGGAAGAAATGTGAGGGCAAACCTGCTTGTCCATCCCACCAATTTACTGATTAGTGGATGTGTTGTAACAGCACTGATTTGTTGAGTTTGAAAAGAAAACCTCATTTTTTTTTTCATGACAGCAAAGTCTCAAGTATCTGAACTGTGAAATCTATAAGGGGGAAGGCTCCTATATAAGACATGGAAAAACATATCCCAAAAGTGCCCTTTTGATGCCACAGAAAAGCTGCAGAGGCTGGTGCTGCCCATCCCAGCCCTGACCCAGTGCAGGGGGGTGCTGCAGATCTCAGGAGACACAGCACACCGAGGTGCTGAGACAGCTCCTGCTCATGGCTTTATGGTTCTGGGACATGGCAAGCCTCCTTTGAAAATTCAGTTCTGGTCCTGGAAAATTTAGTTCTGGTCCTAGAAAATTTGCTCACAGGTCTGTGGTCAGAGAAAATTACGGTCTGGCAAAGAAATGAGTTCTATGTGTGAGGCTTATCACATAGAGCTGTATATAAAAGTAGAGATGGGTGAAAGTACAAGTATCTATTTATACAAATATTTGCACATCTTTTTATTTTACTCTATGTAAACACATCTACATAAGCTGATTTTGACACACACACACACAAAAACATTGAAACTTTAAAGTAATTTCACAAGAAAGAGTAAATAGGAAAACATGTCTCTTTCAAAGGATTCATTTTACCATAAAACTTGAGGATGCAGCATCTTTGCTGTGGCTTCATCCAACTCATACCCACATTGTGACTAGAGGTGGAAATGGAGCTCAACACCCTGCCAGAACTCTGTGTGTCACACATAAAACACACCCACAACACCCCATTTTCCCCAGTCTTGCACTTGCTATTTCATATCTCATACTAGGGTTGTCTTGCTGGTCAATCTTAGCCTGGGTGGAAACCTCATTTGCCACCTGAGATTTAATTTTCTGCCTCTTTCTTCCATCAGTAAGCGAATCTTTGATGTTCTCTCTCTGCCTTCCTGCAGCTTTATCTTTGGCCGGATTGTACTACCTTGGGAACAGGAGTCTTGGAACAGAACAGCACTGATGCAGAGACTGTCAGTCAGGGAGAAGTCAATCTTGTTCTCCCTTTAATCATGTGGGCTTTCCCCTCTCCAATTCTTGGTGACTTTCCTCCTACAGGAAATGAGTAGGATCTTCTGGCTCTGACTATTATAACATTTTACCACATGTGTTCTCTTTTGTTCCTAATTTCTCTTCAAAAGCGACTGCCTAGGTTGCTTTTCCCATGTTAAACCTGGTGAAAAAAATAGATTTTTATTTCTCCTTCAGCAGCTTGTGACAGATCTTGAAACCTGTCCTCATTGTACAGTTCCCCAACGTAGTGTGTATCTTTACTATTTCAGGCAGTAATTAATTTTATTTATCCTCACAACACCCCTTGCCTTTGCAAGGAGAGAAACACTGTGTGCTTGTCCCCACTTCATGGATGTGGTGTTCTACAGAATTTCTACAGAATCACAGAGTGGCTTGGGTTGGAAGGGAGCTTAAAGATCATCTCATCCCACCCCTGCAATGGGCAGGGACACCTTCCACTCTCTCAGGCTGCTCCAAGCTCCATCCAGCCTGCCCTGGGACACTTTCAGGGATCCAGGGGCAGCCACAGCTTCTCCTGGGCCTGCAGAATTGGGACTCACCCAAGCCAACACTGGAGCAATGACGCCAACCCCAGACATGGCTCTGGCATGCCCCTGGGATTTCATCCCAAGATTTTCTGCCCCCACAGGTGCCTCTGTGGCATGAAATAGAAACCCACCCCAGATGAGGGCACGTGTAGGTTGGAAAAGACATTCAAGACCACTGAGTCCAAGCTGTGACCCATCCCCACCTTGTCACCCAAACCAATGTGTCATGTCCAGCCATTCCTTGGACACATCCAGGGATGGGGACTCCAAACCTCTCTGAGCAGCCCCTTTCAATGCCTGGCCACGCTCTCCGTGAAGAAATTCCTGCTGATGTCCCACCTGACCCTCCCCTGGCACATCTGGAGGCCATGTCCTTGTGTCCTGTCACTCATCCGTACCACGGCATGCAGCATTATCCATGCAGCAGTGCTTTGCATGGTTCCATGGTTTTAGAGCTCATCATCTTCCAACTGCTGGGAAGGGCACGTATCAGAGCCATAATCAAGGCAGAATTCTGCTTTTAATTACACCCCTTGTGACACGTTGAAATCAGCAGCGTCGCACAGCCCCATCGGAATGCTCAAACGAGGAAATGGGAGAAAGGGAAGTGAAAAGAATTTGGTGAAACTTTCCTGTTCTGCTGGACGCTCAGAAACTGAGTTTGGTTTTAAGAAACTTTTGCTGAGGGGAAAATTTGGCCTTTTTGCTCTCTTTTCTTGTCTTTTTAAATTAACTTTTTATCTTTTTGTTCCATAGGACATGCTAGTTTAAAAAAAGAAAGACTGAATGTCAAAACTACTAAAAGCAAACTTTGAAAACCAAGGAATAATTCATTTAAAATCAGCATCAAACCCATGCCTCTCCCTCGTGTTCTTCCATAAACTCCTCCAAAAATTAGGTGTTTCAACAAGAGTAGTTAATTATACAGACATAATGTGGAGCAAGACATTTATAAAATCCCCCAATGGCTGATGGAATGATCAGAGCATCACAAAACATTTGCAATTAAACAGAGAAATATTCGGGATTTCTAGTTGTGCCTTACACTGTTGGTGGTAATCTTAAAATGGCATATAATAAAACAGTTGTAAAAGGAAAGAAACCCCCCTGGAAGACCAGGTGATGAGAAAATACATTGTGATACGAGGATTATAAAAACCTGCTCTGATTCTTAATCAGGATCAGGTGAATGAAGCAGTTGTCTGCTTCCCTGTTTCTCAATGAGACAACTGCATATTGTCAAACAACTGCTCAGCTCAAGCAAAGATAAAAACATCCAGTAATTATTTTTATATGCAAGAAACTTGAATTAGAGTACAGGCATAAAACAAGAGTGTTGCCCACTTGAAAAGAATTGGTATTTTGCATGCAGAAATGTGTCTTTTCCTATGAAAAACACGTGGCCGGGGGAATATCTGAGAAAATATTCATGCCCCTTTCTTGTTTGTTTGGTGGAGGATCCCACATATTCTCCATGCTTGGTGTAGGAGTCCCATGCTAATGTCAACACAGATAAAAAATATCTGAAATTTTGAGGAAAACTTCTGGGAGCCAACATCTTTCCTTGCTCCTACAGGTTTGCAAAGATGTTGAAAAAATTTTGCAATATCCAATGGAGACACACAATTTGTATTCAGAACCGGCTTCTGAAGTGACAGCAAGATTTTTCCATCGGAGATTTCCTCAATTAACCCCAAGACATGCAAATTGGCATTTTTACTAATATTCTCCAAGGTCTCGGGCTTGTGATGAGCAGAGTCTCTCATTAGCACACCTGTACGAGCTCTGCAGCAACTACACACAGCTCCTGGCATTGGAATGTTTTCCAACTCCATTCCCAGATCAGCAGCTCCACTCTCACGAGATGCAGAAGACAATGCCTGGATTCCAGCAGGGCCTCCTGCTGCTCCAGAATTTGCAGATCAACAGTGCCACTGGGGTTTGGTGGCAGTCCCCTCCAAAAAGTAGGGCTGAGGAAAGATTTAGTCCCCTAAAACATGAGCAAATGCACATAAAACAGGATCAAATATAGACATAAAGGAGCATAAAGTTATATAAGATGTATTGTATAATATCAGGGAATCACTGAGTGGTTTGAGCTGGAAAGGACATTAAAGCTCATCTCCTTACCACCCCCTGCCAGAGGTAGGGACACTTTCCACTAGACCAGGCTGCTCAGAGCCCAATTTTCAGAGTCATTACATGAAGTGTATTAAAAGCAGCATCTCCCACCCTCCAGGCAATGTCCTTTCCTTGCTGAGAGTCCAGACTCCTGCTCCCAGCTGTGAAGATGCTCTCCTGACCTTCAGCTCATCCCTCCTGGCTGTACAAGTGCCCTGGTGTGAGTGTAAAGGATGGTGTTTGTCTGGATATTGAATCTTGGCCAAGGATTGTTTGTTCTGGAGTGAAGGGTACGATGAAAGGTGAGAAAGACACGGTGGGAACTGGTGAAGATCTCTTTGGGCATGAGCCAAGAATAGGACAACAACAGAGCTACTCCTCAATGGCTAGGCCAGGGCAGTGCCACTGCCTGAGGTGTCCTAGAGGACCCCAAAGACACTGTGGGTACACAAGATGCAATAAAAAGGGGAAACCTTTTTGTTTATGTACAATGGATAAATATGATGGATACTGAGGGTAAATGTTTAGATACCTGTGAACAAACACTCCTTGGAGATTTAGTCATTGGAGCAAGAACTCCTTGTGCAGCCCAGGATCATTATGGTGTTATCAAAGAGAGAGAGAGAGACTCTGTAGGAGAAGAGCCATAATGTGCTGAGCTCCACTATAGTCATAGGAACAAGGCAGCCAAAAATATCAGCAAGCACAGAGCTGGATTTAAAAAGGAGCCCTACGAAAAATGAGGCGACTCGTTCAAAGGAAATTAGTACGAGCCACGACGGGGTGAAATGTTTGCAAGCAGCAGAGATATTGTTTAAAGACACCATATTAGAGGCTCAGAGAAAATGCTCAGAGTGTATCAAAAAAGACTTTTAAAAAGACCAGAAGAAAGCTACTGTAATTAAAGATCAGAGCGAAGGAGGCTGTTACAAGTAAGAAGACTTCGTGTTCAAACACTGAAAAAATAGAGAGCAGGCATTCTATTAAAAGGTAGACTAAGAGATTTGAAGAACTACTTTCTAAGAGAAGGGCTGAATTATCAATCCTTTTACAAACACGAGTGGATTAGGAAGCCTGCCAGGCAGTGTGGAGGGCCAAGAAAGGAGCAGGGTGTAAAATGAATAACTTCTGATCCGCAGGCCATAGTGGATGGATCAAAGAGCACCAAAATAACTTGAATCTGAAGTGTCTGGGCAGACAAAGTTGCTTGGAATTATAACAGAGAAGCTGTGGCTGCCCTGAATCCCTGGAAGTGTCAGGCTGGATGGGGCTTGGAGAAACCTGGGATAGTGGAAGGTGTCCCTGGCCATGGCAGGGGGTGGAACTGGATAAGGTTTAAGGTTCCTTCCAACCCAAACCATACCATGATCCCATGATTCTACTATTTGAGTGGAGATATCAAAATATTTCTCCCATCCAGGATTGCTTTGCATGTCTTTAAATCTTGGTGCCTCTGCACCTTGAAAAATCTGTGCTGCTTGAGTCTCCTTTCTCCCCCCTCAAAAAGGATGCTGGGAAGCTGGAAAAGTATGAATGACAGGAATAAGGATGATGGGAATGTTGGAACAGTGCTAACATGAGAAGAGAGGAATTTGACTAAACTGCACACTTGAGCTGAAAAAGAGGGAGGGAGCTCCTTTGCTATAAGGAGATGAGCAGGCAACATTTATAATTTCATAGCCCAAGATCCAGAGATCATGTGAGCAAATGCCTGAGATACAGGTTCACCAGCAGTGAGGAGCTGGGGAAGAGTCAGCCTCAAGCTCCCTTTTTTCTACATGTTTGTGAGTGATTTCATCAGAAAGAGAAAACACCTCAGTGGAGTCTGTGCTGTGTTCCCAAGTTCCAATGAGCCTGCAGTAAAGCAGCAGAAGACCCACGCACAAAAATACATCTGCAAGGCTTGACCCAGCCTTTGCATAAACTGGAATAAAGGCAAAACAGTGAAATGAGACCTTCCTCCGACCTCAAATGCTGCTGACACATTTCTGTAGGTCAGGTCAAAATCAGTAAAAGTTTGCAAGATGGAAGCTCACAGGGGATAAAGGGAAAAGCTGCTGCCAGGGCTCCTGTGCTTTGTAGCTCTGAAACCTTCTCCTTTCCCCATCTGCTTTTTTAACTGGCAGAGCACTCTGTGTTTTCATCCCGAGGGTTGGGAAGGGCAGAGGGGGGAGGAGGAGGAGGAGTAGAAATGGTGGGTTTGCAGCAGTGGTTATTCTCTCTAGTGACAAGCTGTATTTGTCTTTGGGGAAAGGTGACTATTGCCTGCCTTTGTGACATCAAGATTGATCCCGGAATGTTTAAAATAATAGGAAAAATGCATTTCCCATTGACTTCTTTGGGAGCAGCTTGCACAGTTCTGCAAGCAGATGGCATGATGTATATTAAATTATCACTTATGTCGGGGGGCTTATTTTAAGGATGGAAGTGTCGTCTCTTGGTATTTGTGCCAGAACTGCTCATCCCCAAATCAGGATTTTTGTATCCTTCCAGCCATCCTGGAAAATATTTGAAGGAACATGCCCTTCCCAAAGTGAGGTAAAAACAGCATCATCTTGTTCCTCTTTTGCATCGTCCAATGAAAAGCAAATCAATTTTAGAAATCTTTATGACAGAAAAGTCCAAATTGGTGTAAGCTGAACTTAAGACAAATGTCCCCCAGAATTCATTGCAAATCTCCACTTGGGTGAAGGTTCACACTGACAAACAGTGACAACAGGAATAAGGAGTGCAAACACGGCTGGTAAAGCCCAAGAAGTCTAAAGCAAATGCTGAGTCATCAATAATATTTATAACTTCCAACTCTCAGAATAGAAGGTACCAAGGGACTGCAATTACTGAGATATGACAAATGTTGAATTTTTATTCACAGCAGCTGCAGGACACTTGGTTGTCCAAGCACATTGCTGCTCAAAGTCACAACCTTTGCTTAATCCATGGACATGGGTTGTAAGTTATGCTCTGCCCACTTTGTCTGTGAAAATATTGCTGTTGACAGCCCCTAAAAGTCATGCCCGGTTTTGCAGCTCTTCATATCCCACTCTCCCATCTTCTATTCCTCTCTCTAATCTGTTTTGATAACAGCCCAATCCTCTGTGTCACTTGCTAACCCTCTCAGGCTCATTTTGGTGCCTTACACCCCACAATAGTCATGACATTTTTCTGTGGATGGTCTGTACTTTTTACTCTTCATGTTCCTGTTTCCAAACCAGCCTCACAATTCTACCCCACCACAATGAAAAACAAATTCAATAAACAACATCTGCACCAGGCTCGTTTTGGCCTTCACAGAATCATAGAATAGTTTGGGTTGGTAGGGCTTTTCAAAGGTCAGTCAGTCCAATCCCCAGCCATGGGCAAGGACACCTTCCACTAGACCAGGTTGCTCAGAGACCCACTTTGGGATGTTCTATCTCATTTGGAATGTAACTTCCTGGGGGTCAGAGTCGGTGACAAAGTCCCACTGATTTCCCTGGGACTAAAATATCTACATACCAACAGAACTTAAATACCTAAGGATCTTTTATGCTTGGAAATGTCCAAGGCCAGGTTGGACAAGGCTTGGAGCAACCTGGAATAGTGGAAGGTGTCCCTGCCCATGGCAGGAGGTGGAACTGGATGATCTTTAAGGTCCCTTCCCAACAAAACCATTCTGACTCAATGATCTGGACCTGTGTCTTCCTGTAAGCACTGCACAGCATCAAGCACTGTAGCAATTCCAATAAAGAATGGAATCAAAATTCACAACAACCCATAGATGATTAAAGATAATCTAATGGGCATCAGATATATTTTACATATATATGTTAATTTATTTTCTTCCAAACAGAATATTACCTGGCATTTAATTTCCCTCAAGGATCCAGATGCTGTCAGGAAATGTCCTGATATTTTTGTTTAAAGCCAGGAGGCATTTCAGGTGTCTCTTAATCCACTTTATTTTGATTTTTTCAATGAAACCACCTCAAATACACAACCTTTCCATTTCCATCAGCACCTGAGTGCATTTTGCCAAGCAGTGACAGGCTGCGCTGCAGATCTATTCCCAGAAGAGCTTCCTGTGTTGCGATTCCATAATCACTGTTATTGCTGGATGCCACAACAAAAACAAGGTATTTGTGGTCGAAACCATAAACATTTCTCATGCCTTTAATGAAATACTAATTTTGCTTTATTTTTACATGTTTCCTTACGCAGGGAGATGAGGATACAGCTCACATTCCATAAAGATCACCTTCTTGGAGACCAGTGAATGCCTCGTTTGCAGGATGTGCTGTTGCAGTGGAGGAAGGAGCCCACGAGAGGGCTCAGGGAAGCAGCCCTGGACCAGTATCCCTGGGAAGCTGCTGGGCAGGGAAAAGCGGGGCCTTGAGGGAAAGCTCATCTCTTCAATCATATTCACCTTAAAACATCTCATCTAGGGCAAGCCAATAAACAAGCAGTCCAAACAACATCAGCTTTTATTACCACGGGTAGTATCACGCATGTATTTTTAATCTTTTGCCTGTGTATTTCTTACAAACTTTATTAATCCCGGGGAATGCTGCTGCAGGGAATATACGATGGCACTTAGAGCTGATGAAGCTCCCTCTCGGTTTTATGGTGTCGGCACAGCGGGCTCTGCTCAGCACCACATGAGCACATTTATAAAAAGCTTATTACAGCACATAGCAAAGGAGTTATTTGGTTTGGGTTTTTTTTTTTTTCCTTTTTCTTTATTTTTATTTTTTTATTTTTAAACTGGGAAACCAGCACCATTAAATCAGATTATTTTCTTTAGCAGGGCAGCGTAAACAACTCTGTCATCTGTTTTTATAAAGTCATCAGTGCTACTGAACACAAACCAGCACCCACTGATGAGGCTGAGGCAATGCATTTAGAACCACCAGGAGAACATGGGTGTGATCCTTAATTTTCCACCAAAAAATATAACTGATTACATTTTTTTTATATCATTCTTTACTATGGGAGATACAAAGGAAACCCAGTTATTCACCATCCCCTTGTATTTTCCAGCTCAATCCCACCAGTATCTCCAGCAGAGCAGTTGTCTTGGTGAAATGTTATCCCAAAGTTAACAGTTTATCTGTTTTCACGCTCATCTCTTCACTAATGATAATTTAATATCATGCTTATTTCTTCACTAATGGTAATTTAAGTAAATAAAAGTCATTAACATACTTCAGCCACTTGTTTGTGAATGGACTTCAGACTTCCAGTGATTAAAAACAAATATTTGAGCAAATAGGAATCTGGGATTCAGAAAGAAAAAAAAGTTTTTAGTAAGGGAGGGATGAAATCTTGAGGACTATGAGATCAATATGGAAAATCAGGAGTAGGGAATGTAAAATGCTACTTAGGATGGAGAATGTGAAGGATTTTGTGCTGAAGAGTAAATTTATTTTGGAGTTGTTAATCAATGTGTAATATAAGCAATATTTTTATGGGGTTAAAATTTGCTTTGAAATTCTCCAATTTTTCCTATTTAAATAAAAGAAAAAATGTTCATAAAGTCAGTCCTGCAAAAACAGAGCTCAGGGTGATAAAACCATAGAAATCTCAAAGCAAACTGAATCAAAAATATTTATTGAGAAATATCTTACCAAAATTACAGCTTTACAAAAAAAGCAATGTCATGATGACACAAACTAGTGAAATCTGTATTAAAATGTCAGATTTGAGGCAAAGACACTGCCAGTGACCATCCAATCTGATGTGCACAGCACTGGCCACTTGATGTGCCCAGGAATTTTTCCTCTTCTGAAAATGACTACAGAGTATTCTGTACCACAGTGGGAAATCATGATTTAAAAGCTGCAGGGCTGAGCCTCAGCTGCTTGGAATTCAATCCTAGGAAATCCATGGAGCTGAGAGAAGCCATGCTGTTGAAGGAGATCTCTGCTAAAGCTGGGGGTACCCGGCTGCAAAGTGTGAATTCTGACCTCAGGCAGATGGGCCACCAGAATGCAGATGCCTGTCACAGAGTCATGGAATGGCTTGGGTTGGAAAGGGCCCTAAAGCTCATCCCATTCCACCCCTGCCATGGGCAGGGACATCTTCCACCAGACCAGTTTGCTCCAAAGCACACCCAACCTGGCCTTGGATGCTTCCAGGGGTGGGACAGCCACAGCCTGGGATTGTGTGGTGATAAAAGTGTCCCTTGAACTCCAGTGAAGGAAAGAGAGAACCAAAGGTTCTCCTTGCAGAGAGCTTGTGCTTTATTAGCATGTTCTCCCTCATTGCTACAGTGCCATGGAAAAATAAAGAACCTGTGTGAAGAGACTGTTTGTATCCTGTGATTTCATCTTCTGCCTGGCACATATGGTAGACTGTGTTCCATGAAATTGCCGATTGTTTTTGACATCCCTCTGTAAATCCCAAACCACTGCATTATCCTGAGGTACAGCGCTGATGGCTCTTCTACGTCAGTTCCATTTTTAGGATAATTTATGTAGCTTAATCTCTATCTCAATGCTCATCTAGATCCCAAATGGAAGGTGGATGAATGACTGATTAATCTTCCCTCCTCTCTCTAGAAACCATCTCACATCGCTCCTTAACTGTGTTATCATCTTTGCTGTCCTTCTGGAGTAACAGATACAGCTGTTGATACAGGAATTCATGTTTCCAAAAAGAATTGTGGCACTTAAAGTCTCTGGGGCCCTTGACTGAAAACCCTTGAGAACTATCTTGTAGCTTTTTTGCTAAAACTGGGAAAATGACTTGTGTGTCCTGGTGAAAATTTGGGCTTTTTCAAAGGTCTTGTTATGTGACCAGACACAAAATGTGATTGCAATGAGACAGCCATCATGGGGTTGCTGTATTTATAGTGATATAATATCAGCAGCAATCCTCAGCTCCATTACAAACTGAGGTATAGGCTGGAGATGTGCCAGAGGTGCTGTAGGTTGGATATCAGGAAAAGGTTCCTCCCCCAGAGGATGCTGAGCGCTGATGAGGCTCCCCAGGGAATGGTGACATTCCCAAGGCTGCCAGAGCTCCAGTGGCATTTGGACAACACTCTCAGGGATGTACAGGGTGGGATTGTTGGGGTGTCTGTGCAGGGCCAGGAGTTGGATCCATAATCCTGGTAGGTCTCATAAATCTCAGGATATTCTGTAATTCCAGCACTGTGGTTCACCCTTTCTCTCCCCACCAAGAGCTGGCAGAGCTGTTTGTGGCTGGGGCAGGACAAGGGGACCCCCAGCATTCCTGGCTGTGTGACAGAACAGTGGGAACCCCAACACTACAGCCCTGGAGATGTTCCAAGAGCAGAGTCCAGACCTGTGTGCAGTCACCAGAGCAGACTGACCAGAGACCCTGAGTGACCATGGTCCTGTCAGCTCTGTGGCTCCGCTGTGGCAGCCACAGCTCCCCCATGGCCCAGCTCGTGCAGCCCTTGCTCTGCCCCAAGGCCTCCTGCAGCACAGGGAGGGCCTGATCCTGAATGCAGCAGCCCAGGGATGCAGTGTGGGGACATTTCCCAGCCCTTCCTGCCCTGACCCTCTCCCTCCTCCTCCTCCTCAGTGCCCTCAGTGTCTGACCCCCAGCTTGGGCTGTGACCTCCCACAGGATCAGCCAAGCCCCCCCAGCAGCCCTGTGCCCCTGCCAGCTGTGGCCAGTGGGCTCAGCAGGGCATGGCCAGCACCCCTGGCCTTGCCTGGGCCACATCTGCCCAGGACAGACCTTTGAGAGCTCCTCTGCCAGGCCCTGGGGGCCCTGGGTGACCCCACAAGTGTCCCCATGCCCCCATGGACTCTGCAGGCACTGGTGGCACCAGCTCCAGTGCAAAACCCCCCAGCTCTGGCTGCCTGGGAAGGTGCCCCTCACTGAACAGAGCTCCAAAGTCATCCTAGCACAGAGCATGGCAGGGCCACTGGCAGGAATCATCAGGAACCACAGCAGGATGCAGGGACAGACGTGCCACCAGCCCAGGGCAGCGTGTCCACACAAGGCACCAGGCTGGAAAGGTGAGGGAAGAAGAAGAAGAAGAAGAAGAAGAAGAAGAAGAAGAAGAAGAAGAAGAAGAAGAAGAAGAAGAAGAAGAAGAAGAAGAAGAAGAAGAAGAAGAAGAAGAAGGACCCTCTGCCCAGAGCTGACAGCAAGCTCAAGGCTCCCACAGGCAGAGCTGGAGCAGAAATGTGGGATTAGGCCTTTTGAGGGCTCCCATTGCTTGGGGATGGAGCCAGGGTGTTTTTGATGTTGGAGCTGTAGCTGTAGCTGTAGATGTAGATGCAGAGGCAGATTCAGATGTAGATTGTAGATGTAGATGTAGATATAGATGTAGCTGTAGATGTAGATTCAGATGTAGATGTAGATTTAGATGTAGATGTAGATTCAGATGTTGATGTTGTTCACTGTTCTGCTTTTCCATTAAAACAATTCCATCCATAACCTCTCAGTGTCTGCATGCAGTGGGAAGGGAGTGCAGAGGGCCCCAGGAAATGGCAGCCCAGAGGTGCAAAAGCATCGCTGAGCCTCACAGCAGAGCCACCAAGCCCCAAAGGGCACCAAGAAGTCCCCAGATCTGAGTGACTGCCAGCAGTGCAGGCACTCCTGGAGGGGGACTCCCCTGAGGCCCTTCCCCAGCAGAAGCAGCCAGACAGCCGGGACAGGCCGGGCCATGTCGGACTCACAGACATGTCCCCATACCCAAAGCAGCCCTGGGCATGCCCTGGGTACAATCCTTCCCTCTTGGGTCTTTAGGTTCTTCCCCCAGAGGGTGGTGAGGCACTGGAACAGCTCCCCAGGGAATGGTCATGGCCCCAAGGCTGCCAGAGCTCCAGGAGTGTTTGGACAATGCTCTCAGGGATGCACAGAGTGGGAGTGTTGGGGTGTCTGTGCAGGGCCAGGAGCTGGATTGATGATCGTCGTTGAATCCCTTCCAACTCAGGATATTCTGTGATTCTGTGATTCACTATTTGACAGTTTTATCAGCTATGGAGTAGAGCTGGGAAAATGATTTCTGTCAGCAGCTCAGGAGAAGCTGCAGGAGCAATAGCAACAAAGACAAGGGATTGGAACAAGCCTAGATTAGTGATTTAAATGATGACAAGGTCTAGGCACAGAACTCAATTTTCTACATATCTGCCATAATCACCTTTATATTTCTATACTTTGGTAATCAATTCCTTTGGGAATCCTCAAGAAGTAACGGCAATGCATCTGTGAGGCTGGAAGGTCTAATACTGCTCTTGGACAGATTAAGGCACATCCAACCAGGAATCAAGAAACCAGATTATACTGGCACTTGCTTGGTCTGAGCCGCACCAGAATGGTGAATTCCTCACTCACATCTTCATCAAAGCAGGAAAAAAAATCAGGAAATACGTCACTTGAAAACCTGAACAGCGTCCAGAGATGTGCAATGACTTAAGAGAATTAGAAAACATCCTTGACAGTGATGAACTCCCAGAGTCCTGTTTATCTTTCCTTGAGGGATGACCGCAGCCTGCAGCACTAAGTCTGGATAACAAAACCTGGATAAAAGCAATCTCTTCATTCCAGGGAAGATAAGCTAAGCTGTGACGGGTGGGAACCAAAGCCAACCTAAAAATAAGCTGCATATTTTTAACAGTAATCAAGCACTGAATAATCCACTAAAGCCTGTGGAGGATCTTCTTTCACTGCATGTTTTCAGACAAAAAAGAGATTGCTTTTCCAGGAGATGCACACTGCAGCACAAACCTGCCTTCCCAATCCCTGTTTTTCCACGGAGATGGCCACACAGGGCTTTATCAGTTTCAAGATACGGCAGATTTTGTTACATGGGAAAAACGCATCTATTCCAAACCACAAAGACTAGGAAATTTAACTCTGATGGATTATATATAGGAAATGTCAGGTCCTGGAAAAAAAAATTGTGTGTATTTTGAGCAAGTTCCTAGGACTGGATGAGTAGGAATTTGTGCAAAGCTCTGGCTGAAAGGAGAGAGGTAAGCCCATGTCCCTTTTCTTCCTGCTCTCTCTCTCTCCTATCTTTTTCCATGTTCACAGAAAATTTTTAGCATCTGCCATAAAATTGCTGTGCTGGGAATACTGTGATAATTACACAGGAATGCAAGCACCATGTAGGTGCCATAAGCCAGGCTTTTTTTCCTGATATATTTCTTAATTCAGTGTGTTAGTACATGGAAAGTCTATGTTTAAGTGTGAAGCATAATACACCATAAATAAAAAAATAATCACATTCTACTGCTTGCTTGGAGAGGTAAAAAAATAAGTAAACTTTATTTAAAGTTAGAGTGTAATTTTCTGAGTCTCTCACCCAGACCTCACCCTCTGCAACAAGAGGAGGGGATAGCCCACACTTTCCTGAAATATAAGTGGGATTTATCTAATTTAAACAGTCTTCTGTTTCCATGGAGCCAACAAGCACTAAACCCTTGTGAAAATCAGTTTTTATTTGTTAAGTGGCACGGTGGCTTATTACCATTTAATACTTGGGATTCAGTGACAAGTCAGGGACAGGGCGCGTGAAGTGCCACGCAAACAGGGAACGCCAGGCTGATTCCTGCCCCCAAGAGCTGTAATTTTCCAGCATCAGCAGTGCTGCTGTCACTGCTCTGGATCCCAATCCTCTGCTGCTTTCAGCAGAGGAACAAAGCAGCTCGACTGGGTGATGGGTGACGAAGCAATTTTCCCTGGAGGAATTAAAGCAGTGGAAAAGGCACCCATGATTTGAGGAATATACAGAATATCGACACCCGAGGACAGCACATTCAGCCGGGATCACTGGAGGAGCAAGGCTGGCTTTTCAGCAGCTGGAATTTTGGAGCACATCAGGGCTCCAAAATTGGGAGCACCTCGGCCACTTGACCTGTGAGGCTGAGCAGCCTGTTTTCCTGCCCCTCACCTCTGACTGCCCTCAGTTCACGCAGGAAAGATGGCAATAAAAACAAAACTGGTCACTAAGAGGCAAAAAAAAAAAAAAATCAAGCTCGCAGGTGGAGACATTAATTCTGAGGGGAAAATTCCATTGCCATCCATCGTGACACTGAGCAGTGCATTTTTTAGGAACATGTTGGCAGAGGGGTGTGGTGAAAATGAAGAGATGGGCAGTGTAAAACCAGTGGATGTCGTCATCTTTAGTGGTTTCTTACAAAGAAAGAGCTGGGATTTGACATTGGGACCATAATGAGAGAGTAACTAATTAGGCAAACGTGTTTTAAATGGAATTCACACTTTGTTATTGAGCATTTCTGGTTCTTACTGACTTGTACTCTCAAAATATCACAGTTATTTATGACAAACATCTCTATACTCATTATTCAATGGATTTTCCCCAGGTTATTACAAGATATTTTTGAGGTCATCTGAGATCCTCTCCAGTCCTGACCTCAGTAATTTTACTTACCATTAATAAGATATTTTGTTCATGTAAAAAAAGTTGAAAAATTGACTGCAATCCTGGGAGTACCTGCACTCAAGAGGATTTAGCTCACCTTTCAAACACAAAACAGGGAACCTAAAAGCTGAGGTGGGACAGTTTTGTGCCTCCTGTTTCTATCTGAATTTTTAATTTTGAAGAAAACTTGACTCCTAAAACATGATTTTCCCACTCCTCTAGATTGTTTCAAGAGCACCTGGGAATTCTCAATATTGCTGTAAATATCCAACACCTTTATATATATGAATTAAATTCCAGGCCTCAGGAGTATCCATGCAAAACCCAGCTTGATTATAAACTGAATGGAACTGGATCAGTCGTAGGCAATTTTTTGAGAGAATTATCTGACCTTCTTCTCAGACAAGGCATTAGTCTGTTTGCTTATCATCTTCTCTCTATTCAGCCAATAACTCAATTTTTTTCAAAACCCACCCAGATTAATTTTGTAATCAATGTTTCTTGTATAGTCTGGTGGAGGTGTCCCTGCCCATAGCAAGGGGGAGGAATGAGATAAATTTTAAGGTCCCTTTCAACCCAAATTATTCTATGATTGTAGGAATTTACACTGTGTTACCCCCAAAACCACAGAGGGTATTTCCCACAAGCACTCACACTCTGATCACTTTTTATGTGTTTTTATTGCAAACATAGGTGCAGAAAATTCTCCTGAGAGATTTATGTTATCTGAAATATATTCAGTAAAGAAATACTCTGCAAAGTTGGGATGGTACAGTACACTGGCTAAACACAACACAGGAGAATGCTGTCAAAATTAACAGCCATGGAAAAAAAATAAATATATTTATATCATTGGGGGCTTGAACGAAATAAGCTTAAAAGCTTCTTCTAAGCCAAACCAGTCTGTGGTAATTGTACAAATAAAGCACATTACAACATGAAAGGAATGTGTAGTGTGTTTTCTTAAATGTGTCAGAAAAGCCCCTCTAAAACCAGGAGTGTGGACACGCCAGAGGGTGGATGTGACATGGGTGAAGACATGAGGTGGAGGCAGTGTGGACTCCATGAGGGTCCCAAAACCTTGGGAACAACGCTGTGGGCAGACTTCAGAGCAAGCAGCGTTCCACAGAGATGCATCCCAGTGTGAAAAACACCAGTTATTTGTTTTTAAAATTTTAAAAGTTTAATAGTAATAAAATGGTTATAAAAATAGCAATATAATTAGAGTAATAATAATTTGGACAATTTGAATTAGGACAATATGAGACAATAAAAACAAAGAGTTATGGACGTCTGGGTACCTTTTTCTGGGCAGCACACGCCCGAAAAAGGACACACAATAACAAAGGATTAATGCTTAAAAACAATAACCTATTGCATATTCATACACCTGATACATGATGCATAAATTCCATTCGAACAAAGGATTCTGTCTGGTCACTGTCAACTTCTTCCTCATAATCCTAACGGCATCATCCTGCCCAAGCAAGGCGGGAAGAAGTTCATTTATCCTGATAATGGAGCAATAAATTCTCTTTCTCTGAAACATTTAGGTGTCCTGTGGCTGCTATCTCAGTGTGAGTCCTTTCTTTAGAAAAAAAGTATCCTACATAGCATAGTTTCAACATTTTGTTATAACCTAAAACTATATTTAACACAGTACTTAATAGAATGAATCCAGCATTACTTTCTTACACAACACATATAATATTCATTTGAATATTTGCGAAAAGCCAATAATAAAATACGCATTTTTCACACCAGGAAAGCGGCCCAGCGGACAGAGCCCATGGAAAGGGGCATTTCGGGTTAAAGAGTCACTGAGGGCACCTGAGGCGCTCCCCTGAGGGCGGTGAGGGGAACTGAATTTCCTTGCCGTGCCGCTCGGTAGGGGGCGCACTCCCCGCCCCTCCCTCCCCGGGGCTCCCTCAGCCCCGTAGCGGGCGATGTTGCCGCGCCACCGCCTCCACCTCCTGCTCTTCCTCCGCACCCTGCACGGCTCTGCCTTCGGCATGGGCGACTGGGCCTCCCGCCTGCCGCAGGCGAGCGAAGCGCTGCCCGGCAGGACCCAGCGCATGGCGGTGCCAGGTAAGTGCGAACTGCGATTCCCTTCCTCCTCCCGTCCCCCGCCGCCGCCTCAGCCGCGCGCCCCTTCCCCGCTCTCCCCGTGCGCATGCGCGGTGCCCCGGCGGCGGGGCGGGGCCGACGCGGCGCGTGCGCGCTGAGGGGCGGGATGGGGGCGTGGGGAGGAACATGGCGGCGGCGGCCGGGGGCGCGTCCCGTGAGGGGGGACGGGGACAGGGGGGTAAATGTGCCTTGGGAAGGGGTTCGTGTCGAGGCTCGCTCTCGCAGTGACGTTTCTTCTGTGCCGTAAGAATAGGTATGGACGGGTTGTTGGAGCAGCCAGCGAGCGCGGCTCTTGTTGGCCCAGAGAAGCTGTGGCTGCCCCGTCACTGGAAGTGGTCAAGGCCAGGCTGGACGGGGCTTGGAGCAGCCTGGGATACTGGAAGGTGTCCTTGCCCATGGCAGGGGGATGGAACTGGATGAGGTGTAAGATTTCTTTCCAGCCAAACCATCCTATGATTATTTCCCATAATTTCTCTTGGCTATATATGAATTTTCTCTTTTATTTTTTACTGAAGCCAGCAACAGGGTTTTAAGCAGATTTCCTTAGCCCTTACTGTTTTTGTTAAATAATAATACTTAAAAATAAAACAATGACATGCTGTGTATCTTCTGTAGGTGTTGTAGGAAGAAATCTTTCCCTGTGAGGGTGGTGGGGCCCTGGCACAGGTTTTCCCAGGGAAGCTGTGGCTGCCTCAGGATCCCTGAAAGTATCCAAGGCCAGGCTGGACAGGGCTTGGAGCAACCTGGGATAGTGCAAAGTGTCCCTGGTCATAGCAGGGGATGAAATGAGATGAGCTTTAATGTCTCTTCCAACCCAAATAAATTTGTGATTCTGTTTACAAACTGCTTTTAAGTTCTTAATAATTCTTCCTATTGTTTTTCTCCTTTGAGTGGATGTGTGCTGTCACGTAAGCAAACTAGAATTAATGAATTTACTTTCTGACAGTCCTCCTAGGAACTGAAGGTGTTCCAAGATGACAGTCACTGCTGTTCAGGGGGAGTTTTAGTGGCACTGAGGTGCTCTAACACATGTATTGGATAGTTGACATATGAGCTATTTATTGAACAAGGTGTTATTTATATGTATCTTTTTTGCAGGGTCCTATGGGCCCCAACAAAGTATGAGAACTTAGGGCTTAAATTATGCTTAAACACCTTAAAGTGCATAAGTGCTGGTGGAAGAATTATAAATGGATGATGGCATAGGCCCAGTGGTCAAGAGGATAATAAAATCTTGCATATTATAGATACTTAGTAAAAAGCTGAAGGTGGTGGTGAAATGAAAGGTAGCAGGAAGAATATTATTTCTGCTGTAGAGAAAGTGGACTCAAAGGAGGGGTGCAGAGGTGCAAATACAGCAGTGAACTCCAGAGATGATACCAGGAGTGCCAGAGATGGCACCAACAGTAGCACATTGCCTGGACTGAAGTGGCAGCTTCTGGTTGTTTGTTGAGAAAACAGAAGACACACCAGCTCATTGTATGCTGAGTAACTGCACAGGTAGAACAAATTTGGGCTGCTGTAGAAAAAGCATCCTGATAAGAGGAAGTTCAATTTTTTAAAATGTTTTTCTGTGGCTGAATGTGGTATTATGTATTTAACAGCAGCATGGGCCTCCAGAGAACTGTCAGTGTTAAGATGTAAATTGCTCAGAAAAGAATAGCAATTAAAATTTAGGTTGATGATCAACTCAAGGCTGATTGACCTTGCAGACCCTTGCTATGTTAATAATGTTGTTTGTGAGTCAGGAACCAGAACTGGACCTGGTATTCCAGGTGAATTCTCACCAGTACAGCACAGAAGAGAGGGGTTTTTCTTTTCTCTGCTGTCCAGAGTCACAGTTTGCTTTCTCTGTGAAAATGTGCACCGTGAGCTCATTTAGCCTGGCATCCAGCAGAACCACAGCTCCTTCCCAGCAGCTCTGAGATCATCCTGCTCTTGCTGTTGACCTCCCTGAGGTTTCTGTTGGTTCAGACCTGGAGTTGTTCCAGATCTCCTCTGCTGTTTGCTGTGTCTGCTCTGGCTGTGTGTTTAATGCTGCCCTCAGATCTGCTGAGCGTTGTTTCCTGTCACATCACTCACTTTGCTGTTTCAGCTATCCAATGATTCTGGCCCCACATCAGCCCCTGGGGTCACCTGCTGCCCACCAGACATGCAGGTATTGATCCCTGCCTTTGGAGCCTGCTGCTCCTGCCCATTTTTGACATGCAGGCTGTTCCTCCAGCCAGGACTTTGTCAGCTTCCACAGCAAATGCTGGGAGAGAGGGTGTCAGAACCCTGCTGAAGTCAACATTTGCTACAGCCACTGCTCTGCAGAGCCATCATTTCAGCCTGAAAGGGCAGCTCAGCTGGATAAGCATGATTTGGCTTTGGTGAATGTTGGTTATTCCTGATTACCTTCTTGTTCCCTGATTGGAAATAGGGAAGGGGGCATTCTCCATGACATCTCCTGGGACTGAGCTGAAGCTGAGCATCCTATACCCCCTCAGTTCTGTTTTTCCCTTTCTTAAAAGCAGTTGTTACTGTAGCCCAGCTCTCATCATCAGAGATCCCCAATCTCTGTGGTTTTTCATTATTTCTGATCCATCTGATTTTTCATTATTTCTGATGGCCTCACCAGCAAACTTGGCCTCCCAGCTCTGGGAAAACTCCATAGGGCTCCTTGGATTTAAACACATTTAGCTTCTTTAAGTAACCACAACCTCTTTTTCCTCTCATTGTTTGGTGCTTTTCTTTCTGATTGTACCAGCCTGGAGAGGTTTTGGAGCAGTTGTTGTTTCTGGAGACTTGTGCAAAAGAGGTTTTGAGTACTTCAGTCTTTTCTGTACACACTTCCAGGCTGTCTCCTGGATGCATCAGTGCACCTTGATTCTTTCTGAGCTTCCTTTTACTCTGGTAATTTTCGCGAATTCATTTCTTATTGCCATTTGTGTCCCCAGCTAGGCTGAACTCCAGCTTTGGCCTCACTGATTTTGTGTCTAAATGCTGAGGTGGTGCTTTTCTTTGCCTCCTTTGTTATTTGTTTTTGGTCTCTGTATTTTAATCCATTAAGCAGCTCTGTGTTTCTGATGAAGTTCCCACTTTTTCCACATGATGTTTTGTTTCTTAACTCTCAGAAAGTTTTTTTTTTTCCAAATTCAGACCACCTTGAAGAGTCTTCTCCCTCTGGCAGCCTCCCAGGGGCTTCTGCCTCTCAGGGGCTGCAGCTCCAATCTCTGCTCTCTGTGACCAAGGCCCAGGGAACAGCTGGGGTTGTGTACAGGTTTAGGTTGGATATCAGGGAAAGGTTCTTCCCCCAGAGGATGTCAGGCAATGGAACAGCTCCCCAGGGAATTGTGATGTTCCGAAGGCTGTCAGAGCTCCAGGAGCATTTGGACAATGCTCTCAGGATTGTTGGTGTGTCCTGAGCAGGGTCAGGAGTTGGACTCAGTGATCCTTTCCAGCTCAGGAGAGTCTGTTATTCTGTGATAATTCCCTATATAAGCCAGAGTTCTGCAAGTAGAAAATGCTAATTCTGTGTCCCTTTCCAGCCTTCTTTGGATCCCCATCTCCACTGTCTTCTGGCTACATACAAGACTGTTTCCCTCTGGAGCCCTGTGCTCCAAGGAGTTATGTTTCAGAAGAGTGCAGCTCCTTTCTGTGCTAGGAAGGATTATTCCTACATCCTGCATAACCTGTTCTGATCCCTGCTCCAGCTGTGTGTGCTGTGCCAGTCTCTGATTCTTGTCACATCAGAGGTCTGTGACCACACCTGGACATCCAGGTGAGCCAAGCTCTGCTTTAGGGTGCAGACACTTGAGGAAAAGTTCTTCCAGAGCTTTCTGGACCTGCAGTGTCCATCCTCTTCACCTTCAGTGGTGCTAGCAGCTTTTACTTTCCTAGGTGAAGAGCTGCAGAACATTCAGCTCCTTGTGTCTTGGAGATCCCATTGATTCCCTGCTCCTCGTCCTGATGGGATAAAAACATCCTTGGAGCTCCTTCTTTGTGCTGCAGCAGCTCCATCTGCCACAGCAAAGCTCCCAAAAGTGCTGCTGCCACTGCTGAGATCCCTGTGGAGGAGCACCAAGCTCTTCCAGAGTTCATCTGGAGGGAGGTTGAAGTTCCAGAGATGTTAGTGCACACTGAGGATCCCAGAAAATCATGCAGTTAGACGTGGATAAACTGCTCTGCATTAGTTGAAAGGAGTAGAGACATTAGGAAACATCACTCACTTTTTTTGTAAGCAGGTTGAGTTTATCAGGTCTTGTACAAATTTCATAATCTGGGAATTAAAATTTGTTGTGCAGTTTTCTTTCCTTGCAATAGAGCATCTGCTTTCATTTCTTTAAATTACTTCTTTCATATCCTTGTATAATGGTGCAATAAGATGTTGTGCTTTATAGTAAAAACACACATTATTTATTGCTCCTACCTTTCCAGTATAACTCTACTTTTCAGAGTTGATTTTAGTTTGATTGCTGCTGAAACATGGCTGTGTTTTCTGAGTATGTGAGGATTTATTGCTTACACTATTTAATGAACTATTTTATTTTATGATAGTGGTAGGAGCAGTAGTCAAGGAGCCTATGAATGTAGACATTGAGTAACATATATATATATATATATACACACACACACATGCATATAGAGGTTTTTTCTGCTAAATATCCTGAGGTAGCAATGTTTAATAAATTAAAAGAATTTTTTTCCAATGACCAGTGTCAGAGAATATCTTACACATCTGTAGTGATTTGACTTTTTTGAGGCAGAGAAAGTCCAGCTCATGGGTAGAGAGCCTTAGGATTGTCTAAACCCATTAGGCTTCTTAGCTTTATAGCTAAAGATTAATAGAGCAGTAATTACAAATGTGAAGGAGGTCATGGTGAATTTTAGTCTGACCTGTGTAAAAAAAAAGCGCAGCATTGCCATGAATTAATTCTTGCTTGAATCAGGTCATGCTCTTTAAAGAAAACATTGATTAAAAATGTCATTTGACAGAGGATCCACATGCTCTCCCTGTTAGTCTTTTTTTACCATTCTTAAGACACTGAACAGAAATTATTGTGATCAAACCAGTGGTCTGTGGTTTGGTTGGTACTTCCGTGGTCTGGTACTTCCACTCACTATTAAACTATGTCCTCAAAATAAGGAATAAAATGAAAAATATCCATGTTCATTTCCTTTACTGATTAAAAGAATTTGTAATAATGAGCAAATACAAAAATTTTTCAGACATTAATTCAGTATCACTGTATTTTAGGTCTAAAATAAAGATTCCTGAGATCATACCTCAGGACAAAACCTCAAAATAAAATTCATCTTACGGTTTAGGAGGATTTGTTTCTTCAAAATTCCCACCACTTTATTTATGTGGTACAATTCTACATAATGAATTAATTGTCAATTTTTATTGAGATTCTATGAAATATGGGCCAAAAAATGTGAGATTTGACTTCCATTGCAGTTCAGTGGAGTGTGTTGGGTAACAATGTCATATGTGGTTTAGCACTTTGCAAATTGCAATTTACCTTTCTAACTCAGAAGAGTTAATTACTTATTTCTTCATTCTAGGAGGCAGTTTTTGCCTCAAACACACTCAAGCCATCAATTTCCATAAATTATTAAATTTCATTACAATTTTGTTATTGAAAGCATAATGCACAGCAGAGAAAACGCCTCACCCCAGTGATTGTTTATTATCTGAAAAGACTTCTCAAATTTGTGGTTACAACTCCTTTACAGGTACATGCAGGATGAATTTCCTTGGAAATCCTGCCTATCATGGCTTTTTTCAGTTCTCTTTAATTTTTTTTGTACGCTTTGTCAGGTAATTATATTCACACACTAAACACCTAATTTTCAAGCCAACTGTACAGCTGTAAATATTGTGCTCTTGTTGGAAAAAAAGTAATTGCTTTTAAGCCCCCCGTTGCATTTTACATTTTGGAAGGTGCTGCAAGGAGAAGCAAAGATTTACGTCAATATAAAGAGATTTTTTTTTTTTTTTGCTGTTGTTTGCATGTGCTTTTTTGCTCTTGGCAGCTGGAAAACAACAACCCAGAGGAAGTTAACAGGCACAGAGGATGCTGGAGAGATGGAAAGCATACAGGAAATATATTTACAGAGCTGCACATCCAGCTGCCAAATGCTGCTTTTGAGGTGGAATAACCTTGACGGAATCACCCTGTGCTTACTTATCACCTCTCACTACATCCCAAGAGAAAGGGTGACATCATTCATCACTAAACCCCTCAAAAATACAACAAAAAAAGTGGAGAAAAAAAAAAAATCTGTTGTTTGAGGCCCTGGCGTTCCTGGAGCTCTGCTTAGCATGCGGCTCACAGCCGGAGGGGTGCGGAGGAAGCGCTCCCGGGGCTTCTCCTGGCAACAGCCCGGGTTGCTGGGAGACAGCAGCGCCTAAATGGGGAGAAACTTCACCCAACTGGCAGCCTCGTGCATCCAAATGAGCCTTGCTGGAGGCTTCTCGTGCTCATGTTGTAATTTCCCTCTCCGAAATGAAAAGGGAATGCAGAGGATCTTTACCTAGAGGGTTGTGTGTGGATGCTGCTCTGAGGGGATCAGAGTTGGGTAATAAAAGGGGATAATTATTCCTGGGTGAAGGTGGTTGTGGTACGCAGGGTTCAGGAGCTTCTCAGTGCTGCTGTTTTGAAAAGGGATGTAAATGTCTGAATTTGCCAGATTTGGGGTGTTAAACCTATCAGTTATGAGAGTTAAACACAAGGTTATATTTACTCAGGTTATTTTTCCTGACTAGAGAATATTGTATCTGATTTTGTTTGAGTCCTAGTGTAAGAGCTGAAATGAGGGATGCGGGACTCCAGGCAGCTCTCCAAAATGCAGTTTATTCTCTCTAAGAGGCTACAGCAGGCCAGGGTGGTGGGCAACAGAGCCTACACCTACAGCTGTCAGCTCCAGCTGCAGGCAGGCCTGGAGACCCTTTGGTTTTGGTTACATTGCATTATATACTTTTCTTTGCTTAGCATCTTAATACAGTAGAGCCAATCTATACCTTAACTATTATCTATAGCCTATCATAACTACTATAATTCATGTTACTATTCTCCAATCACTAAAAGTTAGTATATTACAGTTTAAGCTAGAAGTTGTTATTCAGTTTCCTTGCAGTGGAAAATTCTGAGACCTTTCTTTCTACTTGCAACATTAGCTGACTTGTTTGCCTGTGCTCTCTTTCTGCTTGGTAAAAAACATCTTGTTTGAGGTGGGTTTATGTTTTGCTCTAAGTCATAAAAACCCCTTCTAACTAACA
Organism: Molothrus ater; assembly: GCF_012460135.2. Classification (NCBI taxonomy): domain Eukaryota; kingdom Metazoa; phylum Chordata; class Aves; order Passeriformes; family Icteridae; genus Molothrus; species Molothrus ater. Next base: position 111,466,723 of record NC_050480.2, on the reverse strand, counting down.
TAACTTTTGCCTTCTTGGTTATCCAGGATCAGCAATTCTTTTCTCCTATATCAAAATTTGCTTCCATCTCTATTCCTTCGTCAGACTCTGCATTTTAAAATCTTTCTGCTAAAGATACATATCTGTGAGACTTTCTTGTGAAACTTTCATCCTTCCCAACACCCTAGGATACATTTGGCTGCTTTGGCTGATTGTGTCCATTTATCTTTAGTGCAGGAATGACCCTGCACTACACATTTATGTAACGTTGTGCCCTGGATGCCACATGTTCCTCCATAATTAAGTGAATGAATATCCCAGGTACAAACATGGAATTAGGTTTCCCACTGCTTCTCTTTCTACAGCAGGTAGGAGAGTGTGGGGCAAACTTTCCATTGCAGCGGGAACAGGGTGGGACAGAGCACTGGAAGGGGCTGGGTGGTGCTGCAGGAATACCCAGAGTTTGGCTGTCACAGGTAGAACAGGCACTGGTGTGTTTGGTTCATCAAAAGACATTTAAATCAGGGAAATAGTGCCCAAAAATGCTGTTTTCTTCCACTGGCTGCAGGAGGGTCCAGTGACCAGCTCACATGGAGGTGTCTGTGTGATAACCAGCCACATACAGGGCCCTGGCTTTGCTGTATTAATGACCTGTCCATGTCGATGATATTCAGTATAAAGCCTTCAATTTTTTAAAATTTATTTATTACCCAGAGTCAAAAGCTATATTTTGATTTAACTCTCTACACCAAATACCAGTTCACAGAATCAAAGTTTTTTCCTTTACTTTCTTTAATTTTCCTGGTTCATGCTTGTATACGGTATTGCTAATAATGAAGGAATTTCCAAAGTCAGGTTATCCAAATGAGAGTGAAGTTGTTTACACATGGAGCTGCACAGGTGCAGCATCTTTAGTTCCTTCAGAAGACGCAAGGAGTAAATAATAAAACTCCTCACTTTAATTGATTTGAGAGAAGATAAGTGCAGAATAGCCCTTAAGGCAGATTTAAGGTAGCTTGAATATTTCAGGTACTAATTCCTGTGTCTTAGTCCTTCTCTGTTTCTTTGATGTACAATACTTCCTTTTGAATTTTTTCAGCTTTAAAAGCTTCTCTGGTTTAATTAATGTCTTCCTGTCAAATTTATACCTTCAAATTACAGTGGTGTACATTGCCTTAACTTCAGGTTTATGTACTTTTTATTTAATTTATTTTTACTTTGCAATCATTGAATTATTTGGCTTATAATTTATTGTGTGATTGGCATTGCTTTATCCTTCCATGCTTATCTTTTAATTATTATGTATGGAATTTCTGTGATATGGATACATTTGATTATTGCACTTATTTTGTTGCAAATTTTTATGATACGTATGAAACTTGCATTTAAATTTCCAGTACAATTAAATAATGCACATAAATAAGCCCTTAGTACAAATCAGATAAATAAAACCCATCACAATCCAGGGTCGGTTATTGCAGTTTCTTATGTATTGCTTGTAGTTAATTCCTGTTGCATATAAGGCAAAATTGGAATAAGTGGATATTGTATGGGTCTTTATTTTGAAGATAAGATGTTATTTTCTGTTGAAAAATGTGGCCAGGTAGATGATACCTGTATTTTTACTGTAGTTTGGGCTTGATTGCTCAGGAATTTGACTTTCTAGGAGCCTCCAGAGATGCTTTAAGGAATGCCCACATTTTAGGAATGGCTGAGAAGCAGAAGTCCAGTGGCAATGAATTTTTTTAGTGTCCTCAATATGAGACAGAAATCCCTCATCTTGAGAAAATTTGTTTAGGCTTGAGGACTCTGGCGGTAGAGATTTGTTGCCTGAGCCTCTGGCTCAAAACTTTTAGGAACCCAGTGAGGAATGACAGGTGTTGTGCAAGGGACAGACACTGGAAGTGTCTTCGTGTTTCTGACATTGCCCGTCACCGTTTACAGGCTTGGAAATACACTTTTTGGTTCATCAAACATTCAAGTCCTCAAAATTTCATCCCAGAACTCCTAAAATGGGAGCAGGAATTGAGGGAGTCTGGCATTGATGACTTAACAGGCTGAGGGAGGAGAGGGATGACTCCAGACAGCTCCTGGTGGGACTGGCAGGGACTGGTACCTGTGTATGGCAGAATGGGGATGATCCAGGTTGGAAGGGACTTCAGGAGATCATTGAGATTGGGAGCAGTAGATTGGCAGCTGACCTGCTTCTCTTGGAGAGAAAATGTTTGCTATCATCTGCTCCTCCTAAATGCTGAGTTTACATTTTAAAAAATGGCAAAATTCCAAGTCAGGCAATCAGTGGCTGATTTAGCAAACTGCAATAAGATTTCATCTAAGATCATCAGATCAAAATAAATGCACCAGAGATAAAATGACAATATATGGGGTCTATGTGGACTATTTATATTTCTTCTTTTTTTTGTTTATGTTCTTCCTTAAGGATTCTCCTTCTTACCTAAACAGGGATATGTAAACCTCCTTCTGCACTTACTGAGCTTGTCCTGGGGAGCAGCAGAGATAAAATCTCATGCTGAAGAGGTTGCACTCAGACAACTTCTAATAAAATAGGCTTCTCACAGAATAGTCATGCTTCATTTCAGTAGGACCTTGAGTGACAATTTTCTGAGTTACCATCCAGAAAGGGAACAGGAAAGGGAACAAATGAGCAGGCAAACCAAATGTAGAGGGCGGATTCTTAAACAGAATGTCCTAATATGTTCTAATACATCTTTATGTGAAGAAGAAAAATACTCATAAGATGATCTAGAGATAACTTTACAGTTGGTCCATAAGATATTAATTTCAGAAAGTCAAAACTTAGAGAAAAGCCTTTTTTAAAAACAATTTTAGGATGTTCTAACCCTCCACTTTGTTAGCATTTCTCATAAATCCAGTCATAAATGGGTATAACTGCTCTGGAGTCCAGCTGCATCCTCTGGAATGGAGCAGCAGGCCCAACAGCCCATCTGTTTGCCACATTCAGTTCTGAAGTTCTGCTTCTGAAAGATCTTCTCATGTTGTTGGCAGCTGAACACAATTCCTGTTTAAAACCCGAGTTTTGAGCACTGAAGGGATTTGGGGTAGGACCTCACACCTCATATCTTCCTGTCGAGTAGTTTTAATGAATTTGTTTTTTTACCAGTTGTCTACACTTCTTGCTGTTTGATGTAACCTGGTCCCTTGTGCCATTCTTAGCCATCAAATTGCTTTTCAAATGACCTGAAAGACGCTGTCTTTTACTGGAGGAGGATCCCATCCCACGCAGGAAAAGCTAGGCGCAGCCTAAGGCTGCATTCCAGGGTGGGAATGGCAGATTGTTTCTGTGACTGTGAATGTGCCCCTGGCTGGGGACATGGAGATGATTCAGATCATCCTTAAATCCTTGGAGAGATCCTGGGTATGTCCTTTCCTTGGTTAACCAGTACATTCCTCTGAAATTCCTGGATTTGGAAGCGTTCCCAGTTGGCAGTTGGGCACAACATCATATTTTGGATGTTGCTGGCTGTGCCTGGGCTGGTGACACAAGTCCAGAGGATGGGATATGGAGGAGCCATCAGCAGGATTTGAGTGTCCCTCCATCCAGTCCTTGGTGGTGTGGAATTGCACACTCCCACACTCACTCTTTTGCATTAACTCATTTCTCCTCCAGTCCTTGTTTAAGGAGTCATCTTTGTGTTAAACATTCACACACCAATTAAAACCTACTCAGTGTTTGATTTAGTTTACAATAAGTAAAAGCAAACTTTTTGAGTGAGAGGCAAAAAAACCCCACCAAATGTGTATTTTATCCTTTTGGATACCTGTGCACAGACGTTCCCAGGTACTCCTATTGTGAAAGTATAAAGTATAATGGAAGTGGAAAATGAGGAAAACCCAGAACCCTCTGTGCTGATGGCTGGATGAAGATGAGGAATTCTGAGATACTGATCTCTGTAGAACCATTTAAAATATTTAATTAGTGAAAATTCAGTTATTGAACACAATGCACTTTGTACCTGAATTTTACAATAAATTCCTTTATTACTACAAAACAAAGAATACGTTCTTATTCCTCATACCTGGAATTATGAGAGCCTAACTGGACCAAATTTTGGAGTAATTCTCTTAGTTATTTGATTTTTTTAGAGCTTCCATTCTCATAATAATTGAAGATATTTGAGAATTTCTAGCCACAAGTCTATTTTCACTCCACCCAAGTTGACTGTAAGTGGATTTTATTAAGAATAACTATTTCTACCTCAAGTTCTGTGCATTTATTTTTCATGTTGCACACTGCAATCACTTTTTAAATGCCACTCATCCCTGCCTGTAACTGTTTTTCTCCTGAGAACTAAAAGGAGATAATAAACAATGATACCAACGATATTTAAAAATCCATGTTACACTTTATATTGGAAGTGTTCTTGGTGGTACTGGATGGAGAGAATGGGAAAATATTTTAACCTAGAAATGCAAATTCAGTTTGCTATACTCTGGAAACCATCTGGTTTTAAAGGAACTGAAGAAGAGCACATTTAGTGGAGATTGACCCATGGATTTGGAATTTCAAATTGGGGCAGAATGCCAGCACATGATGAGCAGCTGAAGGATAATCCCACAGTGATTTTAGGAAGTTGTTGACAGCTTCCCATAGAGTTTGATCTTGTCATTTATTTGCCTTGCAAAGCTGGAAGACTCCACCCCACAGTGGGACAGTGCCAGCCCTAAACCCACTGGGGCTTGCGGATCCGCTGCTTTGATTTTCACCTGGATTCAGCTGGAACCCTCCATTCCTGGGGCTAATGTTTTCCGTGGCATGGGAAGGACCACAGTCAGGCATAAATAATGTTGTCAAAATGATAAATGCTAAGTGCAGCTAGTAGGGGGGCAGCTGCCAGGAGGACGCAGCCCATCCTGGACTAGAATTAATTGGGGATGTGCAAAACTGTGCAAAAGAAGTTGCCAAAGGTGGTCACTGTATTGACTGACCTTGGGAATCTGCAGGACTCGAGGCCCTTGCAGGTCTAGTCTTTCATGGCCCATTTTTTCATGAATTTATAGGACTTCATTCTTGTGTTCTTGTATTTTTTTTTTTCATTTTATTTGGTTAATTCTGGATATGTTGACTTCAGCTCTCACTGTCTTCCCTTGCCTCTTCTGGGTGGCTGCAATATTCCTTCTTTTTTTCCTTCTCTCAGTGTTCCTTCTTGTTTTATTGGTTTCTATATAACAGCTACAGTCACTTCTATGTTCTTAGAGCTTCCCCAGTGTTTGCTGTTTAATAATAAAACCCAGAAAAGTAGAGAGTCAATAGGAAATTCGTTGCCATCATCTCAGTATGAACAGCCCAGGTAAAAGGAGCCTTTTTCCTGTCACATGATGCACTTTCACCCTTCAATAATAAATCAGCAAAGCATCTGGCTCCGAAATTAGACTCCTAAAAAACCTCTGGCTTGTCCTCAGAGGCATTGGCTTCACTTATCTCTAATGGAAATGCCCACAAATGGTAACAGGAGTGTGGTAGCAGAAAGACTGATAAAGTTAGCCCTGATATACCAGGTATTCCAATGTGTTTGTTTTTAAAATAAAATATTTTGGGTGTTGTCACAGCCAGACTGACTTCGTGTCAGGTGGTCAGGATGAAGCATTACACAGCTTTCATTGGTCCATGACACTGAGGTGCCCAGCAAGGAAAAGAAAAAGGGAAATAAAAAGCTATATCTGACATTTGAAAGTAACATTTTGGGCTTATATTCCGAATAGAACAGCTTAAATGAATGAGTTACTTCTTCTATTCTGAAGTTTTCCGTTTGGGAGGAGGGAAATCATTCTCACTTCCCACGTGCACAGGGACAGGTGTCCAGGTATACCCCATTGGGGAGACACAGAGGCATTTGAGAGAGATGGAAAAATACCTGAGTAAAAGGGAATATGATGACATCAGGAGGCTTTCACTGGGAGAATTTTAAATGAACAAATTCCAGGGGCCTGAAGGTAAAATGCATAAAAGATTGCAGAATCATTAAGGTTGGAAGAGAGCTCTAAGATCATCAAGTCCAAGATGGAAAAAAAATTTGAAGTGAATGATGACCAAGGCGCAAATCAATATTAATTTTTTTTCCTAATTCTTCAAAGTAAGACCAGTGGATACTGGTCTTACTAGGATACTGCAAAAGGACAAATTTGGGGATTTTTCTCTGAACATGGGGATATAGATGGTGTTGAAGGACAGAGCTTCATGTGGTTCTGTAATGGTAAACATCAAAGGTGGTCAAATTTGGATTGGAGATGGATAGGAAAATACTTGGAATGATGAGGAATTTGACTCTTTCCATATTTTGTGCATTGGAAGAGAATGACATGAAAGAAACATCAGTAGGACAGCTGAAGAGGGGAGAAGGCTCAGGAGAAACATGTGAGGGTAGAAAAGCACTTTATGGAGTCACTAATACAGAACCTGGTGTCAGGTCCAGTTATTAGGAAGCTGAGTTCTGGATTATTGCAGCCTTTCAAGGAAAAATCCATAGACTTTGTGCAGGAAGGAGAGGAAAGGGCTGACTTCAGAACTGTGGGAGACAACAAGAAGAAGAGCAAACTGGAGGAACTGAGGAGGGAACACAGTGAAAACCAGGCAGAAAATGTGAAAAAAGAGGCCCAAAACAAGATGTGGAGAAAGTTTTATGTTTTCTTCCTGGTTGGAGGTTACTTGAATGCTCAATTAACTGGGCTGGAAACTTCTTTATGTGAAGGAGAAGAAGTGAAGGAGGAGAAATGAGTTCCATTGAGAGATATCAACGCCTTGGGCTGGAGGATGCATCTTGGAATGTATCACAGAGGGAGCTGGGAACAATTCCAGTGGAGTGGTGCAGTTGGAGTCCTTGAGAGAGAGAATTAGGAGAGCTGCAGTAAAATACACCTGGGACAAAAGGCTTTAAGGTAGGAAGAGTGGACTCGTTCCTGCACATGAAATCCACTTTTGTTGGGTCCACTGCCTTTGAAGCAGTATTTTGAGGGATAAAATAAGGTTCTTCATCCTGTTAGCAAATTCTTTTCAGGAAAACATTTGGCTGCTGAGGAATATATTTGTTTTTACTGCCTTAACTTTCGTTAAGAGTAAAGAAGGAATAGTTAAAATAATTAATCTCTCTTGGAATTTTATATATATTTTTAGTATTGCTGAAGTCCCCTGTTGTCAATACATACATTTTTTGAAGGAAAACTAATTAAAAGCTGAGCATTTAATAGTGACTGCTGCAGTGGTGTAGCCTTTCAGAGTTAATTCCACTGTCAATTATTTCCATGAGATCTTTTTGTTCCCGTGTTGATGCCTGATGGTCTTTCAGTAAAGGCAAAGTGACATATTAGAGTTTGCTGTCAAGTGCACAAAGAAAAGAAATAGAAAGATTATACATAGTTTTTTTTACCCAAGTTGGCACTGTCGTGAGGATGCAAGGTGCAAATGGAAATGAGAGAGTGTGCAATATTTTGAGGCAAAAATGTGATTTTCAAGTTAATGATGTTTCTTCTGGAGTTGGGAGGCTACTGGGAGAAACATGGATGGGTCTGTTACAGTCACACAAGGGGAACCTTGTGTGGGTGTCTGAGGTCTGAAGGGCGGAGAATGAACCTGTTTTTTCAAAGAAATCATTGGATAAGGTCACCCAATCTCTGACAGAATGGAACCTTTAGAAACAGAGAGGGATTTCCTTGGATACTGGGGGAAGGAATTGTTCCCTGTGAGGGCAGTGAGGCCCTGGCACAGGTTGCCCAGAGAAGCTGTGGCTGCCCCTGGATCCCTGGAAGTGTCCAAGGCCAGGTTGGACAGGGCTTGGAGCTACCTGGGATGGTGGAAGTTGTCCCTGTCCATGGCAGGGGGTGGCACTGGATGGTCTTTAGTGTCCTACCCAAACCATTCTATGATCCTCTGAACTTCTGAGACTCTCTATTGGATAAACTTAGAAAACTAAACATTTCAGGAAGGTTTTTTCCCTCAGAATATTCTATTTAGCTCATTAATGTAATGCATGTATTTTAAAAAGTTGGCATTTTGCCTTGGCAAATAGCTTGAAGATAAAAGAAAGTTTATTCCTGTAATTTTCCTCACATGAATTCTTGTCATTTAGGATATCTTGAATGAAGTTCCAAATATAATTTTCTATCCTTTAAGTCTTGCAACACATCAGAAAATTTCCCACCAGAGTTGACTGTTAATGCTGAGCCATTTCTGCTCTGAGTGCCACAAGAACTTGAGCTGTTGAATTAACAGATGACATCATTGGCTCTATGGATGTGGGGAGATTTTTTGTGTATGAGCTGGGATCCAATTTCTTATTAATTTTCAGCTGATTTTTAATAATGGTGGAACTGAGAAGACTGGTTCTTTTCAAGCTGGAGTTCAGATAAAGTTAAAACGTGTGTGACTTCTGAGTGTGATCTTAATTCAAATCTATACGTCTCCTGCTCCTGGCACCTTCCCATGATTCTGGGGAGGAGAGAATGAAAACACATTATTTTAAGGAGTATTTGGTGCTTATTAAAATTACACATAACGCCCGCCTTCCAAAGAGTCTTGATTTACTGCAGGTTGTTCATGTGTCGCATGCGGACATTTTTAGCGAGCAGATTTCTTATCCCTGCGAGAACAGGGAATGGCTTCCAGTGCTCCACGATCCGGGAGCACAAACGTTGCATCCATTGTAAAAGGTAGGCAACCATGAAATCTATAAAGCCGATTTGGCAGGAGAAGCTGCTGTTGGTGCCAAGATTTGGTTACTGACCCACAGTTTCCTGTTTGGAAATCTATTAATTGATTCGCAAAGAGCATCTTTTTGGAAAACAAGGATTCAGACAGGCTGGCACAGGCTGGAGCTCCGCCAAGACTGCTCGGGAAGGTTGCCATGCTGGGAGCGAGCGAGCGAGAGAGCGAGAGAGCGAGCGAGGCGAGGGAAGAAAAAAAGGCAAGACTTGGCACGGCTCAGTCAAATCAGCTTCTTTTGTCTGCTGTCTCGGCTTGAGCTTCGCGAAAGAAAACCGTCCTGGGGTACAGAAAAACTCACAACTTTTTTTTTTGGTTTTCAAACTTCCGTCGCTTTTTAAGTCTCTTGGGCTCTTGGGAAGTGGTGGTGACATTAAATGACGTCCAGTTAGCAGTGAGCAGAGAAATAAAAGCTTTTAATGAAGCCTCCACAATGTCAGTTTGTACATATGGGAAATACGATATTTGGTGATTTTTTTTTTTTTTTTCCCCTATGTCTGATTAAACTGTAAGGGAGCCGAGTAACTTGGAAGATTACAGAGGGAATGTGTAAATAAAAGGGAGAATTTTAATTTTTTTGCAGCAAAACAAAAACTTTTCATCGACACAAACATGCTTTAAAACCGAACCTGACCTCCTTCGGAATACGTTCGGAACGGGAATTCCGGCGTTTCTCTCGACAGAAACGAACTTTTAATGGAACCTCCTTAAAGATTTCATCTGACCCAGCAGTGAAATAAGAGTAGAGAGAAAGTTGTGACTTCAATAGAAAAGTGAGTATGTTCTTAAAGCCACAACGTTTGTTTTTGCTGCTTGGTGCTGTCCTGGCTCCATGTCCCAGCCTTTAGGGACAAACCTGAAGACCCATCAGGACACGCCGAAGACACCCAGGCTGTGCCTGAAGGGCAGAATCAGAGCATGGTTTTTCTGCTCCTGCTCTCAAACATTCCCTTCAGTGCATCTTCCTAGAGAGCCTCTGGAATCGCTGAAATTTTCTACTTTTAGAAGCAACAAGAGATGGAAAAATATCGGCTGCTGCCAAGTGAGGGATGTTTGAAGATGACACAGTTGATGGCACTGGATATGGAAACTTCAGCTTGTAGTTACAGGACCTGTTTGCTGCAAACAGTGAAAAAATCTGCTCTTTTCTCAGGAATTAAAAGAAAATGGACTAAAAAAATCAGTGACGGCTGAAGCGTGCACGCTTTACGATTTCCATAAAATGAAGGACCTAAAAGTCCATTGTTTTCTCCAAAGGTGCCTGGTTTTTCAGGGAGAGAGGTACCTGCCTTCTGATTTCCTGGGAGCAAATATGATCACACTGCCTATTAGGCCTGGATGTGCTGGGATTATCCTCCTGCTGCTGTGACAATCAGCATTATTATTTCAGGGAGTAACTGTAAACCGTAGATTTTTATGGATCGGCTTCGCTTGGAGTAAGTATTACCCTATCCTTAAAAACCGGATTGTTCAGCCTGAGATGTGCAATTCCTGGCATGCTGCACAAGTGCATTTCCCTCATTCTTCCCTGCTGAAGGGAAGAAACAACCTTAATGGAAAGGTTTTTAGTAGGAATGTGTTTGTGTTTTAACTGTGGCATTTGGATTATGAGACTGCTAAAATTAACTGCTCTTTTTGATGATGTCAAAAACTTGGGTTACTTAATATTACATTAAATTGGTTTCTTAGCAAGATCTGTTTGATTTTTTACTACATCAGTGAGCCTTTTGAAAGATGCTGTAGTTAAATAGTGGGTAAGATGCTGTTGTGATTACTATTTGGTTCACTGAAACATTTTAATAAGGTTTCTTAGGGAGTTTTGAAGAAAAATTTCTATTATTCTGCCTTTCTAAATCCTTAAAAGATATCCTCAGCAGCTCAGTGTGGGAATAGGTGTGCCGTGGGGGATTTCAAATGGATCCTGGGTGGAAGGGGAGTGTTTGGAGGAGTTGAGTTCTGCTCTCTGTGTGGTTCTTGTCTGTTGTTCCTGCGCAGGCATTGCCATGGGATGTGCCTGGGGACACGGGGATGTGCTGGGCTGAGTTTGCATCACAACAGTGCCCTAAGTTTGTCTGTCTGTGGGGAATTCTGGAAGGAATTCCCATTATTTCTCAGAAATCCTGTGCAGTCTCAAAGCATTTGCTGTTTTCTTTAATCGTGGCATTCCAAACCAAATCTTTACTGGGTGTCCCTATTAAAACTCAGAAAACAACAGGAAACATTTATGATGCTGCCTCTAAGGGAAATATTAAAATGACCATTACATTTCTAAGTGATACATTAAAATAACTACATTTCTCTCCCAAGTACCTACATAATTTCATAAATTCAGGTTTTAAACATGATCAACATGTGGGTGCTTGCAGTGCATTTATAAAGAGAGATATTTGTAAAAATATTTCAACATCTGTGTTCACTGAAGTTATTTTGAAGCTGTTCCTACAATGCTGGAAGCACTGTTTATCTCTCAAATATCTCGTCAGTACATTTTGGGTTCCTAAATGAGATACACACCACTGCTCATTTCTTTTGGCCTACATAATAAAATATTTTTGTTCCTGCTGAACTCTTTGATTTTGAAAGTTCATCTAAGTGCTAATTTTTTGGAAAACATCCCAACTTGGCAATTTAAAAGTGAAATTGGAATTGCAAGGTTTAAATGGTTGGAACCTGAATGTTGGTTGGATTGCATACAAATGGAATTTCTGGTGTAATTTGACATGGTTTATTGTATTTATGTATTTTCTTTATCAGCTGGACTTTTCTGGATACTTTAATCTGATTATTCATTGCCACCATTCATCTACGATCCTTAATTATTGGATAGGTTTAATAACTTCATAAATTAACAATTTGTGTTTAATTCTTAATGACTCATTAATATCTATTTTAGATTGGATTGTACAGTTCCTTAATGTGGCATATTTCAGTGTGGAGGTGAGGGTTGGTGGTTGGGGTTTAACTTAATTTTTGTTATTAAACTACAGATAGTATTTCACATTAGAGCATCATGTTTGATACTGTGATGGGCCAATGTCTGATTTCACTTGTGGTGATTAATAGACATAAACCAAGGTTTACTCTGCTGTTTTAATTAGTGTCAAAGTAGTTTGAGATCAAAATGGGCCTGGAATGGGCTTAGTTTGTGCCTTTTATATTGACATCAAAACATTTTAAAAAATCAGCTCTTACTCTGAACCCTTGTGGTTATTGGACAAGGAAGAGATGAGCAGTTCTCAGTATGACTGTGGATTCTTCCTAAAAATGGTTGTAGGACAATAATACAAATGTTAAAATGCAGTTTATAGAGGTTTTGGGTGTTATTTTGCATTTCTATAGCCATGGGAGGTTGTCTTGAGATTCTGCATATGGTAGAACTCCATGTGCTGAGGTGTCCTCAGCATCTATAACAATATTAAAAAAAATTTAAAAAGTTATATTTGATGTATATATTTTAAGGCTCTTTCAATTTTCCATTTATTCTTTACCATTAATCCAGAATAATTGCTTATTTTGTAGTCCACCATTCCAAGGTGTTTTCTCTTGGCACAGTGGGATTGACTTGGGTGGAATTCCACTTCTTTATTCCATATAAGCCACAGCCTTTATCCATGCCACAAAAAATTTGAGCAAAGTCAATATTATTTCCGTCCACTGTAACTCTTAAAATGTCATTTAAGTGAGTTGAGTTACTCTTGTAGTCATTGTGGAGGAATAAACACCTTTAGGAGGTGATTAGGGAAGTTGTCCCATCAGTCCTTTGAGCCACTCTCTTTATTGACCATAAATAATTGGGAAAAAGAAGAAAAAATGGTGAGAATGTAAAAATACTAATTTGTAGTATTTTTAAGTTATATTGTCATATATTTATAGATGAGGAATAGCTCACAGTTGTTTAGGATCTGTGAGCTGATTCTGATAATTTTCTTAATGAAATTGTTTTAGAAATAATAGAAGACTGTACTGTTAATAATTATGGACATCCGTGTTTTTCCTATTTTTCTCTATAAATAAGTTATGCCCAGTGTACATCTGTCCCTCTGAGTCACTAAAACAGTTTTTCCATATTTATTGGATGCTATGAAATTGAAAAAGTTTTTAGGGATAAATCATAGCTCATGCAAAAAATTCCCATTATTGTCTTTCCTTTACATTTGTTTATCACCTAGTTTTGCTAAGTTTGCCAGGATCAAGCAGAGTCTTGGTGTCATCTTTTCTCCTGTTTGCTGCTGACCTCTTCAGCCTGTGTCAAATTCTGGTTTATCTGAAGTCACAACCTCTGTACTATCAAATTTTGGGGTTTTATGACAGGAAATGCACAGTGTTTGCACCACTGTTTGCTCTGTGTGCTCTTATCTTGTTAATCAGCAGATTAATAGAAGAGAAATCCGGGAATTTCCAATCCTTGATCTTGAGCAGGGACACCTTCCGCTATGCCAGGCTGCTCCAAGTCCCCTCCAGCCTGGCCTTGGACACTTCCAGGGATGGGACATCCAGCAGTTCCCTGGTCCATGACTGATGGTTCAGAGACTTTCAGATCCACAGTTTAGGAATTGATCAGATCCCGAAAAGTGTCTCCCTCATACGGACACAGCACTTCTACTGAATGCCAGAGGAAACTGGAATGGTTTGGTTGAGTTCAGTAAACTACAATGAAAAGATCTTCCATATGAATTAAAATTAAAAGAATAAGAGAAGAAGCATGGTAAAAACATTGGGTTTTTTTTCTCTGCTAAATTGCATCAAAGTGGAAAATTTCTTTGACCGTTGCCTGACACATAACAAGGGTCTAGTCCTCATTCTGCAAATGCAAACTTTGGATTTCAGCACCGAGAGGTTTCCATTGTATTGGTTTTTCCATGCAAAGCTTCGTCCCTTTTACACCTCAGCATAACACCAAGCTGGAGTGTAAGAGTAGATACAGAGCTTTGCTCCATGAAAGATTTCTGTGTGGTTTTGTTTCGGAAGCCCCACTGCTGTGTTTTTTCCAGTCCTACAGACAGGAATAGAAATAAAGTCTTTTCTTGTTCATCTAATGCACAGCAAGTAAAAACTGAGAACTCTACAGACAGTACAGCGTTAATTAAGATGATTAAAATTTTCATTTTCCACAGCTAATAAAAATTTTGGTAATAAAAATTCCATCCCAGATTAAAGCACCTGCAGAGGCCGTGGAGAGGACAGACTGCGAGAAAATGTGTAGGTTCAGGAGGAGCATACTCAGAAAATCTCAATCAAATCTCAATTTGTTTTGACCTGTTTTGGTAGAAATGGTTGAATTTGGTAGGTTGGGAAGTTTTGTACTGATTTTATCCACTGAGAAAATCTTCTCCAGGTCATTTGTAGCCTCCTCTTGTTTTTGGCAGTTTTCCCATTTCTAACACCAGCCTGGTGTTTGCCCATGAGTTTCCATTATAATCTGTTACCAGCTGGAGAGAGTTGTGTTGCTCTGTCCTTGGCTGTGAATCGTTTGTTCATTGCCCATTTTCTTCCTGAAAAAGAAAGTTGGGAAGGCAGGAAGGACTTCAAGGAAAGAGAGGATCTCTTCCTTAATTAGTTAAGGCTTATTGCTTTCATTGACATGATGGAATCCTTTGGGTTACAAGGGACCTTAAACTCATCCAGTGTCACCCTTGCCATGGGCAGGGACACCTTCCACAATCCCAGGTTGCTCCAAGCCCTGTCCAACCTGGCCTTGGACACTTCCAGGGATCCAGGGGCAGCCACAGCTTCTCTGGGCAACCTGTGCCAGGGCCTCCCCACCCTGTCAGGGAACAATTCCTTCCCTCTATTTAATCTAAATCCACCCTTTTTTGGTTTAAAGCCATTCCTCCTTGTCCTAATGGCTTTATTACCTACCTTTTATATGGCTTTTGTTTATATCTATGGCTTTATATTTATATTTTATAAGTCTTTCCATTAGTTGTTCACAGTTGTGATGCATTTCAAGGGCTTGAGACATTTTGTTCTGCTGCCATTACACTTCTGGCTCTACTTTTCTGTTTTTGTGCACCCAGTGTAAAAACTTCATATAAATGAGTTTTTGTAATGTCTGCTGTATTTATTTTTTTTCAAGCTATGATTAAACTGGTAAACTCATAGTGTTGGTATAATTTTGCATTTAAGATACATTCTGCTGTTGCAATAAACCCTATTGTCCCAGCATAATGCTTTTCCTTTCATACGGATGCATGCTGTAGAACATAATTCTTTCTCTTTGGTAGAAATTCATCTGAAAAAGAACAGTTAAAAGCCAATATATTTGTAGTGAATGAAGCAGTTTTAGCAGAGAGAACAATGTGGCTCCTGCAACAGTGTCTCACTGTGTCCTCTTGAAAATTGCTCTGGTGCAGGAGACTGTTGTGGCACTTATTTTTATAGTTGGGAAACATTATTCTTGTTATTTAATTCAGCTGCTGACATAATGAGTGCTTGGCTGTAATGAATATTTGATGTGTTTATGCTAATGTAAAGGCCAAACTATTGCCAGTTCTCTCCAACCTTTCTAACTTTTTAGACAACAATTTTAAGAGTGATGCACTTTGCCCAATGTGTCTTGATTAAAAGGGAGAATATTTTTATGGACGCTCAATTAACAACTTTTAAATTCATTTTCTTGTGGTCTTAGCTGTTATTCTGTGAGATTTTTAACTTGAAATGGTCTCTTCAGACTCTCATGAGAGAATTCGGGCAGGATCAGGATCTGCAGTGTAGATGTGTGGAACTCATTACTCCTGTTTTCCCTCAGAATCAGCAGCCAGAGCTGGGCACTTTTGGTCATTATCTAATTCCAAGCTATTGGAGCTGCAGGTGGAATAGTTCCCAGCAAAACACAGAATCTTCTAAATCATTTTTTCCTAAATGCAGCATAAAAAGACACAGACATGTGTGAAAGGTTTGAGACGAGAGGACAAAGATGTTCCAGGGGCTGGAGCCCCTCTGCTCTGGAGCCAGGCTGGGAGAGCTGGGGGTGTTCACCTGGAGAAGAGAGGGATCCAGGGAGAGCTCAGAGCCCCTTCCAGAGCCTAAAGGGGCTCCGGGAGAGCTGGAGAGGGACTGGGGACAAGGGATGGAGGTACAGGACACAGGGAATGGCTTCCCACTGCCAGAGAGCAGGGAAAGATGGGAATTTAGGAAGGAATTCCTGGCTGGGATGGTGGTGAGGTGCTGGAACAGGGTGCCTAGAGAAGCTGCCCTGGATCCCTGGAAGTGTCCAGGGCCACTTGGATGGATTTGGAGCAGCCTGGGATAATGGAAAGTGTCCCTACTCAAGGCAGGGGGTGGGACTTTCAGGTCTCTCCTGACCCAAACCATTCTAGGATTTTTTCAAATCCTGCATCCACCTGCGCCAACCAACAGCATCTCTGGATTTTATGATCTTGTAGTGCCACAAAGTTCACAATGCTCTGATCACTCTTTGTGAACTTTTAGGGTTTTTTCCTACTCTACTTTTTTTTTATTTTTAAACAGGGAAGTGTTTTCTGTGCTCTGTTGTCCTTTTTTTACATGAAACTTGTGTGTCCCTTGCATGACAAATGTCCTCAGCATTGTCATTATCACAGACAATCTCAGTGCTCCTGACTGCAGACGTCCCCTTTGAGCTGTCTGTGAAATGTGGAGATTTTTGCCTGTGGTATTTCCTCTCACCTGTTCCATCCTCTGGGATCAGGCACAATCCCACTGGCAGGAATTATGCCTGATATTACTGGAAAACATTCCTGACTGTGTCTCATTGTGAAAGGGCACAGCCCCGTGCCCTGGAGTGGCCAGGCTTGGATTTGCTTTGTGGCTTCCTTTGCAAGGAGCTCACTGAAACAAATCATTTGGGTATTCAGCACCCAAAGGTAGTTTGAAAATGAAAAAAAAAAAAACCAACATAATGAGATAGTGAGAAAAATGCAAAAAACGACAGAAGTAGGAGGAAGGAAACCAAGTAAAAAAAGGGGGGATGAGAAAAATGCTTTTAGGTGAAGTCTTGCCAAGAAGTGACTCCAGACAAGTTTTCATGGTTACTTTTCTTTTGCTATTAGGAACAGAAATCTGTTGGTTATGCAGAGTTTTTTTTCTCTGCAGCATTGATTTTCCTTGCCCTCCATGCTTTGTAACAAATGATCAACCTCCTGTGCTGGCAGGGAAAGAGAGTTTTATCTTTATCCTGTGTTCCTGGGGTATGAGGGAACAGGGCCAATTAAATTAATTTAATTTTGGACAGCATATTAAGAGTCAGTAATCCTATTGTATTACGGCTGCATGTCAGTTAAAGCTATTTGCACCCTCTACTTGCTTGGAATTTTTTAGCATATTTGGATTTTTCTTTATGTTCAAGATATTTTTCTTTTCCTTTGTTTTTGGGTCACTGCAATGTGCTTATATGCATCTTTAAAAATTATTCTTAGCTAACTGGTGTGTTTTATTAAACGTAATCTTTCATATAGAAGATTTTTTTTAAAGATGAGAGGGGTGTGTATGCATCTATAAAATATGTAAATGTATATGTATATATATGTGTGTGTGTGTGGTGAAAGACTTTTTGCTTATGTGCTTCTTTGAGGTAATCAAACCATTTACATTTTTGCATTATAATCAGGTATTGTAAAGTTTGTTTAAAGATTTTTTTGTTTTTCTGGTAAATTTTCCAAGTATTCTGATATTCAACTCAGTTTGTACACCTGCTTCAGTTTGAGTTTCTGAGTGACATTTAGACCAAAAACTCTGTAATTATTTACTAGCAAATAATTCCAATTTCATTTATAATAGTTAAAACTAAGCCAAGGAAATGTGTAAAGTCCTTGTCTGCCCACCCTGTAGTGAAGCATTTCCTTAAAAGCCTGTGGTGGGAGCTGCAGTTTCTCATGTTGTCTCAAATACATAGGTTTTCTTTTACAAGTCATTTTTATGTGTAAAAAGTTTATAGATTTAGGTAGTGAAAGCAGTTATTAGATTTAAAAAGTGCCTTTGAGCTTCAGGCTGGCTGGCTTTTGTTTCATGCTGCAATGAGGGACATGCTGACCCTTCACTTGCCTTTCTGAGGGACGTGAAAAAATAAAATAAAATTTGTCATTTGTGTGTCTTAGGATGAGACCAGGAGGCTTGTGTGACCCAAAAGTCAAAAATACCTGATGGAAAACTTGGAGTGTGCTTCCTGTGATCCTAAACCCATTCATGAACTGAAAGCCAGGACCTCCACTGGTCTTTCTGCTGCCTTGAAGGGCACCTGCACCATTTGCTTAATTTGGGATTTCTGCTGGAGTCACCTGAGTTTTCCCTTGCCATTTTCTGTCCAGATGCGGCCTTTTGTCTTTGTGGATCAGACACTCACATCTCAAAGTTCTTGTCCTTAAGGATCCTCTAGAGAGGGCAGCAGCATGGAAAATTCCTCCCTGTTACTGGGAAGCTGTGAGGCTTTGCTGTGAAGCCAACTTGGATATTATGGAGAAATTCTTCCTTGTGAGGGTGGGGAGGTTTCCCAGAGAAGCTGTGGCTGCCCCTGGATCCCTGGAAGTGTCCAGGGCCAGGTTGGACAGGGCTTGGAGCAACCTGGGATGGTGGAAGGTGTCCCTGGCCATGGCAGGGGGTGGGACTGGTTGATCTTTGAGGTCCCTTCCACCCCGAACCATTCCATGATGCTTCACCCCAAAGATGCTCTACCCCAAAGAGATGCTGCAATTACAGAAGGGGGAACTGAGACATTCAATGCAGTTGATGAAAATGTTCCCACCTTTCCCTGCAAATAAACCCCACTTGCTGTATTTAAAAAAAAAAAAACAAAAAACAAAAGCCCAGATCCTGGCTCCTCAGTGAGAAAATAAATGATACAAAAAAGGTTTTTTCCTCACTCCTGTGTGTGCTCAGAAAAGGACTTTAAACTTCTTGTCAGAGTTGCAGAGCCAAAGATACAGCTGAAAATAAAGCTTTGTATGGATCACCTGCAGATCCCATATTCCAGACTGCAATTCCTAGTTTGGGAATCACAGTTTGGGAGCAGTTAGAGGAATATCCTTCTCCAGTAACTCAGTATAATGTGCAATGGCTTTAACATCGATGGAAAGACTCCCTTAGATTATCCTTTAAATAGTTTTATTCATAACCTATGAATACTGCTTAGCAGTTTCAGATAAAATTGGCTTTGTATAAAATTGAATAGCTGGGAGAAAATGTTCTGTATTGTTAACTTTCTTTTGGCTGAATCAAAACTTAGACCTCACTCAGTTTGTACTGAGATTGGACTGGAATGATGGGACTTGAGCATTTGCTCTCCCCACACATCTTCTGTCTGAATTACATAAAACTTGAGTTTTTAAAAGTTTGTTTTGTTTGCCAGTAAGTGAAATTAAAATTGTAAAGTGAAATTCTTCTCCCCTTGCTACCTGAGAAGTGTCACCTTCTTTATCTGATGATTTTTTTTCTCAAGCAGTTGCAGATTCCAAAGTCCCAGTGCCTTTAATGGGACGGCTTAAGTTTAAGTGGTCATAAAGATGATTACAGATATTTTGTGTAGCTCAAACATTGTGAAACCAAGCTGTCATTGGTGTCAGCAGCTATTCCAAAAAGACATTCCTGAAGCAGTTGGAACCCTGTGAGTTCCAAGCCTTAGGTAGCAGGAACAGGCTTCCAGGGCTTCCCAGATTTAATTCCTGTGACAAAATATTTGAAGCACATATGTTGAAAGTGGCTTTCACAGCCTGTATTTGGGCTTTTATTTTAGTGGAAGGTGTGTGAGACTGCTCCTTTGGAAAATCAGGCTCCTCTAATTACGTAGGTAACATATTTTAAAATGTTAGAGTCTGCCTATGAATCATTTCTCTCCCATTATTAGAGGTGACATTTCCATTTAATTTCCCAGTGGGATTCCATTTAATGTTTTCAAAACAACATCAGTCGAAATCATATTTGTTTTGGTTGTTTGACTTTACAAAGAAATTTTTTATGAGGGGAATTGCAAAGTTTTTTGAATGGAAGAAAGAAGAGGTTTTAGACAGGAAATATTTGTAAAACTTGCACTTGTTATTTTCTTTCAAATTCAGTACCTTGAATAGATGTCAGACTAGTGTGGCAGCTGGGACATGTCTAAATATTCTCAGAAACCAAGAATTAGGGAGTCTGCTGAATTTTCTTGTTTTGATCCTGTTCTCATTGAGTGAGTTGTGCATATTTAGTGCTGTGAATGGAGCTGGTGCTTTGCTTTTAATTCACACTTGAGGAATTTAGTCCATCCTTGGAGTATTCAGAGTATTCTGACCAGGAATATTTTTTTCAGCTGGTATATTGAACTTTTGTTACATTACTGCTCTGATGGGACATACACAGGCTGTCCTGGATATGCCTGTTCTAAATAAAAGTGATTTTTGACCCTGAGCACACGTGGAGTTGTCACGGGTCAAGGCAGGGTTCAGCCAAGGGGACAAGACTCTGTGTTCTCAAAAAATATCTTATTTTTAGTATAGGACAAAGGCTAATTGTGGCTTGAAGTTTTATCAGCCGTCACTAATAAGATTCCGGGTGATATTTGAGTCTCTGCCTTGCTTTGGGGTTGGTGTATCTAATATAAAGTGAAACTGAAATGTTACAAAAATTGTAAATAAAGAAAAATGCTTCTGCTTTTGGGAGAGTGGGAAAAAGGAAGGGAACAAACAGAGAGGGGAAACATTCTGTGAAGAATAAGAGAGACATAAAATCTTAGTATGCTGCTTATTAATAGGATTTATTGCTGCTATTTGTAATAACCCTGATTGAAAGCATTTTTTTTACGTCGTGTGCTTGGTATTTCCCAGGAAATTAGAACAAAGCATTAAATGTGTTGCTTTCTACCCCACGTATCCTTTCCCTTCCCCTGATCTTTTTTACTTGGGAGGTTTTAAACATTTATGGGGGAAAACCATTTTAAAAAGGGCATGTAGCACCAAGGTAATAATCACAGAGCTGTGCTGCTTTATGGGGCAATAATCCAGTTGCCTTGTTTGAAAAAGCTACTTGGCCTTCATTCTCCAAGGCTTTTCCTTAGGGAATGGGACTGGATTATTGCCTTGTAAAACAGTGCTGCATTCCTCTTGTTGATTAATTATAAATCTCTGCTCATGGAGTACTTTGTGTTTTACAGCATCCCTGTTCCTTTCCTTCATGGCTTTGTCCTGTTTTCTGAGAATTCATAAAAAAAGGCTGAGTTTTTTCTCCATTTGTGGCATTCGAACGTTAATCTCCAATCTGGGAGTTCTTCTATGAGCATGCTACACAGTTATTTTCTCCAAATAAAGAGGAAGCACAGTTTACTCGACATTTTACCACACATCCACTTGTTTTTGCAGCCACTGATATGTATAAACCTGCAATAAATAAATGTTAGCCAGGAACTCCAGTGGTACCACCTATTTGAATTTCCTGAATCTCCTTAGGTTGGAAGTGTGGGCTGATACCTCATGGTGCCCCCATCAAGCTATTGTCATTGTTAGCACTAAGAGGGGTGTTGAACCCCTAAATATTGTTGATTGATCTTTCTGGGCTCCTCCATAAAATTTTTAAGTCTTTTTCCACTTCCTGAGGCTTTCTGGGAGTGGAAAGGAGCTGTCCAGAAATAGCTGAAATAACAAGAAGCTGTTCACAGCCATGCTCAGGTGGCTGCTGGCAGGACATTTCCCAAACTCCAGGTAAGCTGGCAGGACAGTCAGATTGGAAGCTTTGCCAAGCACGGTTCCAAATTGATAGACCCTGTCCAAATTGGAAGATTATGGAATTTGTAACATCACCTGTAATTTGTGTGCTGAGGAGGAGTGTGAATAATGTTCTGATGTCTTTTTCGAGGGGTGTTTGCTCAGTGCACAATGAGGGAATGGGTATTTTTGGATGTCACATTTATGATTTGTGCTTGACATCACCATTCCTGATTTATTTATGTATCAGCCTCCATACAATGGGCACTATGCTTGAAAATAATTTGGAAGCTGAAGCTGTTTGTGTGTGACCAGCAGCTTCCTGAGCCATGTTTGATACGGAGGATTTATCACACCTCCAGCTCTACATCAATGATGATTATCAATTGTTTTCTTGATGAACAGCAAAACCATGACAGGGAAAGGCGTGATTGCATTAAGGAAAATATTCTTCATAGTCAGAGTGTGAATCACCAGCCTTGGAGAATTCAAAAACTTGATTGGAAGTGACCCTGAGCAGTTGGATTGAATGCTGGATTTGTTCCACTGTGAGCAGGGGGTTTGGGCTCCACATTGTTATGATAGGTAAAAGAATTATAAAAGAAAGGCCTCAGAAAACCAGCCCTTGCTCTGCTAGATTATCAGCTAGCCTGTCACTTCTTCTAAGTGCAGATAAGCAGCTAGTTAAGTTCCCATGTGAAAATATCTTGAGAAGGAGAACAGTCTGTTCTTAAGGAGAAAAATGATGAGTGGCACCTGCATAAACAATAGATCTATCCCAGGAGAATCAGTGAAGAAAATCTTCAAACAATTTAATAATAGAGAGATTTGGTGGACAAGTAAAATGTCTTTTACTAACCAATAGAATAATTGGCAAGAAAGCTACTAACCAGTCGGTGTTGCACACAGGGTCTGTGAAAATTGTATAAAAATGAGTTATGAGAATAAAGAATGGCCTTTTTCCTACATGAAGAAAATGGGGTCTCAAATGATTCATTCTGATACCACCCATCAGTGATCCTTCCACACTGCATCCTTCAGTGACTGAAAGTAAGAGGTGCTGCCATGGGTTCCAGTGAATTTCCTCCATGTCAGACAGCTTTTCTGTGCTCTCACTGCTTGTGGGAGCCATCTTCTCATTCTCCTGCTTTAGAAGTTCATGAACTGTGCAGTTTCTCCATGTGGAGAAACTTCTGGATAAGTTGGAGAATCCATCCTTGGGGTCTGTGTGTGTGGGACAAGCACAAGTGTTCTGCTCCCTTGGTTTTAGGGGCTCTCCCAGTATTAGAGGCGACATTTCCATTTAATTTCCCAGTGGGATTCGATTTAATGTTTTCAAAATGTTGGTGGAGTAGCTTTGTGGAGTCAGCTCCTCTCAATCCACACATCACCAGTGAGGTGAGAATACAGTGGGGAATATTTACAAACTTTTTAAATACTTGACAGAAAGGAGCTCAGCCCATGCTTGGTTGACCCATCCCAGGATCACACCTGGAATACATTTCTGTCTGTGATAGGCTATAATATATAACTCTTGTTAGCACCAAGATGGGTGTTGAACCCCTAAATATTGTTGATTGACCTTTTGGGGCTCTTCTGTAAAATTTTTAAGTCTTTTTCCACTTCCTGAGGGCTGAATTGCTGGTTTTGGTTGCAGCAAATCTCTGAAAAGGTTTCTAATGAAGAACCAAAATGAGTTTTCTGATTTTGAGTCAGTCTGACCGCTGTTAAACTCCTTCAGCTGACAGAGCACTACAGCAAGACTAAAAACAGCTTTTGGGGAGGTTCCTGGTCCATACTGACACTTTTTGAGTAGAAAAATGCACAGCAGGACTCTCTTGGATCACAGAATCATGGAATGGCCTGAGCTGGAAGAGACCTTAAACATCACCTCCTTCCAAACCCCCTCCATGGGCAGGGACACCTTCCACTAGACCAGCTTGGATCTAATGTTTAAATTTCCTTCAATTAGAATTTTTCTCCTTTTTCTGTCTTCCTCAGCTTTATGATTTTTTGTTGTTTTGTCTCTGCTTCTGTTCCTGACAGCTCAGTGACCTCACACACTGAGATCACACTAATTTTTTGACACTCCATATGCAAGAACCTCTTGTGCTTGACTGAATTACAAGGAGGTTATTAACTCCTGGTGGGGTCACTCCTCTTTCTCACCCAATAAGGCAGAGCACAGGTTTCACAGTGACACTCTGTGCCCTGCTTTTTGTGGTTTTTATAAATACAGGCAGTAACAAATGGGTTTTATAGACACATAAATGGGAGATTACTGTGTCGTGCTATTGAATTTTGTTTGAGATCAGACACTGATGATTCACCACCTGATGGTGACAGTGGATTTTGGGTGTCTGATCCTCAGTGTTGTTTTTGAGGGAATTCATGATACCTCTAGAAATTCTTGATGTTTGGATGCTTCACAGAGTCTGCCATTCTCGGTGTGAAATGGTAACAGGTGTGATCGCCCAAGAAATGAGAATTTTTCAGGTCTTTGATTTAAGTGATTGGTGCTGATGACTCCTCAGTTTTACAAAGGTCTTTGATTCTTGAATATTAGAGAACCACAGGATGGTTCAGGTTGGAAAAGACTTTTAAGATCATCAGCTGTTAACTCAGCACTGCCAAGGCACCACTGAAACATGTTGAACCATAGAATAAAGGTAAATATTTCTCAGTTTACCCATGTAAATCAGTTTACCACTAACAATATCAAAAGGGTTTTCTTGAACAGTGCATGCTGATGAATGGTGTTGTATTATTTACAATTATTTGCAGTTATTTAATAGTTTGTACTGTGCATTTTTGTTTTTACTAAATTGCTAATACTAAATTTTCTAAATTTTGGGTAGAATGGATAAACATATTCAATTATCAAAGAGATTATTTACTGTCAAGTAGAATTAGGAGGAATGCAAAGGTAGGAGGATGAGTTTTGGGAAGCAGCAGGAGAAGGTTACTGTGCACTTAAAGGGCTGAATTGCTGGTTTTGGTTGCAGCAAATCTCTGAAAAGGCTTCTAATGAAGAACCAATTTAAATTCAGAAAAGAGGAATCCTCATGTGCCATCACCTGGTTTGAGACATGCAGGTTAATAAATATTTTCCCTTTATGTATCCTCAGGAGAGGCATCCCTTAAAAATGAAATACATTCCTGCACCCCCACCCCTTAATTTCTTATTGTTTTGTGCAAATGAAGTTAGAGCAGGAGGGGGTTTTAACTTCACTTAGAGCAATAATTGGTAGGATATATGATGCAAATAAATTGGCTCAAATTTTCCCTTAATGTGGAGTCAGCTCGGCTTCAATTCTCCTGCTGCCCTTCTGAACTGTAGTTATTGTGCTGGCACTGGGGGTACCTTTGAAGAGGCAGAGCTGCCTGTGGCAGTCGAAGCAAAATCAGAAGAAAATTTAAATGATTAATTAATGTAATCTAGTGTCTGTTTTACCAAAGGCTTTGGAGGACTTATTGAGCTCGATTAATGAGAGGAATTCCAGTGGCAGATTTGGAGAATGGGTTTTTGAAGAGTGGAAATGACACAGCTGCTGCGGGGGAAGTGATCAGGCACCTCTTCATATTAAACCACCTACTGAATTAGGACTAAGGAAAAATATTCTCTAAAAGCTTTTCTTTTCCAGTTAATTATTGTTTAGTGTTTGTAAAAAAATCAGCCTGGTACAGAATTGCTTTAAAGCTGTAAGGGACAACAGGACATAAATCTCAGCTGTAGTTTGTGAGCTGTGAGTGTCCACATTCCTAAAAGGGACTGGGCAAACTCATGGAAGAACCACTGGGGGATATAGAATAGAGGTGGAAAATATTCTAGGAAGTTGCTCTTTTCTTGGAGGTAGAGCCAGGTTCTGAACTGACTTCTAGTTCAGCTTGGTTTGTTGTGTGTTTTAGGGTTCAAAAATACCTGGAATCAAATGAAGAAACTAAAAGAAGTAAAAACATTAAGATATTTAAAATCTAGAAGTATTTTTGCCCATTTAAAATTGTTGTTATCCTCCTTGAATTTGAAAACGGACAATGATTAATTAAAATATCATTATTTCATACTGTTCCAGACAGGCTGGGGATTCTGGAAGTTGTTATACTTCAGTTCCTCGCTCTGAGCAAGGCAGCCTTCAAAGTTTGGGCCTTGCTCATTGACTTCTGAAAATCTCCAAGGTTTTAATCCCATTTTTAAGCACCTTGTTCTTGTGCTTAACTACTTCCATTGGGAAGAATATTTTCCTTTTGTTGAGTTTTTCTTGCTATGGCTATTTTTGTTTCAAAAATATACAGCTAATACTTGTGAAACATTTGCA
This sequence comes from Molothrus ater, assembly GCF_012460135.2. NCBI lineage: Eukaryota > Metazoa > Chordata > Aves > Passeriformes > Icteridae > Molothrus > Molothrus ater. The sequence goes on along the minus strand of NC_050480.2, from coordinate 111,441,050 downwards.
GGGTTTTTTGTTTGTTTTGTTTGTTTTGTTTTTTTTTATGGTTTTGTTGTTTTTTTGGGGTATTTTGGTTTTTTGGTTTTGTTTGTGGTTTTTTGGTAATAATTTATTTAAAAAGAAAACTAAAAAGTGAAGGTTTGCATTGTGTTGGGTCATTGTAGGGTAATGTAGGTTGGAAGAGTCATCTTCAGGTCTGTGGAGGTGAAGTAGAAGGCTCTCTATCAAAAATATTTTATTTGTGGAAAGTAAATTTGAATTTTTTGTTTTTCTGAGCTGTCTCTATTAAGAGGGTTTTTAGTGGCCAGAATGTCAATGTCAAAACAAAAAAATGATGAAAAAGTATTTTGCAGTATAGAAAGAAATGAGTCTGCTATAACCTGGCTCTATAGACTAAGGGTAAGAATGTTAACTTAAAAGATCTGCTAATTATTATTTCTCTTTCAAGAATAGAAACAACAATATTACCAAAGGTCTGGCTGACAGTCAGGAGGCCAATTTGACCATGACAGAATAAAGAATTAGAGGCAGAATTATAGAATCAGGATCATTCAGGTTGGAAAAGAGCACAAAGACCATCGAGTCCCACCTGTGACCCATCCCCACCTTGTCACTGAGTGCCACATCCAGAGATGGGAACCCCAAACCTCTCTGGGCAGCCCCTTCCAATGCCTGAAATTCCTCCTGAGGTAAAGTGATGAAGGAGTAAGAAAGCTGGAAAAGGGGCTAAGAATGAAGCCACAGGAAATCTGAATGGAGGAGTGGGAGAAGGGAGGGAAGGAGGATGACTTGGAGAACTCAGGTGAGCAGTGAGATCCTGGGGCTATCAGGGGAGCTGTGACACCACTCGGAAAAGCGGGATGGAGATGTGGAATTTTAAAGGGACAGGTTTTAAGGTCATGAGGCCACCAAAAGAAGCTGAAGTGTCCCCTCCTCATCACCGACCACACCATGAGCAGGCAGCTCCCCTTGCTGGGGTTCCCAGTAACCCCAGTATCCCCAGCAGGACCCTCAGATTCCTCCTGTGCTGAAACAGATCCCCCAACAGTCCATGAGCAGCAAGGTTTTAGTTTATCTCTTTCATGAGTACCTTCCCCAAATTAGGGCATATGATTTAATATCAAGAGGTTTCACTAAATGTGAAAAGTATTTTTTTGTAAAGCTTGCATAAAATCCTGCATTTGAATACAAAGCAGCTGCTTCCAGGAACCATAAACCAAAGCCCCAAAGCACCAAGGAGGTTCATTATTCAGCCCAGGAACATTCATGCTCACAAATTCAAGCACAAATGGCCTCCCTCTGGCTTTTGGGGTAGTGAAGGCTCTGCTAACTACAGATCAATTTCCATAAACACTTGGATTTATCCTGGTTGCCAAGCCAGACCACCTTGTTCCTTGCATTGTAAATGCACACAAAACCTCAATTTTGATTATGATTATGATGCAGAAGTCACAGGTTAAAATGTCTTTAAGTAGTTTCACCTTATCCACAAGTACCAAATAGTTATTTCACCCCTTTTCTGTAGTTTCTGTTTAAAATTACTCTTGGTCTATGGCAGGGGGTACCTGCCAGGACAGCAGAGGATGAGCTGTGCTACCTGAAAATTTTCTCTGGTTTGTATCTGTCAGTGATAATTCTGTTATTGCAGCCTGCAAGAAAGATGGAAAGACTTTGGACAAAGTCCTGGAGTGACAGAACAAGGGGTGATGGCTTCAAATTGACAGAGGGCAGGGAGAAATGAGATATTGGGATGGAATTCTTGGCTGTGAGGGTGGTGAGGCCCTGGCACAGGGTACCCAGAGAAGCTGTGGCTGCCCCTGGATCCCTGGCAGTGTCCAAGGCCAGGCTGGACAGGGCTGGGAGAACCTGGGACAGTGGAAGGTGTCCCTGCCCATGGCAGGGGGTGGAATGGGATGAGCTTTAAGGTCCCTTCCACACAAACTATTCTATGATTGTGTATCAAACGTTCTTTATCAAGACATTGAGTTACTGTGTTAGAAATTTTTTGAGTTAAAAGATATTTATTTCACATAATTTTAAAGTTACAGGTTGTATTGATCATTCTTTAATAAAGATAAATTTAATATAATGTCCACAATTATTGATGATTTGGAATTGTATTGTCTTAGCAGCTGAAGTCAATTAAAAAAAAAGGTTGTGTATGGAGAAATATGCTTTTCTCTACTTATGTATTCATTCATGCTCTTAGTAATTGGGAAAACTGCAGCTATATTTTTTTTTTAAAGAGATCTTCACTCCTCTTTATTTGCTCAGTACTTTTCAGTATTTTAATACTTTTTAAGTGAGATTGTTGGGGTGTCCTGTGCAAGGCCAGGGGTTGGACTTGATGATCCTGGTGGGTCCCTTCCAGCTCAGGGGATTCTGTGATTCACTTTATACCAGATTAAAAGCTTCTAAATGTCCTTTTATACCAGTGGGTTATAAAGTCCCTGAATTCCTGATTTCTGCTCACTGCCCAAATGGGTTTTGAGATTAATTTGATTAATTTAATGACTTTACTAGGATTTTAAGTTTAGCTTAATCTACTTCATGTTTTCACTCTGTCTTACAGCACAATCCCAGCATAATCGATGCCTGTGAGCATTAATATTAAATATTATTTAAACCTGCATTTAAAAGCAAACTGTATTTTAAACAAAGCAGAAGCAGCATATATGAAGGCATAACCTTTGCATTTGATACCTGTAGTTCCTGCAAGCTTTTGGGGATGTTACAAAGTTATTGTGGATAAACTCGAATGCTGGAAAAATCTTGATCTCTCAGCTTTTTACCATTTCATGCCATAATTGGCTTAAGGGACTTTTTTTTTCCCATTTTCCGTATTTTTTAAAAAACAAAGTCACATAAGTCTGTTCATCCATCCAGAGGAGGATTTTTATAATTAAGGGAAAGCATTTTGTACTTATTTACATTTTACACACTGATTTTCTCTGTCCCAGTAAAAATGCCGGTTTCTAATCATGGTTTAGATGAGGGGACCAAGAACCCTGTCAGAATGGGGACGAGCTCGCCGAGAATCTGTTCCTGCTGCAGATCTGGGGAGTTCAGAAATCGTTCTGCACTTTCCAAGACGCTGTCTTGAACCACGAGAGACATTTCAAAGAACTCTTCCCTTCTCACAGGGGTATTTGCTTAATCATCTTTGCTGGAACAACTTCCTTTGGAATGCTAATGAACCCTCAGCTCCGGGAGGTTCTTTGTACAAAGTTGCTCTACATGAGATTTAACGCTGTGAAAAGCACACACAAGGAAATTTAACCCCCAAAACAAGGGTGAGCCCCGTTCTTGCTGCTCCCTGACATGCAGGACATGAAGAGGTGATTGACTGAAATAAATGTTGTGGGGTTGAAGGGGGACGGGCTCAGTTGTAACCTCGCTCTGCTGGGTGTTGGCAAAGCCCTGGGATGATGCCCTTGTAGGTCCACATTAATTACTCAGTAATTATCCAAGGAGAGAAATAAATAATTTTTTTGAGAGAAGATCTTAGAAGGGATGTTCTATAGCTGTACTTTTTATTGGGAAAAATAGGCTTTCCTGTAAGCTCTCCTCTTTTGCCAACTTTCATGACTTTTAAAATTCTCCGTTTTAACGCATCAGCTTGGGGTATCAGAGAATCATGGAATGGTTTGGGTTGGATGGGGCCTCAAAGCTCATCCAGTTCCACCCCCTGCCATGTGCAGGGACACCTTCCACTGTCCCAGGTTGCTCCAAGCCCTGTCCAACCTGGCCTTGGACAATTCCAGGGATCCAGGGGCAGCCACAGCTTCTCTGGGCACCCTCTGCCAGGGCCTCCCCACCCTCACAGGGAAGAATTTCCTCCTCACATCTCATTTCAATCTCTCCTCTTTCAGTTTAGAGCAGTAGATAAATACTGGCCAAAAATAAGATTACCTGAAAATTGGAAGAGGAATTCAAAAAATTGCAAACGTCGAGTTCTGTACTGGCTTTCCTAAGGCAGTAATGAGGCAAATGATGTAAATGCTGCATAAAAAAATTAAGGGACCAGGGTATTGCTGGGAGCGTGGGATTGACTCAGTGACCCAGATGGTCCCTTCCTAATAGAATAACAACTAAACAGTAACTGAGAATATAAAATAATTTCCAATATGAGTTGTGTTTATCAGATGATCTGACTTTTTTTTTAAAAATGATTTGACTCTTCAGCCTTTATGAATTGTACAACTAGGGGCCGAAGATAAAATTTTAACTCATTGAGGAAAATACGCTGCCATTCTTTGGGAGTCTTGAGATGTGCTATTATTCCATTTGATAGTCGCAGAAAAATACCTTGGCGAATAAAAGTATTTTTATTAAATTCTGCTATCGTATCTCCCTTTTTACATTTGGCAGGGATTAATATTATTCCATCGTTTAGTCATAAAAGAACAGGTCCTTGTAATGAACTGTGGCAGGGGAGAGGTGAAGGAGAGCTTTGATAGACAGATCTGATATAATGACACAGAAGATAACACACAATCCATGGTCCTCATATCTTGATCTTTTATATGTGTTCAGCTGCAGGAAAAATTGGGGGGAAAAAGCTTTTTATTAAAAGAAAAAAGCACTAAGACAGTTTGATTGCAGAAAACCAGCTTGAATTACTGCTGTGGAGGAGGAGAGAATGTGTGTGACCACCTGATCCCCTTTTCCTCTTCATGGGGGAATGGGAACCTTCTCTCACTGGCCACTGCAGCCTAATGGAGGAATCATTTTGCTGAGATGCCTTCAAGACTGTTCATTTATCCTGCTGAAAGCTGTGAAGACTTTGGAGGAGACAAAGGAGAGAAGATTTCTCCTTGGAAGTGTCCAAGGCCAGGTTGGGATGGGGCTTGGAGCAACCTGGTCTGTGGGAGGTGTCCCCTGCCCATGGCAAGAGTTGATACTGGATGATCTTTAATGTCCCTCCCTACCCAAACTATTCCGTGATTCTATGACATTCAATATCTGGGCCATTTTGGTCGTATTTCTCTGTTATTTCTTCTTCATCTCCTTCTGCCTAAGGTGTAAAAAAAATACTTCCATCTTGTAGCTCTGTGTTAGAGCCACACAAAAAGTCTGTGGTTGTGCCACATGTCCCTGTCGTTCCTCCGGTAGATTTGAGGGAAGGATGGCAGGAACTGAGGGGAACAGAGCAGGGAGGGCTCACACTGGTGCAGGGGCAGGAAAGTTCAGTTCCTCTGCTCTTGTCACATGGATCAGGGTGTCCTGGTTGTGTCCACATTCAGTCTCAAACTCCATTTGCTTCTCCAGCAGCAAAAAAAAAGGCATCAATTGACATTTGGAGAGGAGCTGTGATCAGTGAGAAAGTGGAAGGAATAAAGTTTGCAAATAAATAGAAAACCCATCCCTGGAAGTGTTCCAGGCCAGGTTGGACAGGGTTTGGAGCATCCTGGGGTAGTGGAAGGTGTTCCTGCTCATGGCAGGGGGTGGAACAAGGTGATCTTTAAGATCTCTTGTAATCCAAACCATTCTGGAATTCTGTGACTCTCTAAGGTGTGAAGCCAAGCCAGGCTTTCCATGTAAAGGTTTTCCTACACACAGCAGTGAAATAAACTGTCATTCAGGGGATTGTCCTTTTTTTGCCCCCTCCTTCAGCATGAGTCTCCAAAATTCACATTTCACCCTCATTCTCACTGTAAAAAAATTGTCAAAAATCTGAGGGTGGAAGTTCAAATCCTCTCCACCTGCCCAATCCAATATAGTACTTCCAAGGAAATATTTTCTGCTCAAATACTGTCTCCTAGCTCAGCTGTTACATTTTAATTTGAAGTGTCACCCTGGAGCCAAAGAAATGCCTGGTTTTGAAGAGACCTAGTTTCTATTTGCTTGTGACTTTAATCTCCATGAAACTACCAAAAGGATGATTTTAACTCAGTACCCTTTGTTTCTTTTGTTTAAAGATATGTTTAATTCTTCTTCAAAAACTTTTTTTCAATGAGATATTATCATTAAAATAACTGTATTAAAATCAGCATCATGAATAATTCATAATGCAATTTTGAAAAAATGGCCATGCAAAACTCCAGTAATTAGTTTTATGTGTTAGGAAAAGCATTATTTTCATATTTAGACAGGAAGTGAATATTTATTTAGATACAACATTCACAGTGTACTAAATTATGGCAGAAACTACTCTTTGTAATTTAAAAAAATGACAAGTTAATTTGAAAGCCAGGTCTGAGATGCAGACTCATACCTTGCAAGCTACCTGATAAAAATGATTACTTTGTGTATTTATGCATTTGCTGTTAAATGGGTGGTTTTCAAATGTGATTGCACACTGAAAATGAGACTCGAGCCCATGATGGTGCCTTTTATGATTTTTTTTTGGCATTTATTTGTGAGATTTGCAGTAGTAATGTCTGTCATTTTCTGAGGACACAATGACAATTGTCATTAATTCCCTCCAGCCTTGTAGACAGCATTAAGCAAGTTGTGGGATGGTTGGCAGGGCCATGGCACACCTCTCAATATATGAATTTTCTGGATCTGGGATTGGAAGGTGCCAAATTCCTGTTGTTTAGTACTGTCCTAGGTCCTCCCTGAGGAATCTGTCTGGCAGTTTTGAGTCCAAATCTCTTTTTGTTCTCCAACATTTAAAAAACTCTCTCCCTTTCTCAGAGTAAGTTTCTGTGTGCTGAGTGCCCTGAACCCCACACTTCACAGAATCCTGAATTTCTGTCAAATCGAGTGACATTTTTTTTTTCCAACATAATTGGTCACCACATACAAAGCAAATAAGAAACAACCAGTTTGATTTCTTGAAGTTGTGACTGGCAAGGCTTCCAGGCTTGTGCAGGGAGAAGGGGATGGATATTGTCCCTGTTATCCTCAGTCCTTGTGCTGCTGGGTGTTCTTCCAGGTCCTGGTAAGATAAAATGTGATCATCACTTAAATTTCAGCTTCTGTGCATTTTCCACATGATCCAATTAAATTGTGGAGCCCAACTTTGCATCCTGTGCTCTGAGAAGCTTTGGCAACTTCCTTTGATCTTGGCAGTCCGTGGGAACATGTTCATAAAACAGCTTGAATAATAAATAGAATACAGTTATTTATTGATTTATCACAAATACAGAGGTTTTAATGAAGCAGTTGGAGTAACTCTCTGCTTTTGTAAATTATGAAAGTTTAATTGTGCTGGGTGGATAAAGGTGGCTCTTGTGAGTTGTAAAACCTGGAGGGTTGGGAGGTGGACGGGGACCTGCAGCATTGGCTGAGCAATTCCATGGCTGCCATCAGTTGTAGCTGCAAAGAGTTTGCACAGACCACGAGATAGAGGCAGGTGCTGGCTTAAAATGAAGCACAGAATAAGTTCTTGGTCACAAAACAGGGCTGAGATCCTGCCAGAAAATTGGAATGACAAAATAGAGTCAGTGTCAAAATAGAGTCAGTGGATGGGGACACCCAGCAGGATTGCTGGGATGGATGTGGACAGGAATAATTCTGGCATTTCCAAACTTCTGAGCACCTGATTTTGGGGTTTTAACGTGACTTGAATGAATTATTTGAATAGAGCAAGGCTGTGACAAAGGGCTTCTTGACATGCTGCTGGTGACTCGGAGCAGCCAACAGAATTTTTATTCATATCAGAAAATCATGGAATAATTTAGTTTGGAAAAGCCCTTTCAGACCATTGAGTCCAAGTGTTCCCCCATCACTGCCAAAGCCACCACTGACCCATGTCCCCAAGTGCCACATCCACAGGGCTTTTAAATCCCTCCTGGGATGGGGACTCCTGCACTGCCCTGGGCAGCTGAGCCAGGGCTGGACAATCCTTTGTTTATTCTGAGAAGATTCCAGGGAGAGCTCAGAGCCCCTTCCAGGGCCTAAGGGGGCTCCAGAAGACCTGGTGAGGGATTTTGGACAAGGGCTGGAGGGACAGGACACAGGGAGTGGCTGCCCACTGCCAAAGGGCAGGGATAGATGGGAATTTGGGAAGGAATTCTTGGCTGTGAGGGTGGTGAGACCCTGGCAAAAGTTGCCCAGAGAAGCTGTGGCTGCCCCTGGATCCCTGGAATTGTCCAAGGCCAGGTTGGACAGGGCTTGGAGCAGCCTGGAATGGTGGAAGGTGTCCCTGCCCATGGCAGTGAGGGAATGGGATGAGATTTAGGGTCCCTTCCCATCCAAACCATTCCATGCTTTGAGTAATTTGAATATCAGGGGTGTCTGACTCTCAGAGCATGTGGTGAACCTTGCACTCAGTGTTTTTAATAGGAACAGTGGTGAGACCTTAGTTCTTGTGTTTCTATACTAAAATACAACTCTGTGGGCTCTAATTTACCTCAAAACTTTTTAGAAGCTTTCAATTAAGTGACGAGTTCAGCACAGCTCTGCACCTTTAGAATTCTTTCCCAGAATTTAAGATCCTTTTCTACTGGAAGTGCTTGAAATTATTTAGCTAGGTGCAAATTACTCTGCTAATATCTTGGGCTCTACCTGGTTGTTTGGCTTGGGAAGTAAGGCAGAGGTGTTGTAGATTATTGCTGTGGGAGTGCTGCAAACAGCACTGAGATATCTCAGTTCGCCCTTAGTATTTTTGTTTGCTTTTTTTATTTCCATGATGAATTTAAGGACCATTCACCAGTGACTGTTACCTGCCTTAAACACCTGGAAATATTTTGTTCTGTCACCTGGGAAGACCTACTTTGGTTCATTGTACTGTGGCATGTCCTCCACCATGAGGAGGCTATAAAATGTTAGCAAATAATTTTTTTTTTCTCAGTTCCATGAAAGGCACCATCAGAAGAATCTGCACAGCGGGTTTGACATCCTTATAACTCCATCTCCTGCTCAGAGCAGGGCCTGCTCACTTCATCAAAGCTGCTCTATGCAAACTTTTGTTGTGCTAATGCAAACTCCCTCAGGCACCAGCACTAATTTTAACATTTTGGCTTCTGCACTGCTGGATTTTGTGTATGTCACCCAAAAAGCAGTGAGGATTTTGTTTCTTGGTTTTTTTTTTTTTTTTGTCGTTATTGCTGGTTCTTTATTCCTTCAAAGGCTTTTCAAGGCATTTTCCTCTATTTTTGTGGAGGTGTTGATTTCTTTCCGGGATTTAAAGTCAGGAGAAGATTTTCTCTGTTACTTTTTGAACCGACAGGTTCTGTCTGAGCTTTCAAAGGCACTGCAAGATCCAGGGTTGTGTTGTTATCAACACTGTCAGATTCTTTCTGCAATAACAAAAGAGCCATCCAAAGATCCTCTATAACAAGATGAGAATTTATTCTGGATAAGCAGAAGCCCTGCCTGAGGTTTCTTCTCTCAGCTCCTGGAGTCTCAAGTCTCATCACGATCACATCATTTTTATAAATAGAATATAAAGGCATGTTGTCTGTGCAGAGCATACTGCTGTGTCCTGGTGTGGCTGTGCTGGCCCAGGGAATGACAGAATGGTGGAAAAATAGTGTTTTTTTTAAAGTAACGCTTCTGCCACACGGTGGGAAAGGTTTGATCAGGTGTCCCCTGAACCTTTCCTGATATTGGTGTTTCCATGGATGGTATGTTCCCTAACGCTGAAGGCATGTGGCAGTAAAGGATGATTTAGGGTAGGATCACTGGATTTTTTAGGTTGGAACAGACCTCTAATCCATCATCAAATCCAACTGTTAACCCACCCCTGCCCCATGTGCCCCAAGTGCCACATCCACCTATCTTTTAATTCCTGCAAGGACGGGGATCCAGCACTGCCCTGGCCAGTGCCTGACCACATTTTCAATGAAGAAATTTTTCCTAATATCCAACCTGAACCTCACTTGAGGTAATTTCCTCTTGTCCTGTCATTTGTCCTGTCAGGGAGTTGTGCAGAGCCACAAGGGCCCCCCTGAGCCTCCTTTTCTGCAGGCTGAGCCCCTTCCCAGCTCCCTCAGCCCCTCCTGGTGCTCCAGCCCCTTCCCCAGCTTTGTTCCCTTCCCTGGACACTCTCCAGCCCCTCAATGTCCCCCTTGTCTGGAGGGGCTCCTTTGTGGTTGGAATTCCTACAGGAGGGAGGAAAAAAAGCATTGGATCAGTAAGGAGTTAATATCAAAAAGAGAAAAGGAATAAAGGGTTTGCAACACAGTTAAAAAGAATCAATAAAAAGGAAATCCTCCCTAATTAGAGGGGAAGAGGGAAAGGCCACAATATTTTGAAGTAACAAAGTACTCGTTTTCTCCTGTAATAAAATGTGTAAATGTGCCCCCTCAGGAGTGACATTGAGATACTGAGGGGTGAAACATCTGAACTTCAGTAACTGCTGCCATAAAAAGGGAATTTCCAGATGATGGGAATGTTCAGAAGGTGGCAAGCCCAGTGTGACATCAAATAATGTGGGTTTAGCTCATGAAAAGGTCTGTTTCTGTTTGACATGACATCATAAATAATCCTGTCTTCAAGTTATGACTTAAAAACAAATTCTGAGTGTAAATGCCAGGACCAAGGATCTGATTTGACCCTTGGTTTTATCATTTGTGGATTTCTGGCTGCCTCAATGCTGAGGTTAAATGCCCCAGCAAGATGCCGTCTCAGATTCCAAGAGTCAATGTTAATAGAATGAAGATTAACTCATCCCTTCTGCTAAAAAAAACCTTGATATTTGCAGTTCAGCTTCTTAAAAACACATATTTCTATGAAGGAAGCTTTTATGGTAAATCTCTGGGTTACCGAGTACATCAGCCTGTAAATTTGAGCCAGTGGAATAATGGAGAAATGCTGTATTTCATGGAGAAATATGATGTATATTAATTTTCTGTTTCACTGGCATATTCTGTTTACTTTGCCTAAGTAACTACTGAGAGCAAAATGATTACATTTTAAACATGTGAAAAACCTTGTTATTTCATATGGGTGGTAAATATTCACTCTGCTCCATTTACAAGATCATTTTTATGTTCTTTATGTAAAACTTTTAGAAAAGGGGGTTGTCTCCTTTCATAGTATTTGAAGTTTTTTCCAAAGTGCTGTGTTGTGCATATAAATGTTTATTTTTTCTGGAAAATATTTTAACATTGAATCTCACTTCAACAAAGTCATTCCACAAATTTCATCTTAATTCTAATTAGAATTGGACCAGTATATCTTTAGAGGCCTTTCAATATGGTGATTGACATTTTAAACCAGTTGGGGGCTTAAAAATATACGATTTTGAGGACTGAAATTGAGTTAATTGCAATAGGTAAGTAGCTGAATGCATGATTTATTGATTTTATTAATTTTATACAACGAGCGCCTGTAAAGTCATGCTGAGGGGATCTTTCAGCAAACAGACTTGAAGTTCTCTCCCAGGCAGGAAGAGCAGATGGAAATGTGCTGATGTTATCCTTACAAAACTGAATCAACAGCTTGGGAATAGATTCAAGGTAATGATGGAGGAATTATTTTGGCCACTTCCATGCTCATATTTATCTGAATTACTTCCCAAGTTCACACTGCTCACCCCAGTTATGGCATTGGGACGAATGGATAGAAGATATTTTGCTGCTATACTCAGTCTATATAAACTCTGTTGATCAAATTCATGGTAAAATATTCTACTTCTTTAAATAGCCCCACTGAATAAAGTGACCTGAATGTGTACATATCTATCTATCTATCTATATATATATCTATATATATCTACTTCTCTTTTTTCTTCTGTATGAATAGTTCTCCTGCCCAGAGACATAAAGAACATTTCCAGCTCGGTTCGTGATGCTGCTTTTCAGAGCAGGATACAACAAACATCTCCTTCCCAAGCTTTTGTCTTTCTTTTCTTCATACCTATTCAGCTCTAATAATAGCTGGACAAAGTAAATTTTGAAGACTTAAGAAGCAGAAAATTGTTTGATTGCCCTTCAGGCTTATTTATTTGGTGCCAGCTCATCGTTAAAGCTCTTTAAAACTGCTATTTTTGCTCCTTCCTGGCATTCTTTTCTGCTGAATTCTTTGATTCTTGTCATACCTGCATGGTTCTGCGTGAGATCCTTTTATAGGTCTTAAAGCTTCTTGGATTTTCAGCACTCAGGATATTTGGGAAGTTGATATTAAATTGATTTTCTACTTCCATTCTGCCTCCAAGTAGCTGCTGCTTTGAAGGGAGAAATATGAGGTTATACAGGGTTGGGTAACTTCAGAACTACAACTTTATCACCTATATTTTTAAATTAGTTTTTAAATGCTAAAACATTACATTTTAGTGTGTTATAGAAAAATTTTTCCGTTTTCTGTCCTAATTTTCAGGGAAATAATTTGCATCGTGTGGCCCTGTCCACGGCAGGGGGATTAGAACTAGGTGGCCTTTAAGGTCTTTTCCAACCCAAATATTTTGTGGTTCTGTGATTTAAACTAAGGCAGAATCCCTTCTAGAGGGCACTGCCCAGTATGGAGGAGCAGCTCTGCTCTTCACCCCCCTCTTTGAAGAGCTGAGACCTGGTGATTTCACTCTTCTGTTATTTGAATTCTCTCATGTAAACTCTCCAGCGTGGAGGAGAGTGGTGCTGCAGGAACTTGGGATGGATTGAGGGGACAGGAAGGGTTTGTATGGCTTGAAAGGTACAGAAATCCGAATGGAAGCAGGGATTTCTGGCAACCCTTTCATGTCACTTGTAGGGGTACCAGTCGTTGGTTTTTCTGGGTCTGGATTGAAGGCACTTGAGACAGTAATTCGTGTTCAGACTCAATGTGTTTAATATTTCTTATCAGTAAAACAGTCTCACTACTGTGAGTCCAGCAGCTTTTCTTTAGAAGGCACAAAATGGCCAACAATCTCTTGGTACAAGGTCTTTTAAGACTGAACTATCCAATTAAGAACTGACACCTGGATTATTTTCCCTTTTAACCCAATAATTGATCCCAAAGAGCCCACAATGGGGACTTTTCTGCCCCATTACAAAATGCCACCCAAACCCATGAAGAAGAAGGAAGAAGAAGCATGAAGAAGAAACCCAGGACAACACCCTGTGCCCTCCATCTTGCTTCCATCCACAACACACTAAAAATCCCAAAACCTAAATTTCTCACCAAGTGATACACCTACACTGCTCTCTAGAATCTATTCCACACTTTTGTGGATTCCAGTCTGTCTTGAAGTCCAGAAAACTTTCTCCATGAATGAGGATCAAAGTCAGTGCTCCCCTGGGGTCAGGGCACCCCAGAGCAGACAGAGAAATATTCCTGGTGCCCTGGGTTTCCACATCACTGAGAGCAGATGTGGTGTCCAGGGCTCTCCTCCTAGAAATCAGGAATAAAAGGATTTTATAAGCCACTGGGATAAAAGGTCATTTCAACTCTTTCTTTTTCGTGGTTTAGGGCAAATTTGGAGGAGAATTTCCAAATTAGGGCTCCTCCAGTAAGCAAACCCACACAGCCCCTCCCCCCAACCGGTTCGGGAAGGATTCCTCGGAGAGGAGTGGAAAGAACCTGTTTATTTAACAAGCACAGGCACCCCCCAGCACACAAAATGAACAATACCGGATGACACCGCTCTGAAAAAAGATGACAAATTCAGAAAGTCTCTCTGGGGGTGGTCACTCTGTTCTCAGTCCCTCCGGCGCTGGGGCAGCTGCTGCAGGCCGCAAGGTGCAGGATCTTGGTGTTTCCCAGGTCCCAGTCCGGAGCAGGTTCGAAATGATCAGAAAAAGGAAAGGAGAAACAGTCCAGGAAGAAAATTGGACAGTTTAGCTAAACTAGCTAATGAGCAAAAGCAAGCAGAAGCGAAGCAAGCAAGAGTGAGAGAGCAAAAGCAAACAGCAAAAGCCGCAAAAGCAAAAGCTGCAGTCTCTGTGTCTCACCAGGCTGATAAGAAAACCAAAACAAAACTTTCCCGCTTCAGAGCCGGTCTTAAAGGTACAGAACATAATATCCAACATTAACAGAACACATGAATGGGGATACAAGCATCATAACGTCACCCTAGGACAAAGTACAAAGTGAATCATGGAATGTCCTGTGCTGGAAAGGACCCACCAGGATCATCCAGTCCAAATCTTGACTCTGCACAGGAACTCCAAAAATCCCACCCTGTGCATCCCAGAGAGAGTTGTCCAAATGCTGCTGGAGCTCTGGCAGCCTTGGACTGTGACCATCCTTGGGGAGCCTCTTCAGTTTCCAACATCTTCTGGGGGAAGAACCTTTCCCTGATACCCAACCTAAACAAACCCTCCTGACACAGCTCCAGCCATTCCCTGGGTCCTGTCCCTGGTCACTACTGGTCACTAAAGCAGCTCCTGGCTTGGTGGTGTTTTGGTGTTTTGGTTTCTGACTCTGTGAAGCTCACAAGGCTTCCTGGTGTTTTATGGGGTGACTCATTTCTCCAGCTCTTTTCAGAAAATTACTGTGTTGGAGTGATAGATCACTAAAATTTGAAAGTAGAATGCTGTCTCTGGCCCAGGGGAAACAGGACCACATTGGATGGAAGGGACTTCCTATCACTCAGGGCGTTGACTGTCAGAGAACCACGGGGGGCCTCTGTCTTTCCAAACCCTTCATTGACCAGGTTTGTGGTAAATTTATTATTCTTTCTTCTTCTGAGTTGGAATCTCCACTGTTTCAGCTTCTCCTTGTTGTCTCTTGTCTGTTTATTTTACACCTCCAAGAAGAGTTTGGTTTCATTTTCCTACATCCTCCAGCTGGACAGAGAGCAACAAGGGGCTTTGGAAAAGGGCCTGGAGGGACAGGGAATGGCTTCCCACTGCCAGAAGGGTTAGATTGGATATTGGGAAGGAATTCTTGGCTGTGAGGGTACAACTGGCACAGGTTGTCCAGAGAAGCTGTGGCTGCCCCTGGATCCCTGGAAGTGTCCAAAGCCAGGCTGGATGTGGCTACATGAGCTACACAGCTGGAACTACACATTTTTTAACTCAAAGGGCCATTCTTATTGAAAGATGTTTTCTAAGTGTTTTAAGTGATGAATATCTAATCTCCGATTCCATCTCTAAGTTCTATTTTCTTCCTCTGTTCCATGTTTGCTCCCTAAGCAATGCCTGCAAAGCAGGTGGCTGCAGTCCTTTGTTTTACAAATGCAAAATATCTAAAATGGCTATTTGCTTTTGGAAGCTGAAGTTATGGAAATACCATAAAATAAACATAGAGCGGAAGAAAAGAGGAAAATTTATAATATATATAGGAATGTGTATTTTTAAAAAACTGACAGGCTCTGCCATGAGCTTTCAGATGTTAAATACCATATTGTCTTCTTATTACTTTTATTTTATTCTTTTACATTGGCTATTAGAAGAACAAATGATGATGGAATTTAGAGGATGAGCAGCAAGGATCAGGAGATTGAAAGTAGTATTTGCAAGTCCTTAAAGATGAAGGCAGCAGAAAGGCAAATGACTTCCAAAAAGGGCCATTTCATGGGGTAATTTATCCTATGTGGCTTTGCCATTTGTTGTATCATTCCACTCTTGTTGCTATGGGAACCAATTTTACTGTTGCAGTGATTGTTAATCAGGATTTGTAGTTATACCATTTTTACCACAAGGCCTTATATCCTTCCAGATTAAATCACAGCTCTCGTTGACAGTGGTGTTCATCAAACATTATCACCAGAAATAAAACCTGACCAACCTTCCTGGCATTTTCCTCTCCATTACCAGAAGCAGAGAGCAGAAGCTTGAGTTAACTTTTACAGGAAACTCCAGGATTCTGCTTCCGTTCCATCTGTCACACTTGTACAATTCCAGGAAAAAAAAAAAAACCAAACCAAGCCTTGCCGTCTGCCTAGCAGTACAATCTTTTTATTTTTCATTTAAGTGGAACTAAGCTGAGTATTCTGGAGATCCATTGTTTACATATCCCTTCTTTGAGCATCTCTTAAGGGAGAATTAAAGCTTAAGGTCATTTAAGCATCAGAAATTTGAAAACAGAGAGATTTATTTTTATGGAGGATTCAACACTCCATGTTTGGGTATCTAAAATATTCCCTATTTTTCAATCTTCCCTCTGTTTTTGAAGCTGCAAAGAGGTGTTAGCAGGAATAGGGACAAACAGGTGTAGGTTTTATGATCCTTCTTTAGGTAAAGGAAATCAAAGGGTCAGAGTGTGAATTCCCTGGTCCTAATATGTTCCCTGTAGGGGGAATAGAAATGGTGAGAATTTTTTCCATCTAAATTTACTCACATGGTGACCTGGGTTGAAATATTTCTCTGGATGCTGAGAGCTTAAATATAGACAATTCTGCTTGATTCCTTTAATATATCCTACTATTTTCTTTGCTGCCAAAAATATAAAATATAATTTACCTTCAGAAAAAAGCAAAAACATAAGCTGTTGGTAAATTGTAAATTGATGAAACACTGCAGTCAAAACTCACAGAAAAACATATGAGAAGAGTTAAAGTCCCTGTTCCTCTCAGCAGGGGTTTTATGCTGAAGTGATGACCAATATTGCTCAGCGTTGGTCCGAGATGAATTTAATGGAATCATTAAACAAAACACTTCTCTCTGATGGAAGAGCTCCTGTTCTTCACTCCCCCAGGGCAGCTCCTTTCACTCACACAACCCAAAGTTGTCATCACAAAATTTGTGGTGGATTTCAAGCTGAAATTGAGAGGATCGCGTTGTTTGGGCACAGCCTGGGCTGGGGGTTGTTTTCCTGCCTGCTCTGTTACTTGAGTGGCATTTTGGCAGAGTTTCTCAAGTTCTGCCCCAGAAGGATGTGAAACTGCAAGTGTTGTTCCCAGATTTATGTTCATCATGGAATCACAGAATGATTTGAGTTGGAAAGGACTTTAAAGCTCATCTTGTTCCACTCCCTGCCATGGGCAGGGACACCTTCTGCTATCCCAGGTTGCTCCAAATCCTGTCCAGCCTAACCTTTATCTGACAATACATTATCAGTATGATCCAGCCAGGTGGCATTTCATGTGATATTTGACAAAATCCCCCTCAGACTGATGCTTTTTTTTCCCCCCAATGAACCAAATTCTCAGCATCTCTCATTTCCAACCAGCCCCGTAGAGCCAGGCCCATCTATGTCACAGTTTTGTTTCCACTTCACTGTATCCCGAGTACACTGAAGGATGCACAATCAAAACATTAGCAAGGTGTTAGTCACATTGTTTTGATCCCTCTCCTGATTTTCTTTCTCCTTTCCTCTCCTTTTTTCCCCTGTTCTCTGCTGCCAATGCCCAGCCCCCCACTATAATTCTGATTGGCTAAATTAATTCTGCAGCATCCTGCTGTGAATAATTATGTTCATCCAGTGTGGAGCTGGATGCCTTTCTCTTCCCCCCCTCCTCCTCGCCTAAATTATAATGTGACAATTGAAGCTCACAGCTGGCTCATCAGAGGTGGCCAGTTTGGGAATTGGCACATCTGAATGTGCCTCTCCGTTAACTCTGGGCCTTGATTGCTTAAGACAAGACATATGTAAACCCCCTGATTATTCCCATTTTGTGTGGTTCACAAAGATCCTGCTTCAAACTGCAAAGCTGTTGTGTTGTTTGGGGGGGAGGGGAAATTACAGGAATTTTTCTCTTCCCCTCCCCACAGTTCACTCCAACAATAAATAGCTGTCAGACTTATGTCAAGAATGAAATTATAGGAGCACATGAGGCCTTGATTACATTGTTTTGGATAGATTGCTATTAGCATACTGAAATGAAGTCTAATTTTTCAGTGCTTTAGCTCAGTCAAGAATCAAGTGGCCCCAGAGGGGGAAGGGATGTCACTGAGGGGAGCTGAGTGATGTAATTCTGTGCAGTTCTGGAGTGCCATCCTTCCAGTTACCAGAAACACAGAAATAAATAAATACATTCTTCTGAAATGTTTGGTGAGTTGGGAGCTAAGGCAGAGCTGGTGTTGCTGAACAAACTGTTCACAGATCGACTGAGGTTGGAAAAGAGCTCTGAGACCACTGAGGGCAGCCTGTGACCAATCCCCACCTTGTCACCAGCCCAAAGCACTGAGTGCCATGTTCAGACATTAAAACCTCCAGGGATGGGAACTCCACCACCTCCCTGGGAAGCTCCTTCCAATATCTAATCACCTTTTTCATGAAGAAATTCTTCCTGGTGTCCAACCTGAGCCTCCCCTGGCACAATTTGAGGCCATTCCCTCTCCTCCTGTCCCTGTTCCCTGGGAGCAGAGCCCGACCCCCCTGGCTGTCCCCTCCTGTCAGGGAGTTGTGCAGAGCCACAGGGTCCCCCTGAGCCTCCTTTTCTCCAGGCTAAGCCCCTTTCCCAGCTCCCTCAGCCCCTCCTGGTGCTCCAGCCCCTTCCCCAGCTCTGTTCCCATCCCTGGACAGCTCCAGCCCCTCAATGTCCCTCTTGTCCCAGAGCTGTTCCCAGCACTGGAGGTGCCCCAGCAGTGCCAGCACAGGGGACAGCACAGCCCTGCTCCTGCTGCCACCCCAGAGCTGGGACAGTCCAGGTGCCTTTGGCCTCTTGCCCACCTGGGCACGCAGATAAAGTGTCACCTGGTTCAGGTTAGGTGTCATTCTTTGTGAACTTTTTAAAGACCTCTCAAAAGGAAATTGGTGTCTATTTAATCAGTCCTTACACAGCTTCTACTACACTCAAGATGTTTGTATTTTGAAATTGAAAATAGACCAATTTCTTATGAGTTTTTCACATAATTCAAAGCACAATACCTGTTTGGGCTCCTCTATCTCTGTATTATCATCTATTTTGTAAGGCAAGTTTCTTTGTGTTTTTGTTGTTTACAATTTTACACATTGTTCCTTTAGTTTGAAAATCTTTAATTTTGCATTCTCTGAGCAGCCTAACCT
The DNA here is from genome assembly GCF_012460135.2 of Molothrus ater. Taxonomy (NCBI): domain Eukaryota; kingdom Metazoa; phylum Chordata; class Aves; order Passeriformes; family Icteridae; genus Molothrus; species Molothrus ater. The sequence continues at coordinate 111,422,351 of NC_050480.2, read as the reverse complement.
TTAAATGTTTTCCTAAGATGGGAGTTTTATTAGTCACAAGCACATTGCTGTAACTGTCTCTGTTTTGTGGGTGGAAAGAAATAAAAATTGTTTTCACTGATTCTTTAAACAATTGACCTGGAGTTTGCAGAGGGTCAAGATCCATTTGGGTTCACTGGGACAACTGAGAGCAGCAAGAAGAGAGCACAAGCTGTGCGTGGTGAGACATAAAAATTCTATTTACAGGAATGTGAATTGGCCGTGTTCTTTCTGAGTGGCCAAGTGTTTAGTGAGAAGCACAAGACATCCAAATCAAGCACTTAGCAAGGATTTGTACCACAACAAATCATGAGTTTGCTGGATGACACATTCTGTGCAGAAAGTTCTTACTGGAGTGTTTTTATCTTGCTAATTTGAAAGGCTGAGCACTTGGACATGACTTTAATAGAACTGCATCAGCCGCAGAGGAACGGGGTAATTACGGCTAATTCCATCTGAAACACCCCTAAATTGAAACCAAATTCCTTGGTTATTCTTTAAAAGGCAGTTAGGACAGCTGCTGTTTTGGAGGTCTCTTCATACTCCAAGAAAGTGCCGTTTTCATTATTGGAAGGTTGGGAATTTCTTGGTTCAGTGGCTCACGCAGCCTATGGAGCTCACTGGCAAAGGCTGAGGGGAATTCCAGGAGTTAGAGAAATTAAGAGAAGAAAAATCAATGAGAAGCTGTTAAACAGCAGCTACAGCTTCCAGGAGATGCCTTTAGTGCAGCTGTGAATGAAAGATCTGTGCGGGATTTCCACAATATCCTTCTGCTGCTGCGCTGGGAAACATCTAAAGCACCATCAAATAAAGGAGCCCAGATGTGGTTTTGGCCAGATCCAGCATGGATGTTCTCAGATGTGTATGGAATACTCAGATGAGAACCTTGATGGGAGTCTCCTGATGACCTGGAATGAACCAGGCCCGCTCCAGCCCTTGCCCTGCTGGGTGACTCCCAAAACCTCCTTGGTAGCCAGATGAAACCATGATGCAACCTTGTGGTCTCCCACTGGAGAGAGACATTGGGGCATTGTCATTGACATTACAACATGGGGGAATATTTATTTTGCAATTTCTAAAATGTCTTGGCCTATGTTGTGACTGTGAGGCCAAAGCATTAAACTCAGTGCCTGAAAATTTACTGTGGTGGTTTAGGGAACATTTAAAATGTTCCTTGGTTGTAAGTCAGAACTTGGGGGTCACTTCTGGACTGTCTGATGTGGGAGTCAAGGGAAAAATGGAAATAACTCAGCAAGGTTTGTTTCTCTGCTGTGCCTCAGGCCTGCAAAGTGAATTTGGTAGTTCTGCATCAGACATTTTACAGCTGTTGTAGGGATTTATTGCTGGGATTTTGGTACAACCTCAAAAGCTCATTGTATTGTCACTGTGTTTGTTTACTAAGAAATGTGAGAGAGAAGGCTCAGGAATGACCTTATTGTGGCCTTCCTGTGGCCAAAGGGGCTCCAGGAGAGCTGGAGAGGGACTTGGGACAAGGGATGGAGGGACAGGACACAGGGAATGGCTGCACCCTGCCAGAGGGCAGGGATGGATGGGAATTTGGGAAGGAATTCTTGGCTGGGACGGTGGTGAGACCCTGGAATAGAATTCCCAGAGAAGCTGTGGCTGCCCCTGGATCCCTGGCAGTGTCCAAGGCCAGGTTGGACAGGGCTTGGAGCAGCCTGGGATGGTGGTAGATTGGAACAAGATGAGCTTTGAGGTCCCTTCCCACCCAAAACCATTCCATGATTCCGTGATTTTATGATCTTTTTCGCAATTAGCTGAGTAACACTTTGAAATAGTTGTATGAGAATGTCTTGAAGTGATATAGATCTCAAATAATTGAAGTTAATGTTAAGCAAGATTTCAGTTCAATTGAAATCAGAGAGAAAAACAAAATAAATGATAAATGGAGGAGGGTAAATTCACAGAGGAAATCAATTTTCAATTGGGAATTGCAAAAAGAACTCAGAGTAGTAGAGAGATAGGTATTAAAGAGACGTATTTTTAAAATATGCCTAAGTGTCATTTTTAGAGTCATAATCCAATGAAGAATCCTGAAAACCCTACACAACCTTTCAAAACAAAAGAGAATTTGTGATTACAGGGCTGCCTGTTTTCCAGTCTGTACTGAGTGAACTTTTCATTTCACTGCGGTGAAGGTGTGGTAAATATTTCCTCTGAGCACTGGAGTTCCAAGTTTACAAGAAATTAATGACAGGAATTGAGCTGTGAGACATTTCAAGTGCTTCACAAAAAAAAAAAAAAAAAAAAAAAAAAGGGGACAGAATGCAAACTCATCTTAGAATCCACAGCACTTAATAAAAGCAGCAAATGAAGTGCTAACACAGCCAGAGGGAAAATTGTTACATCACTTGTTTCCTGAGAAATGGGAGTTGCAGCCACAATTAAGGCAGCCCTCCCACACTTGTGACAATGCTATTGATGAGCCAATCAATGATAACTAACTACAACCTCTAAATTACAGAGTTTAAACCACATTACATTTTATCAATGGAAACAAACCAATTAAAGTCCTCTAAATGAGTACAACTAATCAGGAATTTATTGCATGCTAATTGTGACCACACGTCCAATTAATGTGTGGATACATTACATCATATCCAAGAATGTAAAAAATGTGAAGTAATCATGTTCCTCATGATCTTATCAAATGAACTCTGGAATCTAGCATCAAAAAATAATGGATGGAGAGATGGGCTTTATCTTTTTATGTGTGTGAATATGTATTTGTGTGTTTATATAGATTTATATGTGCCCAGAGAAGCTGTGGCCGACCCTGGATCCCTGGAAATGTCCCAATTCTAGGATAGCTTCAAGGTGATAACTGCCAGATCTCCCTCTCTTTTTTTTTTTTCTTCTTTTTTTATCATGCTGTTTCTATCATCTCATTTTTAAGACATGATTGAATATTTTAATATTCTTTAGGAAAACAGAAGTGTTGGAGAGAATTAGGCAGCGACTGGCAAACAGCTGACAGCAGGATAAATGTGTTTGTGTAGGACCTGTTCTCTGAGCAAAGTAAGATTTGTGTGCTGAGTTATTATTTGAGGAGTGCCAGCAAATCATAATTTCCTCTTTGGAAAATGATTGGGTAATAATAAGAATTTTTATCAGTATCCCTCTTATTTTTACCTGTAAACTATGGTGAATGTCTCTAAGAAGACAAAAGGGAGTTAAGTATGGAGCTCTCAAGAATAAATGGAAATTGGACACTTTACAGACCTCTTTCTGAAGTGATTAGTGTAAAAATGAGCAGCAACAGCATAATATCAACTTGATCCCCACAGGAGTAGGTGGGAAATACTTGGGGGAAGAATTGCCAAAAATCTGAACAGCTGCTGAGATAAAACTGCACCTTCAGGGCTTGGACTCAGCTCAGGGTTAACACACTTGAATTTAGGGGTGTTTAAGTGCAGTTCTTCCCAAGCTCCCATTGCAGTCACTGTTGGTGGCTCTTGGCCCTGCAGTGACATGTGGGGGGTGTCCCTGTCCTGCTCCTGGGCAAGGAATGCTTTCCCTGCTGGGATTAATGGGGGTACAAACAAGGGGGTGGAAATGGATCTGTGCAGCCAATCAGCTCTTCTGTCTCGTTAACAACTCTGATTTAAGTAATTATGGATGGGATTTGGAACAATCTGGTCCAGTGGAAGGTGTCCCTGCCCATGGCAGGGGGTGGAACTGGATCAGCTTCAAGGTCCCTTCCAGCTCAAAATTTCCTGTGACTCTATGACATAATTCAGAGTATTCCTGTTGAACGAAGGAAACTGGGTAAAACTGTTTTAAACCCAACCATTTTGGGTGTCCCATATTTGGGACACCTCTAGGAAAACATAAAGCAGGAAGAAGCTGAACTTTACCCAAGAGTTTTAGGACAAGGATGCTCTCAGCAGATGTGAGAAATCCAGTTTGCTGCTGCCTAACAGGATTTTAAATGATCTTTCTCTGCTTTCTAAGGGATTCCCTTGATCACCAAGCAGTGTAGAAAGCACTTTTTTTTTTTTTTTAGGTAATGCCTTTGACCTTTAATTGTTCAACTTGATGATCTCAGAGTTTTTTTTTCCAATTTAAGTTATTCCATGACCTTTTTTCACTTAATAAATAACCATTCACTGTAGCAGGGAAGTGAACCCAAACATTCAATTTGCAGAGGATGCTCCAGGTGTCCTAAACTGGGGCTTTGAGTTGTTCTTAATCCAGTTTTCTCTTTGAGTTGTTCTTAATCCAAACTGCAACTACAGTTTGATGGTAGAAGAGATTATCACTGGATGATCTAAAATACAATCTCCAGTGAGTGCGCTCGTGAGAATTTGCAGATAAATTTTAGGAACCTTGAAGCAAGCAGGGAAAAAAGGGATTGAGGTGTTAAAGCTATTCAGAGTGGTGAAATGACAGCTGAAGTGCAAATAAACTGTGTGAGGTGTATAGAAAATACATAAAGGGCTTGGAATTGTCTTAGAAAATTGGATTTTGCAGGTTTGGAATTCATGGTTGCAGGAGCTGAGGAATTTCAGAGAGTAAGCAATGTGATCCTATTAAAAATGTCAAACACCTCCAATAAGGTCATTATTCTGCCCTACTTGCCTGGTTTGAGTGCTGTGTTCTATTTTGGACACTCCTTTAAAAATAGCACAAACAAACTGGGTTGTCTCTGTCTGTAATCATCCAATACACTGAATTTTGTAGAATAAAATTTCAGTAAGAGATTTTAATAGGATTCAAAGTGTTTCCCCTCAATAAATAAGCTGAGGGAAGCTAAGGGTTCACAATCAGCAAAGAAGAGAATTTTCCCACTCATTTAACAACAGAGCAGTAGATTCAGCATTTTACATTTCTACTGGAAATCCTGAACAGTGTTAAGGATCGTCTGGGGATATAAAGTTCAATTTCATGTGTCAGGTTTCTTTCAGAAGAAGCTGAAGCTGAGCGATGCACACCAGAAATTGAACAAATTCTGGTGGAGTGGAAATACAGTTTTCTTCTTGCATTTTAAAGACTAGCAAGGTGACAAAATGTTCTTTACAAAACTGAAGATAATAAATCAAGATTAAAAAGAATGAGCTCCCAGTGCCTAAAGGGGCTCCAGGAGAGCTGGAGAGGGACTTGGGACAAGGGATGGAGGTACAGGACACAGGGAATGGATTCCCACTGCCAGAGAGCAGGGATGGATGGGAATTTGGAAAGGAATTGTTGGCTGTGAGGGTGGGGAGGCCTTGGCACAGATTGCCCAGAGAAGTTGCTGGATCCCTGGAATTGTCCAAGGCCAGGTTGGACGGGGCTTGGAGCAACCTGGGATAGTGGAAGGTGTCCCTGCCCATGGCAGGGCGTGGAACTGTATGAGCTTTAAGGTCCCTTCCACCCAAACCATTCTATTTCCATGATTTTGCTCCCCCTCAAGAAAGACATTTATAGAGAAAGTTTATTGACAGTAAAATTTTGAATCAGACCAGTTTCTGTAGCAGGATCACCTTACAGGACTTTTGCACCCATTGCAGTTTTTCAAGGGAAAAAGAGCAGCTTTTGACCCTCAGGGGAGGACAGTGGTGACTTTGGACAGCCAACCCAGCAATCAGTGTCTTGTAGCAATAAATACTGGAGCATGAAACTTGAGGTAATGATTTTCCTGGTGTGTAAAGTTCCAGGAAAGTGTAATATTAAAAAAAAAAAAAGAAAAAAGAATTTTGAAGGAAGAAGCGTAAATAAACCAGTGGATATTCAGATGGCAGAAAAAGAGGTTGAAGACAGCAGTGAGGGTATCTTTGCAAAACTAAACTTATGTTGTCCCTTCCAGCTAAGTGATGAGGTTAAATGCACATTTACAAGGTTATGCAGAATCCAAGAAGAAAAGGCAGGGGTTTCTTCCTTGTTTATGGAAATACAGCTCTAAAGTCTCCTGTGTGAGGGAGAAACACTGGAGGAATTCACCTCTTGTTTCTTTTAGCATCACCCATGGGTCACACAGCCACTGTCAGGAAAAACCTTTGGTTTCCACCCTGGAGCCTGAAGAACCTGTTGGAATAGTTGAAAACTTTGGTCAAATCCTGAAAACTGTGGAAAAACCACTGAAGTATTGAAATAAATTTTCTTCTTTTTCCACCCAAGAGTCAATTAGAGTAGCTTTTGTTGTACAAATGCCTTTTTATTCCTTATAGAGTTACATTGTCTCAGGTTATGGAAAGAGATGATCCAGGGAGGTTATGCAGGGACTTCCCATTTCTTGGAATGAGCAGCAAAGAACTCAAATCATCCATGCCAGGAATGTCAGAATTCCTCCTGTGCTAGCTAGAAGGTGTCTGAGATCCATGGCAAATAATCATAACTGTATTTTAAATTTCTGTCCAGGAGAGCAGCAGCGTTTCCAATGGTAACAGAACCCAATGGAAAATAAAACATCCACGTGAGCTGAACAATTTAAGGATCTGAGTCAGACACAGATTTCTGCTCTGCACGATTTAACACTCCCTTAAGCAGTGGTGTCTATTTTGTACCTCAGCAGAGATCTCTAAGCAAATGCACAAAATAGCCCAGATTGTTTGAGGACACGCTCTGGTGGATTTATTTGTCAGGATACTTTTGATCAGCTGGTGGTTTTCATGTATTGATGATTATACTGATTGAACTCCATGGTGTGAGAGGCCTTTTCCAGGCATTCTGTGACTCCATTTACAAATAGTCCCATTTGGAGAAGACTGCAAATCTTTTGTACAGAAAGCAGCATCCTTTCATTTGAGTCTTTTACTTTTTCCTTTGAGTTTTTTAGACTTACTCATTTTTGAGCAAAGGTGCTGTTCTGTGTAAAATGATAAAAAAAGACAGGAGTGCATAAGCAGGGATGAGATCTCTGAAAAGTAACAGGTGATCTGTTTCTTATGGAATTAAAAACAAAATTAGAAACAAAAGTAAATATAGGAACTGTAGGCAGAACTGGAAGTATAATTAAATAAACAGAGTTCCTCTGGGAAAGGTAAAGAAAAGTGAAATATTTGGAACAATAAAAAGGTTCAAGGGTTCAAGGCCAGGTTGGACAGGGTTTGAAGCCTTGGAATGTTGGAAGATGTCCCTGCCCATGGCAGGAGGCTGGAATTGGATGAGCTTTAAGGTCCCTTCCAGTCCCAACTGTTCCATGATTTGATGACTTTTCCAAAATTGTGAATGTCTAATACCACCATCAGAATGAAATCCTAAATAATTCTTGAAGTAAACAGAAATCAGTCAACTCATTTAAGTATCTGGTGTTACAGGAATATGCTTTTGACTTTATTTGCTTTTCAACTTGAGAAAATAAAGTGAAATTCTGAACAATGAGTTATTATCTTGGTGCTGCAGGAGCATTTCCAGAAAGGCAGTGCTGCTCTGATAGAGGGTGACCACTATAAAATGTTTTATGTTGTGTGCAAGTCATGCAGTGAATCCTGAAGTTTGACATCACAGATTCCCAGTGAGATTTAGACAGATGGACAACTCTGGTTTTATTTGGTTTCAAGTCAAGGTTTCTGACTGCAAATTCTGCAAAGGCACAGAGGTTATCACATCAATGGATCTTTCCCAAGATCAGAGAAACGTCTTAAAAGAACCAGAAACATGAACTGGCCACGTACACAATCCCTGCCTGAGTAGATCCCAAACTTCCAAGGTCTTTTTTGCCTGGTATGAACAATGCATTCAGGTTTTTAATGGAGCATTGCAGCTTGTTTCTTAGAAAATAATGTTAAAGCAGGGGTCAAACCATCACATTAATTACCTGGAGGTCATTTGGAGAAAATTACTATCAAATGTGTTGAAAAAGGTTTTATATTCTCCCCGAAATTATGATCAGCTGTTTCTATGGAAACTGCAACAGGAGTTCATAAAAGCTCTTTAATGGAGGTTTTCAAAAGCTTGAATGTCCTGAAGTCTCCCAACATTCACGGAAAAAGCACACGGGGAGAGTTTCAGCCCTGCTGCAACTTTGATTTCAGCCAGAGCTCCACCAGCCATGGCTTGAGTCCCCAGCAATTATAGTTTTATAGGATACACGGATAAATAGGATAAGATAATATTTGAATTGTAATCCTCCATCCTTCTCCTCCGTCAGACACCGTCAACCTGAGGAAACGGAGCAGATCTTGGAAAGAATAGAGCTATTTAAAAACGAGCATTATTTCAATCTGTAGAACATCCTGGCCTAGGATTTGATTCTCCCATTTCCATATTCCATTAGCTGCACTGTTCTGGGGTGCTCAGGCTGGAGCGAGGCTGAACATTCTGTTTTACACAGGCTTAACTTGGAGCGTGTGAATGGTGATATCATCTTCAGTGCAGCAGGATAAGAAAATGCTTAAGTGCTTTGCTGGCTTGGAGCCAGATTGCTCAGCTCCCAGCAAGAGAGAGGGCCCAAATCAGTGATTAATAATAATGAAAGCGAGAATTTGCATTTTTTTAGATAGTTTATTGATAACTTTCCCGAGATGAACGTTCCTTTTATCTCCCATGCACACACACAGCATGTTCCTTCACTGTAAAACATGTTCAAGAGGCGTTCACTCTCCTTTAGTTGAGGACTAATCAACATGAATCTTGCAAAAAGAGGGATAATGGGATGTTTTAGTTCAAAGTACAGCTGTGGTTTATTAGAGTGATTTGGGGAAGATTCAAACTATCGCTGCTTTGCTGACAAACCTGTCAGCTAAATCTTCAAAGCTCAGTAACAGTCCGGGAAAAAAAATTGTTGGTGGAATTATGGTGAAGAAGAGAGCATTACATAATTTAATGGAAGTGATAGAAACACCCTGGTAGATATTGCAGATATATAGATATTAGTTCTGTATGATTTTTCTGTTCAGACTTTTTAACAGCTCTCATTTGTTGAGGGTAATGAAATCCTGTATGGAATTGAACCACAGACTGTTTGCAGATTATGGAATCCTTTATGTTTGTCTGGGTTTGTATTTGATAATGAACATGTAAGGGATGAAAGTAATAATCAAAGTTTGCTCATCAGCATAAAAAGTGGATTTTCGTCCCTTGCTGAATGGATATGGGATGAAAGGAGAGAGAACACGGAGGAACAGAAAACTGGGAGACATCACACAATGCATGCATTAAAAAGTGCGAGTAAACCTGACATATTTTAGAGAATTCCCTGCAATTGCACTGAAGGCAATTTCACTTTTTTGGCTGCCAAAATGGGCACAAGTGACTCTAGAACTAGTCAGATTTTACTGGTGGTTGATGGAGTCTGGAAGGGATTTGAGATCCCAAATGGGACAGGTCAAAAATCAGTAGAGATTGCATCATGTTCTTACTTTTAGACTAAAGTAGGATTAAGTTGAAGTCCATGATTAAACCTCACTTTCCTCTAGGAGAATCAACCATTTTAGTCATCCACTAAAACTTCATTCCCTCCCCATCTCACTAATTAAAATAAAACCATAGCAAAATCCTCCCAGTAAATATAAACACACTCCATAGGAACAAAGGATACCAAGTATTTTGTTTTGTTATGGAGACCCTGGTTCTGTTACAGCTTTTTCCTGTTGAGGGTCCAAGACTGAAATAGATTCTGGGACCAACAGAATTTAAATTTCATGGAATCCTGGAATGGTTTGGGTTGGGAGAGACCTCAGAGGTGATCCAGTTCCAGCCTATTGCATGGGTCCAGTTGAAGGAACCTTTGCTGGGGCTGTGTCTCAGCCTCACTCAGGTGAAAGGAATCTTCTCTCTCATCTCCATCCCAGCCAAGGTTCTTTGTCAGGGTTTAATTGCTGTGCTATTCCTAAAACACTTCAGAGGATACCCATTCCTCAAAGCCCTCCTTCATCTGTCATCCAAAGAAGGAATTCTTAAAATTCTCTAACCTATTCTCAGTGTATCATTTGAGATTCCATTAGTGATAGAATAATTAACCTGATGAATTATTTTCTTGGAAGGAATGAAGATACTTTCAGTAAGTATCAGTGTGGTATTAACAAAAATAGGTTTTTTTCTTTTCAGGGAAGCAATTAAACATCAGCAGAGAACCTGTGCTGTTATTGTGCTTTTACTTGTTTGATTTCTAGGAACTTTTCATTTGCTCTATAAGTAGCAAAAAACCCAGTGTAGTTTAAATCTCAGTAATCTGCTTCAAAATTTGGCCATCCAACACCCCTATAATGCCATTCCTTGGAGCAGTGCCTAGGATATTTATTTAATTAAATATCATCTGCTTCCTCATTAACATGCGGTTCTTCTTGGCTGTTTTGTTGTTTCCTTTGTGCAGAAATCAGCCAATAAATTTGCATCAGCCCTGATGTATTTTCTTCATTAGATGCTTGGGCTGATGAGTCCCCAGGCAGGCCTTAATTTGATTTACAGTGTACAAAGAATTGAACCTTTTTACAAATTAAAACGAAAATGAAACAAACCATAAGATAACAACCTTCACCAAAGCTCGGGGAAGTGCTACTGTTTGTTGTTTTTCTTTGGAAAAATTATGGAGAGAAACTCCAATGATGTCATAGCAAATTATTACCATAAAATTAATAAGAATCATAGAATGGCTTAATTCTTTAAGATATCTGTTTGTACTTAATTAATAGTCATCACTAAGGCAGGAATTTTCATCAGCTTAAACCTGAAGCTTGTTTTTAATTTATTGTTATAAATTTTATTTGTTTAAAATCTTCCAAATAAGGTTGTTGAGCTGGGAATTTCTGGGATTTAATGTGGGATACTGACACATGTGAGGGAATAAATGCAAATTAGGTGTGTCAGTGGTAATTAATAACAAAGTCCAGAGCATCTTCTCTAGGCTGGACACCCCCAGCTCTCCCAGCCTGTCTCCAGAGCAGATGATTTTGACAGTTTTTAGATTGATTGAAGAGAGCAGTGAGCTTTGAGGCTTCTGCTTTGAATTCCAGACTGAGAAATCCAAATGAATACTTAACACTGAGTAAGCCAAGATTTACAGACAAATTCCTGCTTTAAAATAGAGGGGGCAACTTGATCTCTCAAATTTTGGAAAGATTTTTATTCTGAATATGGGTAAATATTCCTTTATTTTCTTAAAATGTGTCCTGAGAGGAAGCTGAATTAAAGTTATATAGAATTTATAAAATTGAATAGATGGAAATGTTGAAATGGGAAAATTTTCTATAAAAACTGGATAGACACAATGAAACACAATTTTTTTCTTAGATCAATGGAAGTTTTATAGGCAATGTGAAATAAATCCGCTGTGAGCAATGGTCAAGCTCAATTACCAGTGTATGGACACTGCAGCTCCTGATAGAAAATCCCTGGGTTTTGTTCCCATATTTTCCTCACAATGAATGATTGTGGTTTCTAGGAGTGATTTCTAATATTTTGCTACTCCTTGAAATTGAAGTTTGGTCAGTAAATATCTGCCTTTTGCAAACTATTCCTCCTGTGTTGCCCCTTTTTCTGGTGGATGCTACACCTGACTAAGACCTTCCTGTGTGATTAATTTGTTAAATCCCAGTTCCTGAGCACAATCCTGTGCAGCAAATTCTGCTTAGGCAGAAATAGAGCAGATTCCAGGGTTTTCATCCTGCTGGAATCTCAGCCCAGATTTCCACAGGAATGTTTTGGGATCAGCTCTAGTGCAGGATGCCCAAATCTTGTGACCCCCAGGAGCCCCTTTGTTCTTCTTGTCCTTCACCCAGGGAGAGCTGAGGCATTAATGTGTCACACACTATAAAATAATGCAGAGTGGTACCTGTGGTGAGCGTTTTTCTCCATCACTAATTACTGTCTGGAGATTTGTAATGGTATAAATGGGTTTGGCTGGAGTTTGTTTTGTGCGTCAATTATCTGGAGCCAGGCTGGGAGAGCTGGGAGTGCTCAGCCTTGTGAAGAGAAGGCTCCAGGGAGAGCTCAGAGCCTATTCCAGGGCCTAAAGGGGCTCCAGGAGAGCTGGAGAGGGACTTGGGAGAAGGCATGGAGGGACAGGACAAGGGGGAATGACTTCAAACTGGAAAAAGAAGATTTTTATGGGATATTGGGAAGGAATTGTTGGCTGCGAGGGTGGTGAGGCCCTGGCACAAGTTTCCCACAGAAGCTGTGACTGCTCCTGAATCCCTGGAATTGTCCAAAGCCAGGTTGGATGGGACTTGGAGCAGCCTGGGATGTGTCGGAACCCAGGACATTGCTCTGGCTGCCCTGGAGGACTCGAGACCCTGGCAAGGGGCTCAGAGACCTTGGCACGGAGTCAAAAACACCTGTGCCTTGGATTTTAGCCCTTGGAAGCAATTACCAACTTTGTGTGAAGAGTTAAAAGCCACAAGAGTTTGAATAGAATGATAGTGAATTTATCATGGGGTGAAAAAGTACAATTTTGGGGTTTTTAGAATGGGAGTTCAAGAGGCAAGATGGAGGAATCTGGGTGTGTTCTGTCTTTCTCCTTCTTCTTCTTGTCCTCCATCTTCTGCTGTGATGTTGGCACTTCTGGTTTGGTTTAGAGTAGAAACAGACTGTCTAACATAGGTGATCAGTGTTGGAAAATTATTGTAAATAAAGCACAGGTAGTTTTTAGTATAAAAAGATAACACTGCCCCAAGGGTGGTCAGTGTGCCTCAACCCTGACCTGCTGGACAGACCTCAGCAGGTTAGACCTCAGCAGGTCAGAGAAAGAATGTTATAGATAAGAGCAAATAAACAACCTTGAAAATGTGAGCCAAGGAATCCATCTTCTTCTTCAGTCATGGGGCTGGGAAAAAGAGACTTTCTAACACCTCGGGGTCATCTCGACCTCAGAGACCCCATCAGGGATGATGGAAAGTGTCCCTGCCTATGGCAAGGAGGTGGGACTGGATGATTTTAAAGGTCCCTTCCACCCGAAACCATTCCATGATACGATTTTATGTGTCCTATAACAGAGTTCAGTTGTACTGGAGGAGTGATTTGGTTCAGTTTCACAGGGTCAGGCCTTGGGTTTGCAGCTTGTTGATTTCCATTTCTGAGTTGGGCTTCTCTTGCAAGTCTTGCCCTCTGCTTTTCACCAGCTACAATTGTTTTACTGTAATGATTTGTCCTGTCCCAGTTCAGAAAGCTTGTGAGACACTTGAGGGCAGAATCCAAATCTTACAAGTCTGACTTCAGCATCTTTAGAGCTCCCACACTTTTATGTCCTGTTGCAACAACTGTGACTTCTTTACTTGAGTCACTTCATTTCCCTGTAATAAATTTGTTTCCTTGTCAAGATCTAGCACTAATTCAAATTATATCTCTTTCCGTTGCTGATTAAGTCGTTAACATTTAGTACTGATTTGAACATCAAAACCACTAATCAAGCACAAATATTAATGGCTCTGGTTTGGAGCTTTCCCCCTGACCTGGGCTGTGCTGGATCTGTTACGGATCACAAGGGCACAAACAATTTCTGGTGCAGCATTTTTCCTGGAGTGTGAGGAGAGCTTGGAGGAATTTCTTCCCCTACCTCCTTTTTCTTCCCTTGGCCTGGTGATAATGGGTGTTTTTTTTGATATATTTTTTTGTGGTAGTTGGAGCCCTGTCCATTCCCAGTACATTCATTTACTCCACGATCTGTCCATCCTGTTCCCTCCTTGCTCATCAGTCCTCACTCTCTACCTGTGGACTTCTCCTTGGCAAGGATGATGGATTCCATTTGGTGGCTGTGATAAATATTCCACTGGGTTTAATAGAGGAAAAACTCTGATAATAAATGAATGTTATGCAATGGTCTGCTAATTAATCAGTCTGGATGATCCCATATTCCATTTTATCATTTTATCATCTTTACAAATCCTTCCTTTCTAAACAGGACTTTTTGTTCATGGTCATCTTCTTTAAACTAAAAGAGGGGAAATTTTAATTGGATTTTGGGAAGGAATTCTTGGCTGTGAGGGTGGTGAGGCCCTGGCACAGGGTGCCCAGAGAAGCTGTGGCTGCCCCTGGATCCCTGGAATTTTCCAAGACCACTTGGATGGATTTGGATCAGCCTGGGATCGTGGAAGGTGTCCCTGCCTGTGGGAGGGGGTTGAACTGGATGACTCCAACCCAAACCATTTTGGGATTCTGTGATTCTTGAGCTTGAATATAACTGAATTGGTGTTTTTAATAGCGTGTCTTTATGCCACTTTCCTGCAATATGCCTTCCCTCTTTCTAGAGGCTTTTTCTTCTTTTCCTGGGCATGTAGAATTCCACACGTGTTCCATGAACTGTAATAACCACAACATCACTGTAAATCTCTCACTCTTGTTCATTTTTGCGCAGGTATCTCAGAGACCTCAGGCCTATAAAATAACATCAGCTGTATTTAAGTGCCTGAATATTTCCAATGTGCAGGGTAACTCAGTAAATTCCTTGCTTTTTGTTTCTTTATTTTTTTTTCTTCTTTTACTACATTAAATATACATTTATAAATATTGGTACCAGCAGTGTGAGCCTCTTGCCTCCTTTGAGTTATTCCCTCAGCAGGGTGGGATTTTTGCTGATGCTTATTTTGGCCCAGAGCCACTGAGCAGCTCTCCCAAATTCTGAATTAACACTGGAGAACTATGCAGCAAATAATTGAACTCCGTGTTTCTGGCCACTTGCTGTCTTCCATCTGGCAGAGTGTCTTTCCAAAGGTTTTGTGCCTGTTCTTGGTCTCTTGGAGAGGAGCAGGATGAGTAAGAGTTTTCCAGTTGTTTTCCTTTTTTCTCCTGCATGAGGAGAGCACTCACTGAATGTGCTTGAGGTGATAAGCAAACAATCAATCAAGTTTTTTTTTAAAGAAAACACTGAACAGAAGCAAATTCAAAACACTTGGAGGCTTCTGAGGATGCCTTGAATTGCTGTTGAGCCACTCTTTTGCTGAAGTGATGGCCTTAAAAAACTCCTTACAACCCTTGCATGCCTGGGGTGGTGGTGAGGCAGGATTAGTGAAAAAGGAGGGAGAGAGATTAAAGGAGGAGGAATTTTGGAGAGTAGTTCCCAAACTAAATACTGCTTGTCGTGTTCTATAACTTATCAACAAGCTGACAGCCTATTTCAGATTTGGAAATCTCCCAGAATTTGATATTAAATCAAGTCCCCTTCTTCCAGTTCAAGGAGTGCTTTGGCCCTTATCTTGCTCTGCTGTTTGTGGAAGGGTGTAAGGGGAAGGTGGCCTAATCAAGCTCTAAATTAAATGGCTTGGCATTTTTCCAGTCCCTACTTTTTCCTGCTGCCATGAACTGTGTCAAATCTTTTTTCCTCTCGGTTGGCTGTAATCAAAGTGTCATTTTGTCATTATTGATCCTTGTTAGTGCCTGGAAGTGCTGTGGTTGAAAGTTGCTGCTTCCTTAGCCCAAATTTACAGTCAATAAATAAAATTTTCCTCATCCTCACTTCTTAATGAGAATCTTCTCTTACACTTCCCTTATCCTTTCATGTATTTCTTTTAGTGAAATTCATATGGAACATCTGGACTGGATGAAGAGGGAGGAGGGGAGAAGATGGGATTCCTGTAACCTCTCTCCAGGCTCATCTTTTTTGTTTTGTTCCTTTTCCCCTCCCCAGTAAGTTGTTGTTGAACTGTGACATCTCAGAATCTGTCAATCCCACTGTCAACCCGCCCCCTTTTTAGGAAATTGGGATAACTTTTCGCTTCTGCCTTTTAAGTGCTCCCTTTTCTCTTTCTGCTGTCACTCCCTGCAGTGGTGAAATCAATGATCTGTCCTGGTGATTTATTTTTGTGCCTTCACATCTCCCCTTACAAAGTTCATTTACTACTGGTGAGGTCCAGTCCAGAACCTTCCATCAGAGATGCTGGAATGGTTTTCCCAGGGAAGCTGTGGCTGCCCCTGGATCCTTGGATGTGTCCAAGGCCAGGTTGGACAGGGCTTGGAGCACCCTAGGATAGTGGAAGGTGTCCCTGCCCATGGCAGAGGTTGAACAAGATGAGCTTTGAGGTCCCTTCCAACCCAAACCATTCTGTGATTCTGTGACTGGATAAATGTCACAGTTTAAATTTACAGATCTTCTTTTCCTGCTGTTCAGTTGATCTGGATTTATTTTTTTGAGGAAGCAAACAAAGCAGTCCCTTGTCTTTGTGTGAACATTCTCTCTATGTAATTGAACCAAGTTTCATTCCCAATCTTTGACACTTAAGATAATATTTTAGTGGTTTGCTGGAATTCCAAAAAGTCAGATATGAAAGACTTTATCCACCACTTTCTGCATGAAATACAACAAGGAAAGCAATTTAATTGCATTTTGATTCTCAGTTCACTGTCCAAGAATTTTATGTAATTGTTTATTAGAGATTATTGTAATCTCTACTACAATAATTAAAAGATGAAAAGCAATAAAAGGAAATAATCCTGTTGCACAACAACAGGGCTGCCTGACTCTGTGTGTTTTCTTTTGCAGTTATTAACCAACAGAGATATTTTTCTAGTGAAAATTGTGTTTCAAAAATTGCATTACCAGCTAAACAATTTCAAAAGCTGCATTTAATAATATTGTAAAATAAAACTGTTTCCTATGCTTGACTGAATAATGCAGCTTCCTCGAATAGTACAACCCTTTGCTAATTAACTGGGTGCTTTCATATCAGTAGCTGATTATTGCTTCTGGAAACAATCATTTAGCCACTGAGAGAGGAACAACACATCTTAATAAAGACATTTTTCCTTACAGATCAGCTCATTAAAAATTTTCTAGTGCGTGTCATCTGCAAGGCTGTAAAGTGGCTGTGACTGATCCTGTAAAATTCTGTGGGTTTCTGTCTGTAAAATGGGGATATAACAGAGGTGGCCAAATGGTCAGAGGATTGTTTTGATGAAAGGAATGTGTTAGAAATATTGATATTAAAAATACCCTGTCTTTAACTGCTGTTGTGAATTTGAGATTGAATTGGAATGTTCCAGAAAAATACAATTAGGGTGAAAGCATTTTTGCTCTAACTCTGATTTTGATTTGATGAGACAGAGTTCAATAAAATGAATGTTGAGCATTCGTTTTACTTAAACTAACGAGCCATCCTGAGTAGAGAAATCAAATGTAAAATTATCTGTATAATGACAAACAGCCTTCACAAAAACCAGGCCATATTTTTTCCTACATTTGGGAACTCTACATCTTTATTTCAATATTTGGATGTCCCTTTAATTGTAGGCACTTATCTAGAAGTGGTTTTTGTGCTGTTACCCTGGTCAGCAGAACCATCTCAATCCTCTGTAAAGGTTTTGTTGACAGTTATGTAATTTTAATTCATTTGTATAAACACCAGTGAGGAACAAATCTGTGAGTCACAAGCCCTGGACAGGCTGTGTCAGGCAATCTTTAATTTAAGAGCTGAGATTGAAAACTTGGTGTGAAGTTCATTACCAAGTGGTTTTATTTGGATACTTGATGTTGCCTATAAATCTGTTTGTCCTGACAGAGGTGGCCCTTCAATCATCTCCTGAAATTTCTCCTTTCAGAAGGACAAATCATCTGGTGGGAACACGACTGACTCAGGCTGGAGGGACCTCAGGAGGCCTCAGGTCAAAGCAGGGTCAGACAATCTCTCTGTACAAAGTGTTCCAGGGCTTCACCCTCAAATCCTCCCTACATCCACTTGGAACCTGACTCTCTCAATTTGTGTCAAGAGGAAACAGCCTCAAGTTGTTCCAGGGGAGGTTTAGGTTGGATATTGGAAACAATTTCTTCATGGAAAGGGTTCAGCTGCCCAGCGCAGTGGTGGTGTCCCCATCCCTGGGGGGATTTAAGAGTTGTGTGGGTGTGGTTCTTGGGGACATGGATTTAAACCCAAGTGTATCAATTTGGGACATAAAGCAAAAAAAAGCTGAAGTTTACTCAAGAGGTTTGGGACATGGATGCTCTCAGTGGAGAAATCCAGCTTCCTGCTCCTTTCTTTGCCTAACAGGATTTTAAGTGATCATCCTCTGCTTTCATAGATCAACAAGTAGTGAAGAAGCAGCAATTTTTTGGGTAAAGCCTTTGACTTTTAATGGTTTGGACTTGATAATCTCAGAGACCTTTTTCAACTAAATGATTCTGTACTTGTGTGATTCTGTGGCAGTGCTGGGACAGTGATTGGACTCAATGATCTTGGAGGGCTTTTCTAACCTCAACAATTCTGTGATTCTGTGGTTGCTCCAAACCCTATCCAGTCTGGCCTTGGACACTTCCAGGGATGAGGCAGCCACAGTGCCAAGGCCTCACCACCCTCACAGAGAGGAATTCCTTCCCAATATCCCATCTAACCATAGTCTCTTTCAATTTGAAGCCATTTCCCCTTGTCCTGTCATTCCAGGGAATTTTTACTCTTGTAAAAATTCCCTCTCCATCGTTTTTTGCTGGCTCCCTTCAGGTGCTGGAAGGCCACAATGATTGGTCTGGGTGAGAAAGGAATCAGATTTAATTTAACTTCCAAACCTCTTTGACTCCATGGAGTAACTCCTGGTTTTCAGGGGGGGAGCAGAGCCTGTGCTGTGTGGAGATGAGTCGGTGCCATTTGCTTCCAGTGGTGTCTCTTAGGCAGGAATAAATTCCTAATGCTTCGATCAGGAATAAATTCCTGCCCTCACATCCCTCATCAGGGAGGACAGCTTTTATATTTATTTGTGCAACACCTTACAAATTCAGTCTACCTTTGATCATATCAATTTTATGTTATTTTATTTGAGCGTTTCTCGGTAAACCCAGCCATGGGGAGGAGTTCCAGCTGCAGCATTTCCTCTCCTTATTTTCTGTGCCTTTGTCAGCCCCTGTGCTCCTCATTTTGTGCCTCCACTGAGTCATCAGCACTGGTCTAATGGACTGGAACAGCCCAAGGTGGATGGTAATTACTTATTGAGTTGCTGATAGCCCAGATGAGAATAGGACTTATTAGATCAGGAATAATGAAAAGCTGTGTTTAATGCAGAAAACTTAGAGTCTGAAAGGCAAGTGTCTCAATTTATATATCTATTTTTTTTGTATGAAAGAAATTAAAATAGTGGTATAGGAAGGTTTAAAATTAATTACATGAATGATGTTGTTCCGACTTGTTTCAGAATTCCAGGTGTTTTGGGCTGAGATATTTTTAAACCTTTTACCTGCTATTGTTGGGGAGGTTTAAGGAACAAAACCTGTATAAAGTGACCACTGGTATTTTAAATTTTCTTTTTTTTCTTCAAAAAAATATGATCTGCTTTTTCTACCAGTCTTCAAACTTTCAAGTATCATTGCAGGTGTAGACCTGGCTTCCTTTATTATCCCCCAAAGTAATTTTCTCGTTCATCATCATGAAAAGTCCTTTATTAAAAGTTCTGCCGCTGCATTGTTAAATAAAATAACAATAATGACAATAATTATTTGATTTAACTGACACATCAAGTTGGGAACGTGGTGCTCCACTCTGCAGGACAATGTAGAACATTAATGGAGACATGACCCTGAGCTCAGAAAGAATCTTGAGATTGTAAGGATTCAGAAAAATAGGGAAGATTAGAAGGATGCTTTGTGTTTTGATGTAGAGCTTGGTTTGGAGATTCTGTTTCTGTGGTCTCTTCCTGAAATATGAAATATGTTTTTGAACATCAGTGTCACAAAAAGCTCAGCCTGATTATTTCAGAAACAATGAGCCTGTCATTCTCCTCAAGTTCCCATTTTTATGGTGCGATTCTAACCCATCACAATAAAGGCTTCCAGAATCCCACGGCTACAGTAAATAAAATTTGAAGTGGTTTTCCTGAAAGAGAATTGAATACTGTTTCATTTGGAAGAGAAACTTTGCCTTCAAGTAAGCAAAGAGCTGGAGTGACTTGGATCAGCCTTGGATAGGGGAAGGTGTCCCTGTCCATGGCAAGGGTGGAATAGGATGAGCTTTAGGATCTCTTGTAATTTCTGACTCAAAACTGTTTTTTAACTTATATTACCCTACCTGATAAATCATCGTCCCTCTCTCTATATATTTATATTGAATGCACAATTTTGGTTGCCAATTTTCAAATACCAGGGAAAGTTCAGCAGTAACTTAATAAAGACAGTAATTATATTTTCATTATTCCCTCGCTGCTTGTTAAATTGGGTTTGGAGTGTTTTATGGATCTAGAGCAATAAACATTATCTTACTTTGAGAGGTATTATAAAGTGTTGAGAAAAACATAATTATTGTTATTGGAAATGTTTTAATGTGAGAAGGTTA
The DNA here is from genome assembly GCF_012460135.2 of Molothrus ater. NCBI lineage: Eukaryota > Metazoa > Chordata > Aves > Passeriformes > Icteridae > Molothrus > Molothrus ater. The sequence goes on along the minus strand of NC_050480.2, from coordinate 111,402,216 downwards.
GAGAAACTTAATTATAGGGTTTTTTTCACCAATTAACTGGATATTTTTGAGCTCTGGTAATGTCATTTAGAGCCTTTCTTCTGTGGGCATCACCCCTGAATCTTTGATAGTCAGGAGCAGGCAAAACTTGCTGTCTGAATTTGGGCAGCAGCTCAACCCTATTCCATCTCCGTTTGTACAAAGATAAAGATTCCTCCTCTTTCCAAAATAAGTTTAAATTCAAAAATAGCACAAATTCAGAACCATAACTTCCAGGCTCAGATCTTTCTGTGAATTGCTTGCTGTAAAATTTGGCACCTGGATAATTTGTGAGAAGTTGTAGCTTAGAAAGAAACTTGAACCTCATCACGAGGAAGGTTCTCTTGGTTATGTGATTAAATGTGCACCAGCCCTGTTAAAATCCAATTATTTTCCTTGAATACCAGTTGTAATAGTACCCTGGAGCCAGTTTTTGGAAAGATCCTACAGTATTAAGTGCTGAGCTCTCAGGAAAAGCTGCCATCAGTTCAATGGGAGCCGTTGAATCATTGTGGAAAAGGATCCTTGATTCTGTAGCACCAGAAGCTGCAGCTGAGGCAAGAAAAGTCATTGCAAAATTGGGAGTCACATTTGTGAGACTGTTTCAGCAACAGAAGAGTAAAAATGTTGTAGAACTGAGGTGGTTTTCTGTTAAATAGGCTTTAAAACCTCTGGGCACTTTGTTATGTTTATTTCTGGTAAATCAAGACACATTAAAGGACTAAAACCATCATTAGTTTTGTCGTTTTAGGAAGGAAAAAATTGTTTAAAACCCCTACATCTCTTTTGTGTCCCAAAAATCTGCTTTGGCTGGCATGAAACCACAAGCATTAGTGCAGTTTGTCAATAATTTCAGTGTATGACAGATCTGAATATTTAAATTCAGTTATTACGATTGTTCAGAGCAAAAAAAGACTGGGAAGAACAAGACACTTCATTAATTAGACCTTTATTTGTTAATAAAAGGAGAAAACTTTTAAGAAAAAAGGAATGGGCTGTGGATTTGGGTACAAGTACTTTATGTTTCTCGATTAAGGGAAAGGTTGGATTTCTGTTATGTAAGGAAAGTGGATTCACTGTTACTTATGGAATTTTATCTACTAAAATAATAAATTTTGGGGTTCAACTAACACATAATTACACAGTCAGCCCTTACTGGGCTTGATGGGGTTGTTTTCTTCCTCAGAGGAGTGAAATTCGTTGCAAATACAGGGTTCCCTGGAAAATTGAAATGAGATTCGGTGCTGCATTGGAGATGACAAATCACTTCTTTACAAATAATAAAAAAATGTTGGATTCATTTGGCCAATCTCACCCCAGGCCAGTCACCCCTGGCTGCATCACATCACAACAGGATAAATGTCCTCAAGGAATGATTGGAATATTTTAGCTGATGGCTTTAGGATGAGATGAATCATGTTTAGAATTTCCAGCCTACAACACTCCACGCTTTATTTGCTTATCTCTCTTGCCATAACAGGTCGAAATGTTAATTTTGATGATTTTCAGAATAAATTCTCATTTCCAGCTGAAATCTGCTGCGATTTGTGGGGCTATTCATAGAAATGAGCATAAAGAAGCTAATTTTAGCATGAGGGAGCTAAAATCTCCCATGTTTCTTGTTCCACAGCCAATGGAGGCACAGAGAGTGGGAGAAAACCTTGTTCAGAAGGAAGTTCAAAGCTGAAACCTGATTTTAGATTGTCTGAATTGCTCTCTGCTCACAGCCCCAAGGCCGGCAGAGCTCAAGGAGCGTTTGGGCAACACTCCCAGGCACAGAGTGGGATTGTTGGGGTGTCCTGGGCAGGGCCAGGAGCTGGAATTCATGTTCCTTTCCCACTCAGGATATTCTGTGGATCCAGTTCCATGATTCTGTGTTTCAGTGCCAAAGCCTGGCTGCCTCTGAGAACTTGTGTCACTTACTGAGGTTTTCTGAGCAGCCAAACTCATCCTCCTTCATTTCAAACCCTCTTTTGCATCCCATCCTAAATCACTCATACACTTGGGAAGGTGCAAAATGGCAACTGGGAGTTTACTGTGAGCCATGCCTTCAGGATGGATCCTGTAGATGCAGTTTTGTAGTGGTTGGTGGCTGGTTTGGTTTTTGATGGTCACAGCTTCAGTCAAGAAACAGAATTTGACCCTTAAATTTTTGAGTGATTTATTTGGCTTAAGGTAAAAGTGAAAAATTTGTTGGTTATGATATATTTTATTTTGCAGTTATCATCACTGAGAAATAGAATATCAGCCTTAAACTGTGTCAGCTGCTCATGATGAAGTCATCACAATTTTTTAGAATCGGGGTAATTACTTCCCATTTCAATTCAGAAATGTTTCTTATTAGAATCCCTTCCCCATCCACTCCATATCATAGCACAGTTCAGCCCTTACCAGGCTTGATGAGGTTGTTTTCTTCCTCAGAGGAGTGAAATTCATTGGCTACTGGATTCCCTGTAAAATTGAAGTGAAATTAGGTGCTACATTGGTGATAAGGAATTATTTCTTTAACAAATGTTGTGTTCATTTGGCCAATTCTCTCCCAGGCCAGGCACCGCTGGGCCTGTACATACATGGGGAAAGGCTCTAGAATCTGCATGAAATAGTGGAATTATAGAATGGTTTGGGTTGGAAGGGACCTCAAAGATCACCTGTGTGACCAAACCTGGCTACCAAACCCAAACCAGTGCTTGGTAACACCATTCTCACCTTCATTTTACCATCAGCTTCTGAGCTGCTTCAGGCGGTAAAATCACAATTTCCTTTTTCTCAACAAAGCCCAGTTTTGTGGAATTATAGAATGGTTTGGGTTGGAAGGGACCTTAAAGATCCCCTGTGTGACCAAACCTGGCTAGCCAAACCCAAACCAGTGCTTGGTAACACCATTCTCACCTTCATTTTACCATCAGCTTCTGAGCTGCTTTAGGCGGTAAAATCACAATTCCCTTTTTCTCAATAACTTGGCTCTCCCGGTTTTCCTTCGCTGTGCCGAGGGGGGAAATCACCAGGAAAAAGGCTGGAGCAGATTAGGAGGCTCAGCTGAGCATTGGGGCTGGTCATTTATCACTGTCAGCGGGGCCAGGGGGGACGAGGCACTGGAGCGTTCGCGCTCATCCGCGGAGTGACAGCTGACGGGAGCCTGGCGCAACCTCCGGGCAGATAATCTGCCATGGAGTGGGAATGTGCGCGAGGGAGATACTCTATCACCAGCACCACACTGTTCCCCATGGCTCCACCAGGCAAAAGGATCCTAGAATCTCTGCTGGTCAGAGTGACTCTGAGATGCGTACAAGCTTCTTTTTCCCAGCCCGGCAGTAGAAGAAGAAGAAGTCAGGATTCTTTTGTTCTCGTTCTCAAGGTTGTTTATTATTTCTTATCTATAATATTCTTTCTCTGAGTTGCTGTAGGTCTGTCTGGCAGGTCAGGTTAAGGCACACTGCTCGTCTTTGGGGTGGTGTTATCTTTTTATACTAAAAACTACGTGTACACTATTTACCATAACTTCTTAATACCTATCACCTGTGTTAGACAGTGAGTTTCTACTCTAAACCAATCTAAAACTACCAGCATTACCCAGAACATGGAGGCTAGGAAGAAGAAAGAAGAAGGACAGGGCACGTCTAAATTCTTCTATCTTGGGGCTTTGAGCCCCCATTCTAAAAAAAAATAAATTCTCATTTTCAGCTGGAATCCGCTGTGATTTTTGGGGCTATTCATAGAAATGAGCGTTAAAAAGCTCTAAAACTCTAAAAATCTATTTTTCACCCCATGACAAATTCGCTGTCATTCTACTTAAACTCTCTTGACTTGTAATTCTTCATATAAAGGTTGGTAATTGTTTTTCTATGGGTCAAGATCAAAGGTGCAAGGGTCTTGGGCTCTGTGCCGAGGTCTCAGAGCCCCCTGGGCAGGGGCTCGAGTCTTCTAGGGCAGCCAGGGGAATTTCTTGGGTTCTGACAAAAGGGAACAGCAGCAGGGCTTTAGGGGACAGGGGGAATTGGGATGTGTGGCTAAAAAGGGGCTGGGCCTTGCTGCCGTGGATTTGTAGATTTGCGAATCCGGGTGGATGGAGTGGTGGGGATGCATGGGGAAGGAATGATAATGGAATGGAAAGGGCTGGGTGCTTCACATCTCAGTTTAATTCTGCTATGAAGTCTGTTTAAAAATGGCAAAACCCACCCTGGCAAATACAGGCCTCAGTGAATCTAAATATTTTAAAGAACCAGAAAAATGTCTTGTGATAGAAGACTGAAATAGCAGCAGGAAAAATCTGATAAGGGAAGGTTTATACATATTTTCTGCAATGTTCAGGGGAAAAAAGGTTGAGGGAATTTGGATTGTTCAGCTTGGAAAAGAGAAGCTTCGGAGTGCTGCCCCTTCCAGTACCTGGAGGGAGCCTAAAAGAAAGGTGGAGATGGAATGTTTACAGGAGCATCGAGAAGGGCTTCCCACTGCCACAGGGCAGGGATGATGGGATATTGGGAAGGAATTGTTCCCTGTCAGGGTGGGGAGGCCCTGGCACAGGGTGCCCAGAGAAGCTGTGGCTGCCCCTGGATCCCTGGAAGTGTCCCAGGCCAGGCAGGACAGGTCTTGGATCAGCCTGGGACAGTGGAAGGTGTCCCTGCCCATGGTAGGAGGTAGAAGAGGATGAACTTTAAGGTCCCTTCCAACCCAAACCATTCCATAATTCTATTAAATATTTCCTGTAGGTGCTAATTTAGAGCAAGGCTCCCCAGCCAGTGTGAGAATATCCTGATCCCAAAAATTCTTGTTCTGCTACCTCATAAAAAGTTTTGCATCTTGAATTTGGTCACTCTGCAACTCAAAACTTATTGTTTTGAATTTGCTGTTATTTTTATTAACTGTATCCCGTTTTGCTTTTCATGACAAATCATATGCATTGCCTTAACTGGGGAACATTTTAATTGAGCACTGCTGGAGATTTTCCAATAAATTAACATTACATGTTTTTAACAGATGTCTGAAGTTGACATTGTTATTAGACATTGTAATTAATAGAAGTATTACCCAAATTAAAATCTCAGGGCCTCAGAAAAATTAAATTGTAGGTGACTGAGTGATGTTAACTCATTAATAGAGAGTGACTTTTGAATTCCCTCCACTGGGTTTTATTAGCCCAGTAAACACATTTTTCCAAGTAGCTGGAGAGGGAGTTGGACAAACCCTTTGGAATAAGGGCCTTGTGAATCAAGACATGTTTTACCAATGGTGTTGTGAGGTTCTTTAACCTGTCATTGTCTTATTGGTGTAATATGCCCAAAAGTACCTTTCTGGGATGTTGTAAAGTTTTAACATCATGCCATTGTAGAATCCTAGAAGGGTTTGGTTTGGAAAGGACTTTGAAGATGGTCCAGTTCCAATCTCCATATATGTAATTAAAGATTTGAAAGAACACAACTCTGCATTTTGTCTACAAATTCACGGCCAGCCACGGATTTCAAAGGTCTTTTCCCACTTTGAACATGAGTGGGAACGTCCAGCAAAAATTATCTTGAGTCTCATTTTGAGAAGCCATGGACATAAAAATCAATGCCAGCTCATCAGTGCTAGGTGCCATGAGGCTTAACTGCTCTCAGGGTGAACCCTCAAAAAGGGAGCAGTCTAAATCCAAAGTCACACTTAGGAGGTTATTTATGTAAATATTAACCTCTTGTACTCTGGAAAGAATGAGACATTTGTGTGGTGATTCATTTGGCATACTGTTTTCTTCAGGATAAAACCAATCATACTTAAAAATGTCACTCTCTGAGCACTGATTATAAGGAAAGTAGTGACAAACTTGGATGAATTCCACCTATAACCCTGAAGTAATATCACAGAGATTCAGGATCTGTTCAGGGGAAGGATTAGGATTGTAAAAGGAAATTGTTAATAAACAATATGATTAAAAGCAGTTTGGAGGGGATTTTTTACGTCTGCATTGTTTTGCATTGCAGAGGCTTCCCTAGAATTTGGCATTTCTGTTGCTGATTCCCAAGTGAGGAGACATTGAACTGAGCAGTGCCAGAAATTCACTGACCAGCAGAGATCAGACCCCAGCCCGTGGCTTTACAGACTTTATAAAAGTTTATTTCTCCCATGAATCTTCAGGCCTTCCCTCAGGTGGTTCCTGCACTTTGTAGACAGTTTTTTCCTCAGTAATTATGGGATGCAAACTCATATTCCATAACAGGAGAACAGAGTGTTCCTGGAGCTGCTTTGCCTCTCTCCGTGATCCTTTCTGGAATTCCTGCCCAGGGCTTTGTGCTGCTTCCCATTTTTCACGGTGCACACACCACGTTCCAGATGAGCATCCAGGGCATGTTTTATTCATGTGCTTTTCACCCCTTAGTTGGGATCATTAATAAAGCTGCTAAATAAACCCAGGCTTAACAACCCTGCTCGCCACACCCCATTGGACATCTCCTCCCGCTGCCTCACGCTCTGTTTATCACCATCCTTTGTTTGGATCTCTTGGTTTTCCAGCCTGTCTGATGCCATTCTTACCCAAGCTGGTTAATATAAGGGTTTCAAGTGGTGTTTTGAGAGGTGTTGTCTGTAATTATGAAGTAAATCCAGTTGTGTTTTATCATCTTCATTCTGTTCCTGTTCTAATAAGAGGCTCCATGAAAAGCAGGAATGGCAGAGATGGCCCGGATAGTCTGTGGTAGGTGGATACCTCAATGCCAGGCTCTGCTTCAGCTTTAAGGCTCTTCTATTTTCTTTTCAATTTTATATTTTAGGAAGCTGTAAACTTCCCATCTCTGAAAGTGTCTGAGGCCAGGCTGGACAGGGCTTGGAGCAAGCTGGGATAGTGGAAGGTGTCTGTATTTTTATTATTTTCTTTTGTGTTACCCCATCCAACCTGGCCTCGGGCACTTCCGGGAATGGGGTAGCCACAGCTTCTTTGGGAGATTAAAAAGAATAAGTTTTAAAAATGACAACTGCTCATTATATTATAACAGAACTCCATGAACTAGGCTTTTGGGAAATGAAATGATGTCACAGTCTCAAAAATACCACAAGAGCTGATTACTTTGTGTATCTCATATATCTGTCTATGTTATCTTTCTGATCTGGCAGCCCTTCTAGACAGGATTCTTACACAATCTGAGATTCCTTTTGGTTGGTGTCATTATTTTCCTCTGCCATTGTTTCCTTTGCCATTTTGATAATGTATTTTACTGTTAATGTTCGTTCTGGTTCATAACACATAATCTCCATCAGTGTCGGGGCAATATTTTAATAAATATTTGTGTACACACAGGTACATCTAATCCTTCCCCTGAACAGATCCTGAATCTCTGTGATATTACTTCAGGGTTATAGGTGGAATTCATCCAAGTTTGTCACTACTTTCCTTATAATCAGTGCTCAGAGAGTGACATTTTTAAGTATGATTGGTTTTATCCTGAAGAAAACAGTATGCCAAATGAATCACCACACAAATGTCTCATTCTTTCCAGAGTACAGGAGGATTCAAGGCTGAATACTCAGATGCAGATATCCAGTGTGGAAGATGAAAGCCAAGTGCAAGGGTCCAAATTTAAGAATATTTAATTTGTGTACTCCAAACCTCCAAAGTTCAACACCTACAGTGTGAGAGAACAGATCAAGCAGAATGTGTGGTCACAATCAGGCTGCGATGGGTCACATAATCTCACAATCCCAGAATTGTTTGGGTTGGAAAAACCCTCAGAGATCACTGAGTCCAACCATTCCTGACAGCCATGGCCACCAGTGATCCATGTCCCCAGGTGTCACATCCACGGGGCTCCAGGGATGGGGAATCCACCCCTGTCCTGGGCAGCTGTGCCAGGGCTGGACAGCCAAATTCCTTCCTTTTCCAGGAACGAATTGTTCCCAATATCCAACCTAAAACTCCCCTGGTGCAGCTTGAGGCCATTTCCTGTCCTCCTGTCCCTGTTCCCTGGGAGCAGAGCCCGACCCCCCTGGCTGTCCCCTCCTGTCAGGAGTTGTGCAGAGCCACAAGGGCCCCCCTTGAGGCTCCTTTTCTCCAGGCTGAGCCCCTTTCCCAGCTCCCTCAGCCGCTCCATAGTTTGTGACCTTGTCTCCTCAACAGCAGGAAGTGTTACTGTACTTTCCAGGATACTTTCTTTTATTTATACCCCAAATATATCCCCGATCCCCATATTTTACTCTCACATCCCACTCCTCTGTCCCAGCTGCTATGAATTCACTCCCCCAGTCCCCAGTACCTCTACCCCAGGGGACTGGGAATTTCACAATCACTATTTCTCCTCCTCTGCACCTCCACCACCCTCTTTAAGAAATTTATTCGTTTTCAATCCAAAACCTCATTTTCCTGTCACTCCTGGTCCATTTCGTGGCAGGAGCTGTAGAACAAACCCAGTGTGTGATCTCTGGCCTTTGTTCATTAAGCAGCACCTCTGTTTTTTGAGGAGCCCATGTGTTCTGGAGGCTGAGCTGACACTCTGTGCTAGGACACATCACATTCTGTGCCATCAGTCAGTTCCTGTGTCCCAATCTGTTTGATGGCCTGGATGCAGAGAGCACAGCATGTCACATTGTGGGACATCATCTCCAGAATACATTTCCAAACTGGTTTCAGCTGCCACTCTTCCTTTCCTGATCTGTTTTGATAAATAAACTTATATATTTTTCAACAACATTTGTGATTATTACATTCCATTGAGTGACATCAGGGTTTTTTTAAATAATAGCTAGGATCCCTCATGTCAGGACAGCACCACAATACTACAAAGAGTTGTGGGTCCAATAATTCAAATAATTCAAAATTCAAATTGTTGAATTGCTGTGACATAGCCACCTCTCCTTTTAATTTGTCGTGAGCAGATCTCTCCTGATGGAGAGGGTGGAACTGGAGAAGTGAGGTAAAAGAAACCCAGCAAATCCTGTTCATCTTTGCCAATGCTAAGGATCCAAAAGACTCATCAGAGGTGGAGACATAAATGACCAGGATTGGGGATCGATGTCTCTGTGCTGAAAATATCCTTTGGGACACAAAGGGGTTTGAACTGTAACACTTGAGAGTTTATCTGAGATGACAGGAGGTTTTTTATTGCGCAGGAGCTTTTAGAACTGACAGTTCTGCTCGTTGAACTAGACCTGAAAAGAAAGAAGAGCTTCTGTTTCATCACCAGCCAGGAAGGATTTAGGGATGAAATTCTGCCATAAATTAAAAATCTCATCCCACTCAAGGAGAGCAGCCCTCTCCCTTGTGTGCCTCTCTTTAGTCCTTCCTCCAAGAGCCCCAGTGAATCTCTGATTTCCTGCTCTGTTTTTCCCATTTTTTTTGGTAGTTTTTGAAATCCTAGATTTTGAAATCCAAATTCCACCTTCAGGAACAAGGAGAAATGGGAGGGTCTTAGTTTGGATTGGAAAAGGGGGATTTAGCAGGTAATTCCTATTCATTCAGAAGCACTTCCTTCAATCTTTAACAGCCAAACTTTCTCTCTGTCCTTTGCAGACCATCCCAAAAGCATTTTCTCGTGTCCAGGAGAATTTGGGAGAGGGGATGGATATAAATAAAGTGAATGATTTCACTCTCTGTTTGAATTAGTGAGGATTTGGAACAATCCCATCCTTGCACAATTTACTAAATTCTCATTTTTGGCATAATTTGGTACATGAGGTGTGTGTGACTTCTCCTGGCACACACATCATGTACCTTTTTAATGAACTAAACAATTTCTTTAAGGAAGTATCTCTTGGGTTAGAAAACAGTGAAAAAATAAATAAACATCCTTAGATTTAAAAAATCAGGCTTGAAGGTATTTAGGCCTATAAATGAATGATCTATAAATGAATGACTTATTTTATAGAAGTACTGGCCAGTTGTGGCTTTCACAAGTGAAAAGTGAACAGAAATTCTGGAGCCCAGAAGTTCCTAGAATCAGTTCATTTACTCAGGCACAAGCACAAACCAAGGTCAGATCCCTATCTTCTAAAGCAAGTGAATGAAATATAATTAAGTTATATTATGCCTTATATTCCACTTTTGGAAATAGTAACCTGGGAGATCCTTTTATAACGGCTTAAAAAAATTCTTATGTTCCCTGATCTATTTTTTCTCCCAGATTCCCAACCCCTCAGTAGCCCAAATCCTCCACCATGGTGGTGTGATAGGAAATGTAGGAAAAAATTAAGAAAAGGCAAAAAAGAAAGTGGAAAGGAATCCTTCAAGTAGCAGCTGATTTCTTTGGGATGTTCCCATCCCTGCTTTTCCCTTTTCCTCCTCCTTTCCCCTGTTCCCATCGTGACTGTGCTTTAGGAGATGGAGGAGGCTCCTGGTAATTGGTTAATCAGCTATTTTCAATTCAATTCCTGGCTGTACTTACCATGGAAAATTAACAGTCCTTGCATATAAATATGACCCCTACTCCTGGATTAATTTGATTATGTGAGAATCTCAGTTTTCATTTAAAAATAATAACTTTCTGGCTGCTCTGATGAAACAAGTTTGGATATGTAATCTAAATATTCCCTAATGGCTTAAAAAAAATCAAAAGACAAATATGAAGAACATATGAATCTCTTGTTAATAGAATTTAAATGTTCTCAAATCTTTGCTGTGATTGCTAGAGATTGAATATTTTGAGACCAGAAAATTCCTGATTTTCATTCACTGCTGGATAAGCATTCTCTGAAAGCCAAACCTTTTTTAAGCATCTTCATTTGGGTCCACAAAAAGAGAAGTGATGTTCATTAAATGACTGAGGGTATCTTAACCCCGAGTTCTTTAAATTTCCCTGAGCTTGTAAATCTGTTTGGGACCTAAGTCAGGCTAGTTTGAAAGGAAATATTTTTTACAGAACTTTCCCATTTGAGCATATTTCATTGTTAACTTTATCTATCATGAGTGTGATACCATCAACCCATGGAACAGGGAGGATAAATAAAATGCATCCTAACAAATTAAAATGTGCCAGAGAACAGGTCTGGGCATTGGAACTCGATTGTCCACGCTGATAAATTGCTGGGATAGGATCAAACCTGATTTCATCTGGGCTAATTAACTATTGGATAGTTTGTAGATAAGAACTTTCTGTTTGAGTGGTTGAGTGGTACAGACTCATGGTGAGGGCAGCAGGGAGGGAGATGGTTCTAATTGGCCTCATGAGACCCCCACCTGCAGAGCTGCCTCCAGCCCTGGGGCCAACAGCAGAAGGATGTGGAGCTGCTGGAGAGAAACCAGAGGAGGCCATGGAGATGCTCCAAGGGCTGGAGCCCCTCTGCTCTGGAGCCAGGCTGGGAGAGCTGGGGGTGCTCACCTGGAGAAGAGAAGGAAATAGGGAGAGCTCAGAGCCCCTGCCAGGGCCTAAAGGGGCTCCAGGAGAGCTGGAGAGGGACTGGGGACAAGGGATGGAGGGACAGGACACAGGGAATGGCTTCCCACCATCTGAGGGCAGGGTTAGATGGGATATTGGGAAGGAATTCCTGGCTGTGAGGGTGGGAAGGGCCTGGCACAGGGTGCCCAGAGAAGCTGTGGCTGCTCCTGGATCCCTGGCAGTGTCCAAGGCCAGGCTGGATGAGGCTTGGAGCAATCTGGAACAGTGGAAGGTGTCCCTGCCCACAGCACAGGGTTGGATTTTTTAGATGGTTAGATGGTCTTTAAGGCTCCTTCCCAAGCCATTCCATGATTCTGTGATAAGCCCTGTGTGGACAGAGCTTCACCTGCAGTCAGTGACTCTTTAGCCAAGGGCTGTTGTAGGACCATAGTTAGAAACTATCCAGTGAGAGGTGCAAAAACTGAGCAACGCCTAAGAAATATTGAGGATCTGCTTAGCAACTTTGGATTATCTTTCCATGTATCTTCGATCTGTGAAGGATTGTTTCTGTTAAAATCAAAAGATTCTGAGGAGTACAGGGCAGACACTGCACCTGTCTGAAACAGACTTTGCCTGAAGCTGAAATTGAATGTCAAGTCCTCCAGGATCTGTGTGGTTTTCAGTTCCTACTGGCTCTTTTCATCAGTGTGTCACAGGAATCTCTCAGGCTTAGCATGGAAAATTTAGAGTTTTGGCAGTTGATGATGGAGCAGCATTTGGAAGTTTTTAGAGGTTGTTGTTCATGAATTTATGTTCATGAAAATTTGGGCTGCGTGAATATCAATGAAATAAAAGTAAGAATCTATTCCTTAACTTTTCTTGGGAACCCTGAGGACCAAGGAGATTAAATAAAAATGATATAGAGACATCCCTGGAAGTGTTCCAGGCCAGCTTGGATGGGGCTTGGAGCAGGCTGGGATAGTGGAAGGTGCCCCTACCCATGGCAGGAGGTGGGACTGGATGAGCTTTAAGGTCCCTTCCAACCAAACCATCCTGGGATTTGATGATCCATGTCCTTCTAATTCCGCTTTTCTGTGCCCAGTAATGGATTAACTCCATAAATTGACAGTATTTGGGTGGAATGTGCTGTTTTCAGCCCCAGGAATCTGAAATGAACTCACAGCCAGTCCAGTGCTCATTGGAAATCTCTCCATGGCTCTGTAACACCAGGTTTTATCCTACTTACTGCAATCCCTTGTCTCTGGAATGACAATGAGGCTTGGAAAAGTAATTTATTCTTTCTCTTGGCAAGCTACAGGGATAGTCCTATTTTTTTTTCCTTAATCCATGGGGCCAAAGTATTCCTGATTTTCTGGATTCAGTCTATCCAAATTGTAGGTGAGAATTAAAATATTTTCATATGGAAAACTGTTCTGTAAAAAGCCTCAAACTGGGACATTCTTTACTTCTCTTGGGGAGAGTTGTTGTTACTTATACATTGCTATTTAGGTGTTGTTACTTTCTTCCTAAGGTTGAATGTGTATTTTGTTAAGGCCCATTTAAATTTGGGGTTTTTTTGGGTTTATTTTTTACTATTTAATGCATCTGTGCAGGAAATACTGGAAAAAAATAGTGAGCCAAAGTATGAATGACACGAAAATGAATCATTTTATCTGGCTGAGATCTTAGAAATTAAAGTATGAAGACATTGGGAGACAACTTGGGAACTCTGAAAATATTACTTTCATTCAAGCCCGTCTCACCTCTGAAAGTTTAATTTTAATTTTAATATATTGAAAGCCTGGCCATTTGAAATGATAACTGCTTCATACATCATGGATGTCACTCACTCTGTAAATGAAGGCAGCTATCAGGGCGAGGGCAGGGTTAGTTTATTTGATCTTACAAGATGTTCTGTAATTTTTCTGACTGTTCACTCCTCTCCCGTGGCTGTAGATCATGTTGGGAATAGCAGCTACAGCTAACGAGGTTGAAACCTTGGTCATGTTACTCCCACTCTGGAGCTTCCCAACAATTTTCTTCCCAAAGCTTCTCTCTTGAGGCACAGGACAATCAATTTTCCTAAATGCCACCAATTGACTCGTGGCACCTCTTGCTCCACTTGCAGATAACCCTGATTTTCCCTTTTCACTGACTGTTGGTAAATGTTGGATGCCAGCTGGGATTAGGAATGTGCCTCCCTGCTAATGAGAAATATTGTTTGCAGAGAATTCACAAGTGAGCCCACATTCCTTATCTGACCTGGTTTATTCCTCACCAGCATCAGGACTAAAGGAATTAAAATAATGCATGCATTGAGAAAACATCTTGATTTTTTCCCAGGGAAATATTTTGTGAACTGAAAGTTGTATTTTGAATTCAGGCAGTTTCATTTCTTGAAACCATTGTTTAAAATGTGGCTGAGCAGCAAAAAATCAATGTGGAGATGGCAGTGAGAAGGTTTTGAACTACAAGAGGGCAGGGTTGGATGAGATATTGGGAAGGAATTCTGCTGTGAGGGTGGGGAGGCCCTGGCACAGGGTGCCCAGAGAAGCTGTGGCTGCCCCTGGATCCTTGGAAGTGTCCAAGGCCAGGCTGGAGGGGGCTTGAATCAACCTGGGATAGTGAAAGTTGTCCCTGCCCATAGGAATTGTTCAGGTTTCAATGGATCTGTGAGAAATAAACAATTGATTTTATGCAAAGCAAATACTCTATCACATTTTAACTTTTTTTTTTTTTCCCCTTCTAGATAAACATCATGTCAATGGGAACAGAATGGTTGAACCTTTCCCAGAGGGAACACAGATGGCTCTGTTTGGTAAGGCATCAGTTTGAAAATAAAATCTCAAAATTCTGTGGTGTTCCTGCATTCCAAATTTCTTAATTTCAGCCTGACTCCTTTGAGTTTCAGAACCTGGGCTGCTCCTGCCTTTTTCCAATCACTGACACCAGCTAAAGCCACTGGGCATTTTGGAGATGTCCTTTATATGTCATTTCCATATAAAGAAATACACTAAAAATGTTTTTTCTTAGTTACACAAACAGAAAATGTAAATCCTGTATTTTATTCCCTAGAAATTCCAAAGTAATTGCTTTTTTATGTATGATAATTTGTCTAAGATCATTCATTAGTTTAAACAAAATTCTGAAGATGATCCATGATTCTCCACACTTTAAACCATGAAAGGAACTCCAGCTGTTTGGGATCTCCTGGACTTGGAGGGATTTTACCTTTTACATGCCCCAAACCAAACCTGCTGGTTTCTGCCTGACCTTGTGAATTCCTGTGGAATTCCTGTCAGGAACCATCAGAGCTGGAGAAGGGGCCAGCTGGAGAAGAGAAGAAGTTTAATTTCTCTTTATCTCTCTCTTTTCTATGAAAATTTCATTCTTTGAGCCTGTTTTGAAGCCTTGAAAAGGTGTTTCTCCAGAGAAATTAATTACTTCTGGAAGTAATAAACATCCTAAAATGGATCAAAATCATCCTTTTCCAAGCAGGATCTGGACTTTACCCAAACCTGGGAATTGTCAGAGCTCTCATTTTGGGATGTGCTGATGTAAGGCAAGCCATCGGGACGTACTGGGAGGAAAAAAGTGGATTTCTATGGCAGTTATTATTAAAATTAATTGCTACAGAGAATGAAAAATTTCCTAATGCTGTTTTGATACAGCTGAGTTGTTTACAAAGGATATATTTCTCTACTAACATGTGCAGGATGGTCCAAAGTGCCTTAGGAAATGTATTATATTCTATTAAATATTTCTCTGTCTGTGATGCTGAAGTAAATCTTAAAGCACTCCTTGATACACATTAATTTAATTCTCCAAAAATGATCTTTTAAATTGATGATGGCAAAAAATCTTGGTGTCATCTTTCCTGTGGAATTAATGTTGGTGTAGTTTCATGGATGAAGAGGAGAAATGGTTTGTGGGTGTCACCCTTCAGTTTCCAACATGATTTATTCAACTTCTCTTCAGAGTTCCTCCAATCCAGTGTTGCCTTTCTGTCAGTGTCTCCTTCTCTGTGGATTTTGGGAACATAAACAAATTATTGGAGTGGTGGAATGAGTGATTGTTTCATAATTTTCTTTTGGAGCAAACAGAAAATGATTTTAACCTTTTAAGCTCCAAGGCTCAGATGGATTTGGAGAGTCTGCTTTGAATTTCTTATAGCAGAAAGGGTCAGAGGATTCTGGTACAGTCTGATACTGATGCAGTTTGTGCTGTTTAGATTTTTTTTTTTAATAAGCTCCTTTTGGGTTTTAAAAAATTTTCTGTGTCATGATCAGATCAGTGTTTGTGATGGGTGTTGGTTCTATTGTTGCACACAATTTGTAAAGAATCACAGAAAGCAACAGAATTTAATTGGAAAAATGCAAAATCTTATTAAACAGCACACTTTGAAGCATTCCTGAGGAACTCTGTAACATTCCTATCAAGCCTGGGAACTTCCATTGTTTTTCACTTGCCCTAGATTTTCCACTAGGCTGCGATTGCAAGTGTTGGGCTTAAGTGGTGAAAGCTCAGGCTGGTGCCATCTGTGCTGTGAAGGAACAGAAAACCTCCACATCCTGATTTTTGCTATTAGACCTGCTCTGGAATCGTGCACAAACACAACTCTGGTGATAATCCCTGGCATTTGTTGGTGTTGGCATCCCAGTCTGGGGGGTGCGATGGGAAAAGGGAGCTGCAGTTCATTTTCCTCCCTCCAACCCATGTGAAAGGGAATGAAAGGCCAGGTTGGATGGGGCTTGGAGCAACCTGGAGCAGTGGGAGGTGTCCCTGCCCATGGAACTGGATGAGCTTTAAGGTCCCTTCCAAATGAAACCATTCCAGGATTCTCTGATTCTAAAACAAGCACTAGAAGAAGAAAACGATCAGTCAGGAATTCCTCTCCTGGGATTATTACTCATCCTGTCCATTTGTGTTCCTGTTAACAGCAAGTTCTTTGTATTTTGGGACTCTGCAAGCTCAGGAGAGAGCCTGAGCCAGTCGAGTTTCTGACTCCACCTCACCAAGACAGGATTTTCACACCCCTCTTCCAGAAAGATCCATTAATCCTTGGGATTCACAGGGAAGAGCAGTACTTAGAAGAGATCCTTCTTCCTGCCTAGAGAGGGTGTGGATTGCCCCTCACTGGGATTATCCCAGTCTCCCTTTCTGGGGTTATTCCAATCTCCCTCTCTGGGGTTATCCCAGTCTCCCTCACTGGGATTATCCAAGTCTCCCTCACTGGGGTTATCCCAATCTCCCTTTCTGGGGTTATTCCAATCTCCCTCACTGGGATTATCCCAATCTCCCTCTCTGGGGTTATCCCAGTCTCCCTCACTGGGATTATCCCAGTCTCCCTCTCTGGGGTTATCCCAGTCTCCCTCACTGGGGTTATCCCAGTCTCCCTCACTGGGGTTATCCCATCCCAGTCTCCCTCACTGGGGTTATTCCAGACCCATTGGACACAATCCTGTGCCCTGAGCTCTGGGATGACCCTGTTGGAGCAGGGAGTTGGACCCGATGAACCAGATGACCCCGCTGTGCTCCCTTCCAATCTGACCCATCCTGTGATTGCTTAAAAAGATCTGCAAAGCCCAAAAGTTGGTTGTGTAGAGACAGCCAATTTGCAGGGAATTTTCCTCTTGCTTGGATGGTTTTAGATGCAGCAATAAACCAGCAGCAGAATGAAATATAATGCAGGGCTGTAAACACTGAGCCTTCCACCTGCTGCAAAACGCAGCCGGATTTCATTCCACAGCTCCCTCTCCTGCAAAACCTCCTCAAGATGCTTTTCCTAATGGTGCATTATTCATTTGATGGTGTGACTGCTTGTTTGGATCAAGGGACAGGGTGAATGTACTCAGGGATTGTTCCTGCAGCTTTCCCATCTACAGCAGAACCTCACAGATTTCAAAGGATTATTTAAATTACCTCGAGGCTCTCCTGTTGTCTGTTCAGCATCACCCAGCTGCTGGAGGTGCACCTATTGTTCAGCAGGATAAAGAAATGTGTCCTTGTTTCTGCAGTGGGGGAAAAAAGCCACGTTTCAAGGGTGAGGGTGGTTCTTTAATGGAAATCTTTTAATGCTCCCCATCCTGTGACCTCGTAATCCAGCTCCCAGCTAAGATTAAAGCACTAAGGGAACATGATGTGCACAGGCACAGCCTGACTGGCGTGCTGTGTCAAAAATCCTTATTCCCAAATTCCTTGACTGCTGCCCAGAGAAGCTGTGGACTCCCCGTCCCTGGAGGTGTTCAAGACCAGGCTGGATGGGGCTTGGAGCTATCTGGGGCAGTGGCAGGGGTTGGAACTTGGTGGTCTTCAAGGTCCCTTCCAACCCAAACCATTCTGGGGTTCTGTGTTTCCATGGAACAAGTGGAACTCAATGCTACATGTTTGTGTTACGAATGATAAAGTAGAAGCCCTTCAATGAATGCCTGTCCAGAAAGTTTTCTTGGAAGTTTTTTGGCCATGGATATGTTCAGTTAAAAGTTCTTTGTCTTAAGAGACTGATTTTGACCCCAAACCTAATCAAAATCCAAATAAGGGGGGGTGATAATATTTTGAAAACAAGCAGTTTAAGGTCTAAATCCAACTTATTTACCAGGGGTAAAAAAAACCCCCAAATGCCTGAAAGCTCCAGAACATTCATGACTTCAAGAAATTAGTCTTTTCCTCAGCACCATTGTAACTCTTGCATATTTTAAACACATTTAAATGCACTTCTGCATTATCATAACATCATGGAATGGTTTGGGCTGGAAGGGACCTTTAAGATCTCATTGCAACCCCCTGCCATGGGCAGGCAAATTATGCTCAGAGATGTTTCTGATCAGGTTTCTGTTGAATTTTAATCACTCCTTTTCCTTATCAGCTGCTGCTGCAAGACTCCAGTTAATCACAGAGCACCTCTGTATTCCCTAAGATTTCTATGTCACCTGATTTCTCCAAGAGGAAGCATCACACATATGATGTGAGCATAGAAAGGCTCTTTTTTACCTCCAGTGAAATCTGGCAATAGCTCAGATTTGTAATTACAACACTTTTAAAATGTAGGAGCACATTGAGCTGTATTTGCTTGACATAGAGTGGCTTGTAATGGGATAATTGGTTTCTTGATGTAAACAAAGTGCAGGCAGAAATGGGATGTTAAGGAACTGATAAGGTCTAATTATGGATATTTTGGAGCTGGCAGACGGATCCAGGCCTGGTCACCTTCTGCTCTGCACTTATTAGACAGCAGCACATTCCAGTAATTCCATGGATTATGGAATTGTTATGGATTATTGTTGTGTTTTGCCTGAGTTATTGTGAGTTATTGTGTCCTGTCACAATTGCATTCCCACTGCTTCCAAAGGTTATTTAAAAATTCAACCAGGGTCCACCAGGATTGTCCAGCGAGGTCTCAGCTGTTCCTTGGGGCTCTTGGAAAACTGCGCTCCTCCAACACAGCCTTCCCTTGGGGGCTTCAACTCCTTCCCATAAAGGTAGGACAGTGTGGTACTTGCTTGGTCCCCAGGATGAAAGGAAGAATTGAGAATCTAGCTCTATGTTCTTAGAAGGCTAATTTATTATTGTACGATATGATATTATATTTAGAATACTATACTAAACTATACTAAAGAGTAGAGAAGGGATGCTTACAAAAGGCTTAACAAGATACTAATGAAAAACTCACGACTGACTCCTCAGAGTCTGACACAGCCTGACTGTGATTGGTCATTTAATAAAAAGAATTCACATGAAACCAATCAACCACCCACCTGTTGGATAAACAATCTCCAACCGCATTCCAAAGCAGCAAAACACAGGAGAAGCAAATCAGGTAATTATTGTATTAATTTTTCTCTAAGGCTTCTCAGCTTCCCAGGAGAAGAAATCCTGGTGAAGGGATTTTTCTAGAAAATATGACAGTGACAGGATGGGGCTTGGAGCAACCTGGGGTAGTGGAATTTATCCCTGCCCATGACAGGGAGTGGAACAGGATGAGCTTTAATGCCCCTCCAACCCAAACCATTCTGTGTCTGTGGATAAAGGCCTCATTAGGGCAACTTCTCAACTAAAAGAAAATTATTTCCCTTGGAAGTGGGATGATGGGTTCAAGAACAGATAAATCCATACAGGTTTTCTTTTTGTCCCCTCTGGAACAGCTGTGGTGGCTGTGCCAGAAGAGGACCAGTGTCAGGAAGTCTTTTGGTCCAGCTGAGTTTTCAATGACTATTTTCACCAGGAAAAGAAAATCACAGGGAACAAAGTTTGGCCCCCAAGAGAAGCACCTTTTTTTTTCTTTTTTTTTTTTCTTTTTTTTTCTTTTTTTTTTTGTAGACAGTAAAAATAGAACAAGCAATTTTTCTCAAAGAAAAAGAAAAAAACTTAAAACAATGCTACACATTAGAAGATGTTTTATCTCTATCTGAAGAAAATGTAAGACTTGATGGTGTTGAAACAGGCGTGTTTGCTCTGACCCAAATGGAGGAGAAACATCCACAGCAATATCATCACATGGTGCAAGGATCATGTTGTGGAAGAATTGGGAGCCAGAGGGAATGTATTGCAGAAGGGGTTCATGTCTCTTGTGTTAATTCTCTTTCAGCATGTGGAAAAGAGAAGAAAGTGTATTAATTGTCTGGCCTTGCAGAGTTCTGAGGCATTAATGCTGTCCTGTTTTCAGGAACTAATGCTGTCCTGGTTTTTTCCTGTTTTATAGTGATGGGAAAATGGACACAGCATTTCTGCAGCTGTGCAATGAGAGAAAAAGCCTGGGAAATCAGGGCATAACAAAAGGGAATGGCCTAAAGGGAGGCTGCTCTGTCCCTAAACTAAATTGTGGACTCATTCTTACCTTCCCAATGTGTTTATTAAAGAAATCTACCCTTAGTTCCCATTTTCCTTTTTCCTCTGTTCCAGACGCAGATTTTG
The DNA here is from genome assembly GCF_012460135.2 of Molothrus ater. Lineage (NCBI taxonomy): Eukaryota > Metazoa > Chordata > Aves > Passeriformes > Icteridae > Molothrus > Molothrus ater. Next base: position 111,382,018 of record NC_050480.2, on the reverse strand, counting down.
TCTGTTTTGTCAATTTTTTGTTGCCTCTTTGAGAGGTCTGAAACTCAGCCCAGTTTCCAACCCCTGCTGTGTGGCCCTGGTTCATCATTATTGCAGCTACTGCCTAAAAATGGAATCATGGAATGGTTTGGGTGGGAAGGGAGCTTAGAGCTCATCCAGTCCCACCCCCTGCCATGGGCAGGGACACCTTCCACTATCCCAGGCTGATCCAAGCCCTGTCCAACCTGGCCTTGGACACTTGCAGGGGTCCAGGGACAGCCACAGCTTCTCTGGGCACCCTGTGCCAGGGCCTCCCCACCCTCACAGGGAACAATTCCTTCCCAATATCCCATCTATCCCTGCCCTCTGACAGTGGGAAGCCATTCCCTGTATCCTGCCTTTCCATCCCTTGTCCCAAGTCCCTCTGCAGCTCTCCTGGAGCCCCTTTAGGCTCTGGAAGAGGCTCTGAGCTCCTCTGAGCTCTGGATCCTTCCCTGGATCCTTCCCTTCTCCAGGTGAGCACCCCCAGCTCTCCCAGCCTGGCTCCAGAGCAGAGGAACTCCAGCCTTTGGAGCATCTCTGTGGATTCTTCTGGACTCTCTCCAGCAGCTCCACGTCCTCCTGATATTGGATCCCAGATCTGGAGGCAGCTCTGCAGGTGGGGTCTCACCTGAGAGGGGCAGAATCCCCCCCTCCCCTGCTGACCAACCTGGGGGATCAGCCCAGGACATGGGGGGCTCTGGACTCCAAGTGCTCCTGGCCAGGGTGTGTCCAGCTTTTCCTTCACCACCATCCCCAAATCCTTCTCCTCAGATCATCTTCTTCCTTACAACCTTGCCTGAGAGATGCTCTGGTTTGCTGTTCAAACCTCTAGGGTTGTTTTTTAAAATCATTGCCAGGGAATGTTCTCTGTTTAGATTTTAAAGCCTAAGCAGAAAAGCCCTGAACTGAAAATTTACCCCTGAACCTGTTGTTCAATAAGGTGATAAACACAGAAAAAACCTTAACTCTGGGACCTTTTGAAATAAAAATCTCAATGCTCAGTTTCTCTTGTCCTGTGGAATATCCTGGGCATTGTGCTTTAAATGCTGCTGCTCTGATTTGATGGTATTGTGCATCAGCTTTGTGGGAATGTAAATGGGCAAAGCACGGGGCAAGGAGACCCTGATAAAAACAAAATGCTACAGCTCTGCTTAGTCCTCACCAAAGACATTTCCTGACATTTATAAACACTAATAAGGGACAATAAAATATCCCTAACACAAAGTGAAAGATGTCCTTGATGAACACAACCCTTCAAAACATCCTTTGCTTTCAAAGGAGCCGCATCTCTTTTTCCTTCGGAAAACTAAAGTAATGTGGCCTTCAAACACAATCTCTGTGCTCCTCCATCAGGGAGTTTTTTATGTTAATTTAGGTTTCTTGAGGAAATGAAGAATTCAGCTTTGTGTGGATTGCTGCTTGGAGTGGCTATTGCGCATTAGGGAAGATCTGGGGGTTTTTAAAAGTCAGACTGCAGCTTTTTAATCAGCATCATTCACCTTAAAACAACCTTTTAATTCTGGGATATTGCCACAGAAAAGAGTAGAAGAGACACAGTTAATTTCCATCACTTCTGGGATAGGGCTCTGTGATCTCCAACAGCAGGAATTTTCTTGAGGAAGATAATTATTTTCCTGATTATCTAAATATTAATTTTAAAATTTTAATAATATTTATTTAGGGGTTTTAAAAATTAGTTTATTGTTTTATTTCCCATGCAAAAAAGGCAGCATGAGCGCACCGAGCAATTGCAAAAGCCTTGCAGAGAAGTAATTCCTTGCCTGTGATAAATAGGAGTATATCAATGAGCAGGAGGAACATATGCTTGGCATCATTCTGAGTTGGTTGAAGTTGGAAATAGAAGTAAATTATCCTGTTAATGACTGGAGGCTGCCCTGATCAGATTGATGCTGCTTTGCAGGAGATATATTTTTGTGTGTGTTTGTTTATGTGCCGGGATGGGCACATTTACCATCAGATTTATCCTTGGATTTCTGCTAATAAAGCACAAGAGAGTGATGACATGGAATAAAACACGTGGACTGCTGATGATTTATTCTGTTCAGCCACGAAAAAAAATATATAAGAGGGTTTTTGGAGGGGGAAAATGGTGCTGTTTTGATAATTTGAGATATATTGTGACATCCACAAAGTGTCGTCAGCAGATCCTAATGGATTTATCTTCGCAAGGCTGCTGGCACAGCCTGGAAATTTTAGATCTGGGCATGTTAGACTGAGCAAAGAGGGTTCTATATTAAAAAAAATGGATTACTTATTCTTGGGTTATTGAATTTGGGAGAATTTAGAGTGATTTTCCTGGTTTTCAGGAGTTTTTTTCATTTTATGAAGTTATTGAAAAAATATATAATTAGATAGATCAAAGATACAAAAACCTCCACCAACTTTTTAAATACTGGCTCAGAAATATTCCTGAAATGTGGAGGGCTCAATTGGAATAGAAACCCAGAATTCCAGAAAACTTGGGTTGGAAGGGACCTTAAAGGTCATTTTATTCCATTGGAACTGGATCTCCAGTGACTGTCATGGGAGCTCAGGCACATTTTCTCACATGTGAACACAAATAGTAGAGATTTAAGTGCAGTTGTTCCAAGTTTGCATGAGGTTGGATGGGAAGAATTGCTCCTAGAATTGCTCAGAGAATCCTTTATGTCCCATTACATATTTATGTTACAATATTTATATTAATAGACATTTATATATAATTTGTATTTATGTATTAAACATATATATGTATTAAACATATATATAATGTGTATTTATGTATTATGTATTACACATTATTTATTCTTTTATTTTGGGTAGTTCTCAAATGAGATTATTTTCAATGGCAGTTAATGCCAGCTGGTACAGACTCTGCTTTTCCTGGGTGACAAAAGTCTTTGGTCTTTAGAAAAGAGTAAAAACTCCATCCTTTAAGAGGCTCAAACAGCACCTTATTCCAGATTTTTCTTCTGGAACACCTAACTTTGTTCCCTGTGCAGGACACACTTGGGAAATGAAGGCAAAACCACACTTCAGCCTCTGAAAGAAAGAAACAACATGATCAGTTTTTCAAGCAAGATAAGAGCTAACCACAAAAAAAAAAAATTCTGATTTAAGTTGAATGTGAGTAATTCTGAGACAGGCGTAGTTATTTGTTTGTGAGCCAGGAAAAACAGCATGAGTTATGTCAGGCTTGGAGATAAAATTTATTGGTGTGTCATTGGCTTAAATCCAACATTATGCTCATAAATAATCTAATCCTGGTGTGACATATTCCTGCTTGAACCTTGACTGAAAATTATTGAGAGTCATGTAATGAATTATGCAGAAGCAGACACGTGCTCGAGTCGAGGGGATGGAGCTGGAATGCTGGAATGTGTTTGGAATTAGAGGTGGCATCCACAGACAGGGATGGAGAGAGGGCAAGGTGTCCTCCTCATGTCCAAAGGGGTGACGTGGAACCTCGTTTGTCTAAGGGTCATCCAGCTCTTTTTGACTCTTCTGGGATGGAAAGTGTGGTGAGGAATGTTGTTGTCACTGTGTCTGTCCCTCAGACTCTGAATTTACACCAGTGAGGACATCCCAAGGCTCCAGACAATCCCTGACTCCAACATCCAGCTGCACAGCAGGATGGGGTTCACTTGGGTGACTCTGTGGGATTTTCCTGAAAATCCAAGAGAGGACAAGTGCAGGGGTTTAAGTGTTGGAATGGTGACACTCAGACTCACCCAATGGGATGGGGTTTATCCCTGGGGTGGATAAAGAGATTTTAATTTGCTTTGCTATCTGGAGACCAATAAACCCAAGATCATTTTACTGCATTAAAGATCTGGGCAAGTTTTTTAGATGTAGAAGGATTTTTGATCACTCACAGGGTCCCTCTTCACACCATTGTGTCGTTTGCTGGACATCTCAGTCTGAATCTGGGAGTAATTCACCCTGGGTATCCTGGATAACTTGGGCATCCTGGAAAAAGAAGGCTTGAGGGAGACCTCAGAGCCTCTTTCAGTGCCTAAAGGGGCTCCAGGAGAGCTGGAGAGGGACCTGGGACAAGGGATGGAGGGATAGGACACAGGGAATTGCTTCCCACCGCTAGTGGGTAGATTAAGATGGGATTTTGGGAAGGAATTCCTGGCTGGGAGGGTGGGAAGGCCCTGGCACAGGGTCCCCAGAGAAGCTGTGTCTGCTCCTGGATCCCTGGAAGCGTCCAAGGCCACTTGGATGGGGCTTGGATCAACCTGGAATAGTGGAAGGTGTCCCTGCCCATGACAGGGGATGGAACTGGATGAACTTTAAGGTCCCTTCCAACCCAAACCCATCTTTTCATTCCTTGATTAGTCATGAGAAATAATGATTTTAAAATATTTGTGAATCTTTTTCTGCTGGGCAAATTTTACAAACTTGATGAAACATTCCAATAATCATCCCTGACCTGCCTTGAAGCTGCATGTCCATAAAAATCCCCAAAATTCCAAAGGAGATGAAGTGAGTGATTGCACAATGATGCTGTAAACGAGACAACAGCTCATTGTGGATGTGTCTGTGGCTTGGCATGTCTCGGGCTCTCTCGCTGGTCAGAGTGACCCCAAGATGAGTTAGAAAGTCTCTTTTCCCAGCCTGGCACTCGACGAAGGAATCAGAACTCTTAATTTCTCAATCTCAAGGTTGTTTATTGTATCTTATCTATAAAATTCTTTCTCCTGTCCAGCTGAGATCCACTCAGCAAGACAGTCAGAGGCACTCTGCTCGCCTTGGTGTTATCTTTTTATGCTAAAAACTACCTGTACAATATTTACAATCACTTCCCAATACCTATCACCTATGTTAGACAGTGAGCTTCTACTCTAAACCAATCCAAAAGTGCCACCATCACAGCAGAAGATGGAGGCCAAGAAGAAGAAGGAGAAAGGCTGGACATGCCCAGATCCCTCCATCTTGCCTCCTGACCCCCCATTCTAAAAAAAAACCCCCAAAATCAATTTTTCACCCCGTGATAAGTTCACTATCATTCTACTTAAACTGTCGTGGCTTGCAGATCTTCATCTAAGGTTGGTAATTTGCTCCATGGGTCATAATCAAAACCTCAAGCATCTTGGGCTCTGTGCCAGGGTCTCTTGGCAGTCCAGGACAGACAGAGGGATGTCCAGAATTCCAACAGGCGTGGATGTGGGAGATGTGCTTGGGCTCAGGTGGGCTGGGTGCAGAGCATGGAATGAAGCAGCTCCATCCTGGACCACCACAGCTCTTTCCCCATGAGTTATCCCAGGCTGGTTGGATAGCTGCAGTTATCCAAACACATTCCCACAAGGATCTGTGGCAGAGGCTCCCTGAAGTCCAGCTCAGGGTTAGAGGGGCTGTTTATTGCAGCAGGACTGTGCTACCACAGCCCTTCAGCTCAGTCTGGAGGGCACAGGGTGATTTTTTTTTGGGATGTCTAAGGAAATCATGGATCTGGAGAGCTGCAGGTCATGGACTTTGCTGTGAGTGATGGCAATTCCTTTGCTGAGCCATTGGTGCCTCTCTGCCTCAAAGTTTTTTATAGTTCTTTATTTCCAATGCTGCCAGTCCAGGTTTCTTGGGAATGATTGTGCTGCACACATGGGCAAATGACTAACCACATTAATATTTGGCCTCTGTCTGCCCCTCTGGATATAAATTAGTTTTTCTCTAACAATCTACTCTGGTATTTTCTTGAGTAATTATCTTTTGGGTTTTATTTTTTTTGGAGATGGGGAGGAAGAGTTATCCTCTTTTGCAAGTAAGAACTCACCATCGTTGCATTGCCTTGCAACAGATGAGAAAATAACTCTTGGAACTTCCATATTTCCATTAAGGACAGCTATGGTTCAAAATAGATCCATTTGAATGATCTAGGTGCTCTTGGAAGGCATTTATTGGTTCAGAAAAGGGTTAAGGGGAAAGGAGGACGAAAGGGCTGCGTGTTGAATTGCTTGTTATATGAATGTAATTATTTTTTTGCTCCTGAGCAATTATAGATTGTAGGTTTAAATAATTGTCAGGGTGCCTACAGCTTTCTGTTGTTGTTTGAAATCTAAGGCTACGAATATAATAAGGAATATGAGATTACTTCTGCTGAATGTGGCTATGGCAGTTCATTTTACTCAGCAATAGTCATCAGAAAAAAAAAAAGTAAAGAAAAGTCAATTTTTCTATTCTTTGCAGTAAACAAACCTTGTAAACAAGTTATTATTTTCTGCAGCAAGGCCCTAGAAGTGATTCCTATTTTGCTGGTAACAAAACGTGGCTCTTTGCTTTTATAAGAGTAGAATATATTTTGTTTTGCTTCTCTCTATCTCAAGCTCCCCGAGGTGGCTTGGGAGATTAGAGAGATTTTCACAAGACAAGGGTAAGGCTTCGGTGTTATTGCAGAGATGGATTTATATGAAATGGATTACACAGCCCTGATGACATCTCTTATTTTCTGTGTATATCAAGTTCTACTTGAGTAGTGGAGCACTAAAGTGTGGCAAATGACCGGGGATGATCTAAAATGAATCTCTGCCAAGCGCTGGAATGCTCGGAGTGAAGGAAGATCACAAAATGATTTGAAAGCCTCAAATCAATGGCTGAACTAAAGATGTGATGCTTTGCAATGAAGCAAATAATCAGCTTGATGATAGGACCGTGTAGCTCTATCTCAATCTCTTCACCGCATTATTGTAGCAGAGGTTCTTTTTATCCCTAACAGGCTTTGGAAACATAATATATTAAGAAACTGCTCTCTTCTTGAAAGAATAGAGGAGGGTGGCCAGGTTGAGGCATGATTAGTGACAGAATCTGTGGTCTCATTCTGCTGTGCTCATTCAGATTAAGGTGCTGCACCTGGGTTGGGGCAGTCCCTGGGATCGATCCAGGCTGGGGATGAAGGGATGGAACAGGCCTGGGAGAAGGAATCGGGGGACCTGGTGGATGAGAGCTGGACATGACCCAGCCCAGAAACCTCAGGGGAGGGGGGGATTCTGCCCCTCTGCCCCCCTCAGGTGAGACCCCACCTGCAGAGCTGCCTCCAGCCCTGGGCTCCAGCATCAGAGGGACCTGGAGCTGCTGGAGAGAGTCCAGAGGAAGCACCAGGATGAGCAGAGGGATGGAGCAGCTCTGCTGTGGGAAAGGCTGAGACAATTGGGATTGTTCAGCCTGGAGAAGAGATGCTTTAGGGTGACCTACTTGCCCCTCCCAGTATCCAAAGAGAACCTGAAAGAGAGCTGGAGAGGGACTTTGGAATAAGACCTGGAGTAAGAGGACAAGAGGGAATGGCTCCAAACTGACAGGGAACAGATTTAAATTGGATATTAGCAAGGAATCCTTCCCTGTGAGGGTGAGGAGGCCCTGGCACAGGGTGCCCAGAGAAGCTGTGGCTGCCTCTGGATCTCTGGAAGTGTCCAAGGGCAGGCTGGACAGGGCTTGGATCAGCCTGGGATGGTGGAAGGTGTCCCTGCCCATGGTAGGGTGTGGCACTGAATGATCTTTAAGGTCCCTTCCAAGCCAAACCATTCCATGATAAGTTTTGAGTCCATTTTTAGACAATTCAGGGCTAAGCTAAGAACTTCTGAAGCTTTTATTCATCACATTTTCATTGCTCAAATAATTTATTTGGTAGGAGAAATTAGAAGGAGTAAACAAATAGTTCAAGGAATCAGATTTTTGACCATAAAGTTTTACATTGTTTTCTGTGTCCTTGGGATGCTTCAGGCATCATATTTGTGGCCTGGAAACATCAGGTGTCTACAGGATTCCTCAAGATGACTCTTTAATGGATTAGACATGAAACAGAAGCAATTTCAATCCCAACACTTTGCACTTCAGGACTGATTGTCCCTGCTTTGTGAGTAGCTCTTCTTTCCTGCAGGTCACAACCATTTGTGGTGCAATATTGCTTTGGATGTCAGTCAGTTGTTCATGGAAAATGCTGCCTGTTGATCCCAGCCACAAACATTCAATCAGCTGCATTCCCAAATCCCCAAACATGAAAGGAAACAGGTGTTTATTGCTTTCCCCTTCCTGAATTTTACAGTTTTGTGACAGTTCTCTTTGATGTTTACGGAATGTAGGAATATCAATGACCCTGTAAATAGAAAAAGTCAACTTTTGGGGATGTTTCTCTTTTGTTCTGTGTTTGTACCCAAAACCCAGCACAGTGGAATTCAAATCTGTGGCAAAGGCTTTATGTGCTGTGGGTTTGAAAATAGCAGCACCACTAATGATGGAAATCAGCTTCAGAGAGAAAAACTTTTAGAGTCTGAGTTCAGCCTTGAATTCCCAAAGCCTCCTGCTCATCTCATTTTTCCCAGTGCTCCACCTGTCTAAATATAATTGGATTGATGATTTATACAAAGCCAAGTAGACAGATTTTAGTTAATTTTCATGAATGAAACTCGATCTAATCTATGGACTAGACTGGACCTCGACCTGGTCTAGTGTAAGGAGGTGGAATGAGATCAGATTTAAGGTCTTTTCCAACCCAAACCCTTCTGGGGTCCGTGATGTTTCCATGATCAAAGACCAAATACATTTTTAAGGATGAAAACCTTCAGGAGTAAGACATTGAGCTGTTTTTTGGATGAATTCTCTATTTATTGTTTAGCATTTCTGATTCCTATTCTCCCATGCTTGATCTTCAGAGAATCATGAAATATCCTGAGTTGGAAGGGGGCCACCAGGATCATTGATTGAACTCATGACCTGGCACAGGACACCCCAACAATTCCACCCTGTGCCTGAGAGCATTGTCCAACCCCTCCTGGAGCTTGGGGCCATGACAATTCCCTTGACTCATCCCAAGTTTTACTGAAGGATACAAACCAAGCAAAATACGGGAAGGAAAAAGTTTGAAAATACAGAGTTTTATCAGGTGGTGTTTGTCTTTGTCAACAGACACAAAATCAGAGAATCAACAAGGTTGGAAAAGACCTCTCAGATGATCGAGTCCAACCTTTGAAAGTCACAGGCAAGTCATGAAAAAGAGATTTTTAACAATGACCTGTAATTGGGATCCTTTGGTATTTTTCCAAAGAGGATTCTTTGTTTTGCTTTGGTACCATTCATACCTCAGTTGTGGAGTATTTAAATAATATTTAACATATTATAATTTATATGAAGTTTGATTATTTGCAGTGATTAGAAACAAAGTCTGTATCCCAAGATTAAGGAAAAAGAGGGAAAAACAGAGGCTCTTGGCTTTCTTCACTCTCACAAGTTCTCCTTCTCTTCCTGAAAAGTGGATTATTGAGATTCTGATTATTCAGATCCACAGGGAACTTCTGGAAGGTCCAGATGCTGCTCATGGGTGGAAGTTGAGGTGCACCAATGTTCTCCTGGCTCTGCCAGGTCTGGGGAAGTGTCATAGGCACAGGGATATTCTGGGCCAGCTCTCAAAGGTCTCAAAGTTTGGCCTCTGCTGCTTTTCCAAATTCTCCTTCCAGTGTGTGATGAGAACTTTTCAGGTCATCAGAAATGATTTTTTTGGCTGGGCTGTATCTTCCAGTTTCTGGGAATTAGGTGCAAGTTTTCCAATAGAGGATTCTGGTGATGGAATTTTATTGTGTGGAGTCACCAGAAAGCAGCTCTCTGGATTTTCAGGACAAAAATGGTTTAAAGATCCCTGCTTTTTGGGTGGGAAAGGATATGGAGGCAGTGAATAAGGCCACCCTGGGAAGTGCTGGGATTCACTGACTTGGGTCTGTCCCTGCTCTCTGCTGGTTAAGCTCAAAATTGCATTGAAATAGGAATATGTGAAACCTCTTGTGTTCTGCCTGGGAAGTTCAGAGCAACTGTGCTCTGTGCCTTATTAACATTCTGGATATTGGCTTCAGCTTTGTTTGAATCCTGTTGAGTTTGTATTATTTATAACTTGTAACATGCTTTAGGATGGGTTTGATAAACACATTTTGAAGTCGTTTTCTGTATCTCCCCATTGCTTTTCCCAGTTTGAGTGCTGTTGTCTTCAAGGGTTTTTTTCCAAAGTCATCCTTCTGACACATTTCCCATGCTGAAAACATGGCAGTTTTTCTCTTGACAGTAAAATATTCCTTCCCTCTGATGATAATCTGCTTTTCCTTTTGCAATAATCTGTTGTGCAGCTTTTATCCAAACATCCATCCGTACACAAACACGTGCCCACGCCCGCGTCCAACGTCAGCAGCCACAGGCAGGAACCAATTTCCTGGGCATTTGTTAATTTGAATGAACATGAGGCTTCTGCTTCTCCTATGGAAAAAAAAAAAAAAAAAAGAAGCAAACCCAACAGTTTCACTTGGGAATTCATGCAGTGTGAACAGAACACATCTTGGCAAAACGGTGAGCCAAGAAATTCCTCTTTAGTTGCTCTGTTAGGCAAACTGCATTTTAAATTTCTTGCCCAGGGCTTTGTTTGACTTGCCCCAGGCAAGCTGTTCAACATATTTATCAACCCTGTTGGAGCATTAGAGCCAACGCTCATTGAGGAAGATCATCCTCTTAATGCCATCTGTCATCAGCAGTTTTATTTCTTTCAGCTCAACTTGTTCTGTTTCACCGTTTTTTTCCCCCCTATTCCTCCCAACCATTTCTTAGCTGATTGTTTCCCAGTGATCTCAAATATTCTGTGATTGCTCAGATATTCAGGGACTGTTGGATGTTAAACCCCTGAGGGTATCAGTGGTACAATTTTGTTTTAAATCCTGATTGATAACATTAATCCTATATGGATCCAGATGGCTTCCAAAGCACCCTACGTGTCTCAGTGCTGTGCAAAAGATGAGAGTGCATTTCAATCTAACTCTGGAATTCTTTCCAGATCCTCGACAAGAACTTGAAGAAACTCAGAACAAAGGCTCTGGGGTAGTTTCATGCTGTATTTTTATCTTGAGGACGTGGCTTTGATCATTTTAGATTTCCAAGGCCTTAATAAGAGTTGTGTAAGTGCACAGACAGTATCGAAGTGTTCAGCAAAGCTCTATCTGAGGGATACAGCACAACAAAGCTGTATCCCTTCCCAAGGGATTTGGGATCCAGTTTGTTCTTGGATTTGTGTCTACAATCAGAGTGGAGCCAAAGGGACTGACAAGAGTATTTCCCTCTGGAGAACAAAAGTTAATCTTTTGGGAACCTGGTGCTATGGCGTTATTGGTGCTATGGAGTTAGATAAAGTCAAGAAAAATTATTGTAGCCAGGTTAACATCCACTGTTGTCAATTGGGTATGCTGGATGTTCTCCTGGGTTCCCAGGACATTTTTATCTGGTTATCCAAACAGGGAGATCATGGACTCACAAAATGGTTTGGGTGGGAAGGGACCTTAGAGGTCATCCAGTTCCACCCCTGCCATGGGCAGGGACACCTTCCACTGTCCCAGGGTGCTCCAAGCCCTGTCCAACCTTGGACACTGCCAGGGATCCAGGGGCAGCCACAGCTTCTCTGGGAAACCTCTGCCTGTGCCAAGATTTCCTTCCCAATATCCCATCCATCCCTGCCCTCTGGCAGTGGGAAGCCATTCCCTCTGTCCTGTCTCTCCATGCCTTGTCCCCAGTCCTTCTCCAGCTCTCCTGGAGCCCCTTTAGGCCCTGGCAGGGGCTCTGAGGCCTCCCTGGATCCTTCTCTTCTCCAGGTGAGCACCCCCAGCTCTCCCAGCCTGGCTCCAGAGCAGAGGGGCTCCAGCCCTTGGAGCATCTCCATGGATTCCTGTGGACTCTCCCCAGCAGATCCTCCAGAGATCTGCAGGTTCCCATCACAGCTTCCTTGCCACCTACTTGCCAGTGTTTTTTGGGGAGGGAACACAATGGTGCTCACCAAGGTCTCATCCTGACCTTCCTTAGTGAAGCCAAGGTCCCCTCCTCAGCCTGAGGAGTTCTAAGAATTAATGGTTGCCACGATTTCAGAGCACAGAGCATCAATATCGCTTTGGCTCCGTGCTCAGAAATATCAGTACTTGGACTGTCTTCAATCAATCAGCTGTACCAACTGCTCTCCACAGTTTTTTAAGGAGGAAAATGCCAATCACACTCGGCATTTGGCTGAAATGTATGGAATGAGCATTATTCTATAGGGATGGAACTTGCCGAGGCTCAATTTATTCCTTCCAGCTGGGGAAGGACAGGGAGGGGGGGAAAACAAAAAATAAAAAAGAAAAAAAAAATCATTTCAGGTCGAAGCAGCTGAGCATTTCCTTCTCCAGATTTTATAGAGGGAACAAAACCAATAGTATTCAAAATCTGGGCCAAGTCCTGTGCTGGCCAAGGGAAGCAGGATCCTGGCAGCTGTGCCTGCAGCTCCCGGAGATGCTGGCTCGGGCAGGAAGCTCTGAGGTAGTCGGTGGGATGTGCTCTTGGCTGTCCTTTGCTGCCTCAATGTATGGGAGCAGCCTGTGGCTGGATCCTGTGGCACTGGAGCAGCTGGCACAGCCACTGCTCCCAGGGACTCTGAGCAGAGCCTGGCATGAGAGTCTGGAAAGATCCCGTCCCACTCCTTCCTCTCCTCTGTGCATTGGGAAGAGGTTTTCCTCTGCTCTTTGTTCTCCCAGCACGTTTTATTATATTTAAAGCTGACATTTCCCCCCCCCCTGCCCCCCCACCCCTATCCACCCCACACACCCCTCCCAGCTGGTGGAACATATCCCAAAATCCTGCTAACAGAAGGAGGAGCAGGATCCGTGTCCTTTGCAGTTCATCTTCCTCAGCGAGGCATTGCTGGCATGGGAACAGCTCCTTAATCTGCTGCATGGAAAAGTGCCTTGGAGTGTGGGTGTAGGGATGGCAGGCGGTGGGCCAGGAGAGGCTTGGCATGCCAAGGAAATAATGCATTCATTCTTCAAAATATGACAAAAAAAAAAAAAAAGGAGTCTTCTGGATGTCCTGTTGGATCCGCTGTGGGAAGGCAGGGAGAGGGAAGGCTTGGAAATAAAGCTGGCAGGAGGGAAAGGTCGGTGGGAAGTCAGGTGTGTCTGCACCTGATGCTGTCAGAGAAGGATATTCCGCAAAAATAAAGGACAAAAATAATTAAAAAAACATTGCACAAATGAAAACATTTTATATGTGTACATAATTGGCCAGTATAGAGCACAATGCACCCCTGTGAGTTTCTTTAAATAAATGGAATAAATGGGAGGCTGAGGGTCCCCGAAGCTTCCATTGAGCTCTGGAATTAATGGGTGTTAATTAGCACAGAATGGGTGCAGCTTGTGAGGCTGGAGTTTGGGTCAGGAGCACCCTTCTGATGCAAATTTACTGCCCGAGCTCATTTGCATAATGGAATCATAAATAGGAATTTGCATCAGGGAATCTGCGTGGAGACCAAGGATCATTCAGATATGATAGGAACAGGCATTGGAGAAGAGATCAGAACAAAGGTGAGGAAAGGTTTCCTTTGGAGATCGTGGAGTTCCTTGTGGGATTGGGAGAAAATGTCTGGAATGTTGAATAATTTTCAAATAAGTTTTCCAGTAGGTTTTTTGGTGCTCTTTGATGGCTTCTGTACACAGTACACAAAAAAAGGAATTAACAATATTACAAGCTGTGAACATTATTATGAGGATAGACAACTTTGGAATTAGTAATTTTGTCTGGGATTCATCTCTGCAGCACAGAGTCCTACTGAGCTTGGCAGGTTGGTCATTTTTTATGGATGTGGAAAAGAAATAGACACAAAATCAGACACAAAAAACTGTATTTAGGGAGATTTCATTCAACTTCAGATTCAGAGACTCTCAGGGTTTTGTAATGTCTGTGTCTAGGGTAGGGACTGGTTTCACCTGCCTTAAAATATGCAAATGGGACACTCTGGTGTGACCCACCTGGAGCTATTGGATCCCCAATATCAGGAGGACGTGGAGCTGCTGGAGAGGGTCCAGAGGAGGCCACAGAGATGCTCCAAGGGCTGGAGCCCCTCTGCTCTCGAGGCTGGGAGAGCTGGGGGTCTTTACCTGGAGAAGAGAAGGATCCAGGGAGAGCTCAGAGCCCCTTCCAGAGCCTAAAGGGGCTCCAGGAGAGCTGGAGAGGGACTGGGGACAAGGGATGGAGAGACAGGACACAGGGAATGGCTTCCCACTGCCAGAGGGCAGGGATGGATGGGATATTGGGAAGGAATTGTTCCCTGTGAGGGTGGACAGGCCCTGGCTGTGGTTGCCCAGAGAAGCTGTGGCTGCCCCTGGATCCCTGGGAGTGTCCAAGGCCAGGTTGGATGGGACTTGGATCAGCTTGGGATAATGGGAGGTGTCCCTGACCATGTCAGGGTGTGGGACTGGATGATTTTTAAGGTCCCTTCCAACCCAAACCATTCCTGATTCCATGAGTTCCATTTGCCATGTCCAGGGGTGTTTTCCCTGCCCTTTCATCTGTCTCTCCCAAATTCTGTGTCATTTATGTCAGTCTTGTGCACACAGATCTCCTGGGTATCCTCAGGCATCTCAAATGATCCCAAATGTCTCCATTTAGGGAAATAAATAAATCCCTGGATGTTGAAGCTCGTGTGCAGCCAACGGAGACCTGGTCAATGTGGTTAATCCATAAAGCTGCTCATCCCTGCTAACACCTGAAGTTCCATTCTGCTCTGTTTGTCTTGGAATATTTCAAATTTTTTTTATCTCTAAGAATGGGGTGCTTATCTCTCTTATCAGACTAGCACTTTGCTTTCATTATTTTAGAAGAATATTTCAGCTTATGCTGACTATTTATTAAGAATATGCAAATTACAGGGTTGCCTATGGAAACACAGGGTCCTTAGTGACAAAAAACCTTGTTCAGAGGATCTATAGGAGTATGGATCCATAAAGAGAATAGCTGGAGAAAATGGATGTGGATGCTGGAAAGGAATATAGATTCTATAATTTAATCCCCAATTGTTTGATTAATATTTTTTCGTAGAGATGCTTGAACATTTAAAGATTCCTGTCTGAATCTGTTTGGGTTTGAAGTTCAAAACCAGAAAAAAAAAATTAAAACACCTTTTGAAATTTCAATTAAGAGTCAGTCAAAACCCATCACTATTCTTGTTTTTGTTTTGCAAATTAGCAATTAAAAAGTGACAAATGTCTTCAGTGCTTAAACACTCCTCTGCAATACCCATTATGTTCAAATAAGACTTTTTTTTTTTCTAGAAGCATGAGTGTTTCCCTGTTTCCTTTTTTTTTTTTATTCCTCTTAGGAATGCCTCCGGAAGCTCCCTCTGTAACTCCAAGCTGCACTCACTTCCCCACTACTGGGGATTATGCAAATCTCTTCATGAATAGTTTAAAATCACATTCATGTTTTTCAGTTTTAAATTACAATATGGGTGGCTTATTTTGCTTTTATGGTTCTTTACCTCCTTTTTTTTTTTTTTTTTACTTGTTTCCCCCTCAGAGTTTTTATTTAATTCTTTAAATTTATTATTTAAATTATTTATTTCTTCAGTTTCCTTACTAAAGTAGTAATAATTAAGGGACGTAAACTTTTTTTTTGTACTGCAAGACCATGTGAAATCTTGAACTGAAATTATTTCCCTGTTTTGGTGATAGTTGTCCACATGAACTATGGCTAGAGGCAGCCAATGCTCTGGAAAACAGGCACTCCATGAGCTCACGTGTCTAATTCTGGAATATTATGTGGGATTTTATTGTTAATATTTCTCTCCTTATGACAATTTCTCTGTCGAACGTGGCACCACTTTAGCAGAATAACAAACATCAGCTGAATGGATTAATGCTGGGGAAAGCAATTTAGTGCTGGATTGTTGTAAATGATGTCTCTTTACCAGCAGGTTGTTTTATTATGACAAAGATTTCAATTTTATCTGTTCTCAGGGATGGGAGGATTTATTGTTTGTGTGAGGTGGCAGCACACTTGAGAAAATGATGAGAGCAGTTCTTCAGGAGAATAAAATCAGAATAAAATCCCTCTCTGTCCGGGAAAGGGCGGCACAATGAACTCAGGGATCAGCTGGAAGAGGGAAAAATGGAGGAGTCCATGACGGGGGCACAGATCATGGTGAAATCCACAGAGCCACAAAATAGTTCAGGTTCTAAAAGCCCTCCAAGATCAAGTCCAGCCATCCCCCAGCACTGTCAAGGCCACCACTCACCCATGTCCCCAAGTGCCACATCCACACAGCTTTTAAATCCCACCAGGCATGAGGACTCCACCCCTACCCTGGAAAGAGGGGTCAGAGATGATTATCAATGAGAGAATCCCAAATAATAGTTATTGATCAGGTCACTGGCCACAGCTCTGATGATCAGGGATTTCAACAGCAACCTTAGGGATTTATTGAGCATTAAAATCCCTGAAATAAAACACCAAGCATGAGCATTTCTGCTTTGTATTTCAAGCTGGGCCCGTATCTGAGCTCAAACCTGAGTTTGGGTTGTCTTCTTAATCTTGGGTTGCTCATTCACACTCAGGTGCTGGCCTAGGAATATGAAGTGGAAGAAAATGTGGATCTGTCCCATTCCTTGGCATGGATGATGTTGCTCCTTGGCCTCCCTTCAATGTGTTTGTCCAGCCAGTGGTAGTTTGCTAAATTGCTTCCAGAGCTGTTCCTGTGAGAACCTCAGCCTCACCTGCTGCAGGCACAGCTGGGATTTTAGGCAGCTGGAGCTCAAGCTTCCCTTGGAATATTAAGGATGCAAAGCACTGAAGTATTAGAGTTGGGCAGGAGTTTATTTTCCATGTGTCTCATGCAGATCCAGACTTGGGATTTAAGGAAAAATGCCCAAAACAAGTAAAATCACCCTTGGAAGGAGTTTCATACAGCCTTGGTGTTCCCAATTCCATGGGAGTTCAAATGGCCCCTCTGCTCTGGACCCAGGCTGGGAGAGCTGGGGATGCTCACCTGAAGAAGGGAAGGATCCAGGGAGAGCTCAGAGCCCCTTCCAGGGCCTAAAGGGGCTCCAGGAGAGCTGGAGAGGGACTGGGGACAAGGGATGGAGAGACAGGACACAGGGAATGGCTTCCCACTGCCAGAGAGCAGGGATGGATGGGATATTGGGAAGGAATTCAGGGCTGTGAGGATGGTGAGGCCCTGGAATAGAATTCCCAGAGAAGCTGTGGCTGTCCCTGGATCCCTGGGAGTGTCCAAGGCCAGGCTGGATGGGGTTTGGAGACACCAGTCTGATTTAGGTGAGGAACCCAAGTCCAAGAGCTCTGGTTATCTCTGTAATCAAGGAACAATAACTGCAATTTCATCATCAATTTATATCTTCTGCAGGAATTGTCCTCAGGAGGTTCCTGCCTCTTTCCAGGATCTCCAGGAGCAGCCTTGACTCTAAATTGCTGCAACTTGTTTAAGCACCTGAATTAGAAGTAGAAATCCCAGTTCTGTACTTTTTGGTGCATTAAAACTTAAATTTGAAGGTAATTTCTGAAGGTTCAAAGAAGGAACATTGTGAGCCACCAAGGCTGGAGGAGGGGCTGCTCTGCTCTTCTGGTTGTGCTTTGAAGGATCATTTCTGTAACTTTTTACCCTGTCATATCTGCAGGGTTACCTGGAGAAAACTCTCATGGATCACTGATTTCTGTGGATATAGAAATAGCATATTTAATGTTTAGTTTATTTTTACTGCCTTTATTTCAACTGTTTTAGAAAGGGAATAATAACAGGATGTTACCATTGAAAAGGAAAATTCATTGCTCCAGCTTGACAATACTGGAATCTCCATGACACTCTAAATAAAAACTTTAATAAATAGTCCCTTAAAAATTTATTTAAATAAGCCATCAGACAACTGTCAGTGTTGGTGGTGCTTGTTCCTTAATTCCTTTTTACCAGAAGAGGTTTTAATTCAGACCCTTAAACAGTCTGATGTCCTTTGATAATTGGCCATGGAGGCGAATGACTACAAAAATCTTGTCTGAACATCAAATATCTCTGCATAAATTGTTAAGCTGAAGCATTTTTCCCTTTTTATAACATATAATATAATCCATTATTGCTTCCACCTCTGCCTGAAAGCAGAAAATTAAATAACTCTTTGCCATTAATACAAATTATTGTGTTTTGACAGCTTCCTAATCAGTTCAGGTAAAAATGGTGCTGCACAAACAGCACAATTGCCTTACAAGAAACTATTTTTTGGTGTGTGCATGAAATTTCTCCTTGTTTGGGCCCTCAAACCCTTTCAAGGTTTGTCCTCTGTGATAAATTGATATTCAGAAGCATAAATCAGGCTGTGCTTGAGTCGTGCTCTGATGCAGAATGGATTTCTCTTTATAGTTACCCTATAAATAAACTTGGACAACACTTGACCAGCAGGTCCTGCCTATAGATGTTCCTTCCACTATGCCCTGTATCAATTAATATGCAAATGAGTGATTGAGCATTGGCAGATTTTGACCTCTCAATGTGTATTTTGTGCCCTCTTCAGGTATGGGGTGTTTCTGGGGAGCCGAGAGGAAGTTCTGGAGGCAGAAAGGAGTGTATTCCACTCAAGTGGGTTATGCAGGAGGACATACCCCAAACCCTACCTACAAGGAGGTGTGCTCAGGTGAGTCTTTCTTCTTTGGTTTTTAAGGATCAGGAGTGGACTTCTGAATTATGAATGACAATGAAGAGTGAAATGAGTGACTGGAGTGACTGAGGAGATTTGGGGTTGGATTTACATCCTAAACTGTACTGAAATCTATGGATGCCCATCCCATTGCTGTCTCCTAATAATTAATGAGTCAGTGTATGAAAAAATATTCTGTTCTGATTAATAATCTGTTAATTCTTCACACAGTTCAGTGCACACTATCCTGTCATTTCCAGGCCAAACCCTTCCGTTTATTTTTTACTTACACTACAAAACTCCAATGCAGGTTCTTTCTGTGATCTGAACCACAGAAAGAACCCCTGGCAGCCAACTAATGCTGCTGGTGGAGAAAATCCTGGCTATCCTGGACACACATGGAAGTTTTCCTTTGGTTTATTTTCTTGTTAACATTTTTATGCCAAATGCTGACACTGGGGCTTGTTCTTAGTGACAAACTCTCGCATGGGCTTCATGCAAAGGGTGTGAAAAGTGACACGAGCAAATAATGGGCACTTGAAGTCCTGTGCAGAGGTGCTGCAAGGCAGCCAAAAAGGCAGAAACTTGCTGGAAATGGTGAAAAGTGGGAAAAGGGATGATTTGAGGTGGAATGGAATGGAATGGAATGGAATGGAATGGAATGGAATGGAATGGAATAGAAATAGAAATAGAAAAAGGGAAGGGAAGGGAAGGGAAAATGAAAGGAAAGGGAGAGGGAAAAGGAAAGGGAAAGGGAAAATGAAAAGAAAGGGAAAGGGAAAAGGAAAGGGAAAGAGAAAATGAAAGGGAAAATGAAAGTAAAGGGAAAGGGAATTAAATTTGAATGGAATCAAATGGAAAATTATTTTTCCATTTTATGGAGGAAGGGAAGGGAAATTAAATTTGATTAGAATGGAATGGAAAATTCTTTTTCCATTTTCTGGTGACAGCCATACAGAGGACAATCTGAAAAAGCCTTCTGGAGGGTGTGCAGGATTTGGAGCTATTTTCAGTGTGTTCTCCTAATACATAAATACACCATTTTTGGCCAGCATTAGACAACCCAGGATGTTCATTCAGCACCAAACATCTTTTCATATTTTGCTTACAGATGTTCAGAACAATTCTGTTGCTCTGTATATTCATAAGCTTTTAGAAATCTGCATAGCTCAAGTGGCACTGAAATCAGAAGGGAAGAACTCTGCTGTTGTTATTCATAAACTGGGGATGTACAATTACCATATAAAATACGCAGCTAACGATGATTTCCTTAAAAACAGGGTCGTTTATAGGCTTGTGGTTCAGGCTGTTCACATGTGAGCAGGTCATTTGGGTTTGCTTTCAGTTGTTTTCTTTGTTTATCTTCAGTGACTGGAATGTAGAGAAAAATAAAGCATGTCTGGTTATTATATGATATTAGTTAGAAGGCTGAGATTCAGTGAATTAAACCAATTTATAATCTTGTCAGTTCTCATCTTTCTGAGGCATTTTCTCTCATGCACACATCACAGTTTCTAATAGTTAACAATTCAATATAAAAATGTGCCACACAGACTTTGTTTCTGCTCTGAGTTATGTAAAATATTTGGCTGTGAAGTTGTTTCACATCTCCTAAGCAGAAAATCCATGTTTTTCTGAGAAATACTACAGCCTCTTCCATAAGAATTATTATTTTGACCGATTCTTCCATATTGGATTTCCAGTTCTCCTTAAAATGTCTTGGCTTCCAAAGTTCACCTGGAAGGCTTCTAAATAGCTGATGGAGGAGAGTGGAGAGAGGGAAAATTAATTTCTTGCTCTGTTACCTCCTGTTCCTGTGGTCAGCTGGTGATTTCCCAAGTTAATTGCATAAGCCCAGAGCAGGGTGGTGGTTGGGATGTTGTTGTTTAAGGGTGGAAAGGTGTGGGGAGGGTTTGGCTGGGTAATGTGGGGTTAATTTTACATATTTGTGGATAAACTGTTGATATTAAAGGCAACAATGGGAAATCTGGTGGGAATTTTTCAGGAGTTGTTGATAGCAATAGAGAAAAAAAAATGTAATATAGGAAAGTTCTTGACTTCTTGGATTTGCCCTTCCTTACAAATGCAGAAGGAATTCCTGTGACAAACTATCAACTTTGTTCATGGAATTTTGGAATCTTGGAATGATTTTGGGTGGGAAGGGACCTTAAAGCTCGTCCATTTCCACCCCTTGCCATGGGCAGGGACACCTTCCACTATCACAGGTTGGTCCAAGCTCCATCCAACAGGCCTTGGAAATTTCCAGGGATCCAGGGGCAGCCACAGCTTCTCTGGGAATTCTATTCAAGGTCCACAGCCCTGAATTCTTTCCCAATATCCCATCCATCCCTGCCCTGTGGCAGTGGGAAGCCATTCCCTGTGTCCTGCAGAAGATAAATTGATGATGAAATTGCAGTTATTGTCCCTTGATTACAGAGATAACCAGAGCTCTTGGACTTGGGTTCCTCACCTAAATCAGGCTGGTGGCTCCAAGCCCATCCAGCCTGGGCTTGGACACTTCCAGGGACCCAGGAGCAGCCAGAGCTTCTCTGGGAATTCTATTCCAGGGCCTCACCATCCTCACAGCCCTGAATTCTTTCCTATTATCCCATCCATCTCTGTCCTCTGGCAGTGGGAAGCCATTCCCTGTGTCCTGTCTGTCCATCCCTTGTCCCCAGTCCCTCTCCAGCTCTCCTGGAGCCCCTTTAGGCCCTGGCAGGGGCTCTGAGCTCTCCCTGGATCTTCTCTTCTCCAGGTGAGCACCCCCAGCTCTCCCAGCCTGGCTCCAGAGCAGAGGGCTGTGATGAATTTGTGACTCTCCTGATGTTCAGGCATGGCCTTGTACTCCTTGGAGAACCCTTCAGCTGGACACTACAGCACTCTTCCAAAGTGGCTCAGGCTCTCCAAAGTGTTTAAATGTATAATTAAACTACAAATATTCCCTTCCCTTTCTGTAGCTTGTAAAAGGGATCTGAAGGTTTCCATGGACAGGAACTAAGTCCTCAAGATTAAAGTTTCCAAGCAGTAATGAGAGTGGCTCAGAACATTTTCTTTGTTATTAAATTGCTGTCAAGAGAATAGATTCCTGTTGTGCCTTTGTCTGGTCTTTTTTTTTTTTAATCCTTATAAGAACAGGATATAGGAATTTTAATGACTGTGAAGAATCTCGGTGTTCACCATGCCCTTGATCTGTGCCTTGATAGGACTGGCCAATTGCTCCACCTCTCCCCTTTTTTTCCCCCCCAGTTCACCTGTGAAAAAGGAAGGAAAGGTCAGCCAAAGTACAAAATACTGCATCAATCAGAGTTAATGTCATGAAATGTGAGAATTACTGTTTTGTGTATTTTTTGTAGCAATTGAAGAAAAGGATTTTGTAGAAAATCTGTAATTTTTGTTAACTAGAACAGTTGGAACAAGTTGTGTCTCTGCAATCATGAGATTATCGTCCTAGGATCCTCCTGGATGTGCATCTAAACCTTGATATGACCTTAGAAACTATAATTTGTCCTCCATTGAATTGCTAAGTCATGAAATAAAATGAATGTAGCAATTTCACTTCAAAAATAATTTGGAATGGTGATGGCAGATGCTGCTATAATGATAAAACCTTGGCAACAAGAACCCAACAGCTGCACTGAATTTCACTTACCTGCTCCTCTGCAGCTCTACCTCCAAATTTTCAAAGCTGACACTACTGACACATGGTTATTTTTCAGCTGAGAAGTTGACCAAGAAAACTTTATTACACCTTAAAAACCAGCGTGCAGGAATGGAGTCTGTAGATTTGTCATTTAAAAATGAAAGGCAGAATAAATATATATTTTTCATGGTAAAGAAATGGTAAGTAAATTTGCCATTGCCTGAAAAACAAAAAGCTCCTTGTCCACAAGGGATGGCAGCAGCTCTGCTGAGGGAGCTCTGCTCCATCTGTAATCAAGGCTGAGTTCATTTTCCATCTCAGAATTTGACTTCTCAGGGTCAATGTCTTGTCTGGTTCAGGCTTGAAGAAACCTAAGTGATATTTATTATTTAGATACCTGATTGTGCCTCGTAGCAAATTTAAAATCCTCATAGCCTTACTGCTGTCCTCTGCTCCTTTCATCTGTTTATCCCAGCATTGCCCACAATCACAGGCTTGGGTTGTAGCAGCAATATAAATACCAAATATATTATTTATTATTAACAACTTTATTTGAATCGTATTCCACTGAGATATGTCGTTTCCATCTTCCCCGTCTCCAGCTTTATTAAAGATATATACAAGATGAAAATGTGGCAGCCCCAGAGGTTGAAAGAGCCATTACAGAGCAAGTCAAAGACAAAATCTTCTGACCTGGAGCCTACAGGAAGCTCCCAAAGGAGCTTCATTTTCACAGGAGACCCCATGCAGGATTGGGCTGAGATGTTCCCTGTGTCACTGGGCCTGAAAACAGAAGATGCAGCACGGAGCTGCTTCTTTTTAACTATCAGGACACGTCGTGTTTGTGAAAATGGTGTTGTAAAAAATCTCATTGCTGTTTTGTGGCTGGTGGGGGGGTTTCCTACTTTTTGGGGTTTTTTTTTGTTTTTTTGCTGTGGAGACCTTGTAAAGAAAAAATAAGCTACAAAGGCAGTTAGTCTGTGTTCAAACTGTGCCCCCAGAACTGGTGGTTACTACAGGTGGTAGATATTTGGGAATAAATCCTTCCCTCTGAGGGAAGGGGCCTGGCACAGGGTGCCCAGAGAAGCTGTGGCTGCCCCTGGATCCCTGGAAGTGTCGAAGGACAGGTTGGATGGGGCTTGGAGCAAGCTGGGATAGTTCCCATGGCAGAGGAGGTGGAAAGGGATGGATTTTAAGGCCTCTTCCAGCCCAAACCACTGTCTATGAAACCAGGGAGAAGCTGCAGCTCTTGGGAGACCATGACTCTGGAATAAAAGCAGGTAACGGAACATGTTGGTATTTTCCCTGCTTTTCTTGTTTATTTGGTTGTGTTCCTGTTCTTTTGCTGCTCCTGCTGCTCATTCTTCCAGGTGAAATCTTCCTTCCTTTCAGGCACAGGGACTGAAATGCTGTGGTGTCAGTGTGGATATGTCTGATAATGTATTTTTCCTGAAACTGGGAGAGCACTGCAATTACTCTGTGCAAACATCACCCCCTCTGACTTGCTTGTTTTATGGAACATCTTGCTGTGCTGGCATAGAAAAGTTTAGGAATTAACTCTTGTCTCACAGAGGTAATTAAGATTTTGAATAATTCCGCAAGTGACCTGCACAGTTTCTAGGTGTTGGATGAATAACAAAATTATCAAACCACAGGAGTTTAGCTTCTATTTGCTCAGCTGTGCCCAAACTGTTGTAGTTCAGCTTTTAATAAGTAAATTTTGATAGAGAAGTTGTGCTCTGTCTCACTTTTGCAGACACTCATTTTTACCTCAGCTTCCTCCTGGTGAGGAGAATTTGGTCCATGAGGAAGACAAGAACTCCATCCAGTGAAAGGAAAGGCAAAACCTTTGGATCCTCATGGCTGTCATGCACTGCAGCAGCAACAGTCTAGAGGGTATTTGGAGAAGGATTTTGGGGAAAGCCAGAGCTCAGGGGTGTTCCTGGATTTCCTCATGGATTTGTTGTGGGCTAAGATTTGAGCACATCCATTGTAGGTGAATTCTTTGCAGAGAGACAAAAGAGACAAAAGCCTTTCAGGAGCTTTGGTGCACTAAAAAAGGGCAGATTGTGGAGCTGGGATTAGAGAAGGTGTAGGATGGCACCTGCAAACTTCTGGATGAAACATCAAAACCTATTGCAAAGTAGAATCCATCCCTTTGTATCTTTCAGGTTGGAAGCCCTGGGTGTAAGCAATGGAAAAGACTCATCCAATTTTTATTTGAACGCCCAGAACGATGGAAATTCCACCATTCCATCTGCGGGCAACTTCCTCACAATACTAGTGTGCAGCCCCCCTCTTAAATGATTTGCAGGACTCAGTTAATTCTTTTTACCACTGCAGCAGAGATCTTTGCCTGCAGACCCCCAGGGATCACCCACAAGGCACCCAAAATGCTTCTGACAAAAGATAATTGAGGTACGGCTGAGGCTCCTGCTGGTTTTTGCTCATTGACTTCAAAACCCTTCCCAAAAATTGTTGTAGGACATGGCTGCTCCTACAAACAGGGGCAGGAGGGAGGGTGGATCCCTCTTCTCCTGACCCCAGGATGTTTATGGAATGAACACCTTGGCCATTGCTGGCATAACTGGGTCACTCAAAGGTTTATTTTGCCCTTCTCTTGGGAACCAAATCCCCTTTTTATTTAAGCTACTTTTCTGGAAATTCCTTGGATATAGAATCTCAGAAAAGCAATAAAAGGAAGGGAGGATCTTGGATTATTTGGAATGTACCTACTGTGCTGATTCACCAAGGATGCAGCTGATTTAAGAATTTACTGCAGCAGAAATCAGCATGACTTGGGCTGGATGGGGCTTGTAACAGCCTGGGCTAGGGTCAACTGGACCTGGATCAACTTTAGGGTCCCTTCCCATCCAAACCACACCAAGTTCTGTCTTCATTTACCTCCCAGCTTCCAGGTATTAATGATTTAGTCTTTAATCATCACTGATGACCTTTTCCGTATTAATTTGTTTATCCACCTCTTTAATATGATTTTATTCCTGGCATTCACAAATAGGAGGGGAAATTGGGGGTTCATTAACTCCAGTGCTGAGCCCGTGCAGGAAGTTTCAAAGAGAACTTGTTAAAGGATATTTTGCTAAAGGTTAATTCTTGGCAGCTACAAATCAACATGACTGGAAATTAAGTATTTATTCTGGGGAGGAAGGAAAAATTTCCTTTACTGATAGTCTTCCCTTATTTATGAGTATTCCATAGTGATGTGCTGTACCTTTGTACCATCAGTAGGGCTCAGAGGAATAGGTGAGCTGGGAAGTGGTAAAAAAACAAGGTAATGGGGGAAAAAAGACAGATCTGCCATAGGAGGTCTGAAAATATCACTTATGCACAAGGCTGCTGTCAGGATGTCTTGTTTCTTACCCAATAGTTCAAATAGTTGCTGTTATTCACCTGCTCAGGATTAACATTGGGATGTGAACTGTGGCCACCAGCACTAGAACAGTTTGGTGAGTTGGTGAAAATGATGTTATCAACAAGCTCACTGTTGTTATGGCAGCCAGTGGGGTCCCTTACTGTTTGTATTTCTTGTACTTCTTGTACTTGAAGTACTTCTTGTTTTTGCTCTGGAGACACTTGTAAAGTGAAAATAAGCTACAAAGCCACTTATTGAGTCTGCCAAGCTGTGAATTAGGGAGGGACCTTAAGGTGATCTGGTTCCTACAGCCCTCAGAGCGAACCTGATTTCTATGTGGATGAGGTCACCTCAGGCTGGTCACTTTGTCCACATCTCAAGGCTGACCTTAAATTTGTCCTTCCAAAGGAGGAGAAGCTGCCTGCCTTGGATGAAACCCTCTTGGAGCTCTTAAAAATCAGCTGAAGTATTATCCTGTTTGTCTTCCAAGGCAGCTTCTTTGTTAAAAGCAAAAGGAAAACACAGAAGTACCTGAAGGGAGCCTACAAAAAGATGGAGAGGGAATTTTCACAAGAGCCTGGAGGGACAGGACAAGGGGAAGTGGGTTTACAGTGACAGAGTAAGTTTAGATGGGATAATACTGGGAAGAAATTCTTCCCTGTGAGAGTGCTGAGCAGCTGGGATGGAATTCCCAGAGAAGCTGTGGCTGCCTCTGGATCCTTGGCAGCATCCAAGGCCAGGCTGGACAGGGCTTGGAGCAACCTGGGATAGTGAAAGGTGTCCCTGCCCATGGCAGGGGATGGGACTTTTAAGGTCTCTTGCAACCCAAACCATTTTAATTCCATGATTCTACATAGCCAGGACTCTTCCTAGACTTGTACTTAGCAGGAAATATTTTGCTCTAGGAAGCTCAGTGCACTCTTTGCACTGCCCTGCTCTTGTTTTCAATCCTTCTGAGGTGTTTTGTCTGTACTGACATTCCCAACCACCCCTTTGAAATCCATGGATCTTTGGAATGCTCTGTCTGGGGAGAATCAAGAAGGAATCATGAAATTTCTCTGCCTGGAGACATTTCTGTGCCTGTTACTGAGCCCAGAAAAGCTCTGTGGCAGTGGCAGTGTCTGTGTTCCCACAGTGTATCCACACACATCAAATGTTCCTGGGAAAACAAACCCAAATCCCAACATTTGTCCAACTGCAGTTTTTTGTCGACTCCTTCCCCTCTCGGTTTAATCCAGTGTTTATTCAGTCAAGCGATTCAATTAGGAGCTGTTTTTATTTTCTTTCTGAGGAGTGAGGAATGTTAATTGTAGCTGAAATGCCTTCGAGTGATTCTCTCCTAATGTCACATTTCCATAAAATCTAGGAAAGCTTTGCTTTCTGCAAAGAGAGTGCAGCAGCAGAACAAAAAATGCTAAAAAAGTGGGTTTAATGTTCTGAATGCTGGACTTGGCGTGGACTGGGACCTCGGTGGGGAAAACAGAGGAAAAAAAGAAAGTCCTTTACTCCCAAAGTGTTGTGTTAGGCTGACAGAAAAGACAGCAGATTGTGCAGACAGTTGGAGAAATCAAAGCTTAGGAGAATTAAAATTAATATGAAAAGCCATGATCTCAGTGTGTACAGAAATGTCACTGCCTGGGTTGGAGTAGAGAGGAAGGGAATGGAAAACAGCTTTAATTCTGCTGTCCTTGGGTTCCCAGGCTGTTACTGGGGTTTCATATGGATGGGGTTGGTCCTTCTTCTCAGGGATCTTGTAAGCCATGGAAAGCAGAGCTGCATTCCTGTTTTTGTGGCCTCCATTCATGGAATCAGTAAAGCTGGAAAAGCTGGAAAATTTGGAAAAAAAAAATCTGTTTATCATCAAGTCCAACCATCAGCCAGCACTACCAGCAAACCATATCCCCAAGTGCCACATCCACACATTGTTTGGACACTCCAGGGATGGTCACTCCACCCCTGCCCTGGGCAGCCTAAGCCAGTGTGTGATAACCCTTTCCATAAAGAATTTGTTCCTAATATCCAGCCTAAACCTCCCTGAGGCAGCTGGAGGCTGTTTTGTCTCATCAGAAGAGTCTGAAATCACCTCCCTGCACCCTCCTGTCAGTGTCTTGTAGAAAGCAAAAAGGTGATCCATGACCTGGGATTAAGGAGATCCTGATTTATCCTGGCCACAAACTTGCTTTATTCATCCTGAAAGGTAACAGGTACCATGGGCTAAACTGAAAGTTTGAACTATCATTGACTATCATAATTCATATTGTTTACTTCCTTTTTTTCCTTTTTTTTTTCTCACTTACTGTTTTTTTTTTTTTTTTTTTGTGTTATAATGGCATAGGTTTTTATTTGGAAAGGACACAAGGCTTAATCATGTCATTCCCTCTGCTGAATGCTGTGAAAATTCTTTGTACCAAGTCAAATGGAACACCATTATAGCACACTTATCATCTCCTAAAAAAAGTAATAAATTGGGTCAAACTGATCCTAGACATAATTCTGCTGATGTTAATGGTGTTACATCAGGAAGAAATTTCTCTCAGCCTGTTAATAGGATGATAAAAAAATGTCGCTACCAAGGAGCAAACAGACCTTGGAAAAAGAAGTTCCACTCTCACTGATCCTGCCCTGTTTCTGCAATGTTTTGAAGCTACAAAGCATTGCAAGAGTGCTAAATATTGACATTTTTGCTATTATTATTATTATCTGAATGGGCTGGTGATGGTGGGGAAGGTGGTCAGGATTCTATTCCATCCTTCTCCTTTGAAATTTTTGGCTCCAGCAGAGCTGACCCTGAACCAGTGGTAGGTGCAGATGGGACCATTATTTTTCACCGCTTCATTTATTTTGTTTTAACAAATGGTTTCATTTTCTCTCCTGCCTGGTTGCTCTGTGTTCAGGGCCAGCTCAACCCTTCTGCAGGTGTTCAGAGGTGTTCAAAGACAGGAGCAATGTGTAATGAGCTCTCCCCTCATGTCCCAGCTGCCTTTGTGAGCTGGTCAGAAGTCTTTAGGTGAAGCTAAAATTAAATGGAAATGTATAGGCTGGGATCTGGTGTCTTTAGTCTGAGCTGAATTTAGACTGGAAGCAAAAGGAAAGTAGGATCCAGTTTGTATTAACTAGGTCAGATTTTGGGTGGAGAGAGGACCTTCTTCCTTCTTCTCCTCAATGTGCAGCAATGTGTAATCCAAAGGGGAAAATGGAATCCATATCCAAATAATCAAACTAATCCAAAATGTGGAAATAGAAGCAAACAAGATGAGATTCTTGCACAGGGAAAAGCAGAGATTTGGCTTCCCACAGTGTACCTGGCATGAAGCTGCTGCCAGGTGCATCAGCCCAGATGTTACCTCTGGGAATGGATTCCAGGACCCTTCCTTTCTGTCTCTTCTTCTTCTCCCTGCCAAGATTGCCCCAAGCAGTAGAAGAAAACAAACTTCTCACCTGGCTCCTGGTGTCCAGGGAAGGGAACAGAGCTGGGAAAGGGGCTCAGCCTGGAGAAAAGGAGGCTCAGGGGGGCCCTTGTGGCTCTGCACAACTCCTGACAGGAGGGGACAGCTGGGGGGGATTGGGCTCTGCTCCCAGGAACAGGGACAGGATGAGAGGAAACAGCCTCAAGCTGTGCCAGGGGAGGCTCAGGATGATTATTAGGAAAAATTCTTCATGGAAAGTGTGGTCAAACATTGGAAGGGGCTGCCAAGGGCAGTGGTGGAGTTCCCATCCCTGGAGGGATTTAAAAGCCACATGGATGTGGCACTTGGGGACACAGATGAGTGGTGGCCTTGGCAGTGCTGGGGAACAGTTGGACTTGATGATTTTAGAGGGGCTTTTCCGACCCTGATGATTTTTTAATTTTATAATCTCACACTTGGGTCTCATGAGTGGCCTGGCTTTATCAGGACATGTAAGGAATGTGCTTCCTGAGCATTTTCCCTAAACCTGGAGTTAGGAGACTTTCAACAGAATATTCTCTTATTTTGAGAGTCCTTTGGGATCCAGACCCCAAACTCCCTGGGCAGGTGTTTGAACCAAGGGCTGTCACACCAAAATTTGGCAATATTTTACTGCCAGCTCCCACAGTTCCAGATCTAATTAACTAGGAAGAACAAAATACTTTTCCTGGTCTTTCCCAAAAATTTTACAGACTCCAACCCAGAGTCTCTAAAGATTAGCAGTATCTTTCATGTACAGCAGTTGAGATTTATGGAACTTTGCATAATAAAGAGAATCATTTCTATGGCCTGCTTGAGGGATGACTATTTCAGGCAGCTCTGGAAAATAAAATAATGAATTAAAAATGGCACAGCTTTGCAGCAGAACTTTATTTGTTGCTCCTGCTTTTCTGCCAGGCAGTTTTGATCCACCCAAGTGCAGGAATAATCAGTGTCACAGCAGATATGGAAGGCAAATCCTGCAGACCAACTGAGTGGAAAGCCAAGTGTCTCCCTGCATATTCATCTATTTATCACCTCTGATTCTCCTCTAATTCCTTTATTTTCCATATGATAAGAGAGTTTTCTCCATGCACACCCATTGTTCCCATGAAACAGGATTTGTCTGCACATGAGATGTTCATATAACGTGTGAGGGCAGAATTCATCAAAACAATTGAGCTGCAAGCAGGGATCTCACTGAGTTGCTTTTTGCCTCCTTTATTCCCATCTTTTCTGCATTTGAATTGTTAAACAGGAGCTCTGCTGCAGTGTCAAAGAGTGCCTTACAAAAGCTGTTGCCATAGAATTACACCTAGAAATGAGTTCTTTATAAATCAGCGGCACTGACAAGTGGTTATTTATTTGTACTCAGGCCTATTTAACAGCTCTTCATTACAAGAATGGCCCAGAGTCCGAGGAACAACTTATCCATTACAGCTCCTGCTCCCACTCTATTCCATAAAGAGAAGATACAACTTTTCAACACATTTTCAAAGAGTTCTCAGAAAATAACTCCCTCTTTTCTCACTCTTCCAGGAATCCCTGAACTGCCCCTGTGCTTGTCATGCCAACACCACAATCCCAGACTGGTTTGGGTGGGAAATGACTTTAAAGATCATTCTGTCCCACACTCTGCCATGGGCAGGGACACCTCCCACTATCCCAGGTTGATCCAAGCCCCATCCAACCTTGCCTTGGACATTTCCAGGGATCCAGGGGCAGCCACAGCTTCTCTGGGCACCCCATGTGCCTCACAGGGAATTGTTCCTCACAGGAAGCAACTCCTTCCCAATATCCCATCCATCCCTGCCCTCTGGCAGTGGGAAGCCATTCCCTGTGTCCTGTCCCTTCATCCCTTGTCCCAAGTCCATGTCCAGCTCTCCTGGAGCCCCTTTAGGCTCTTCAAAGGGCTCTGAGCTCTCCCTGGATCCTTCTTCAGGTGAGCACCCCCAGCTCTCCCAGCCTGGCTCCAGAGCAGAGGGGCTCCAGCCCTTGGAGCATCTCTGTGGCCTCCTCTGGTCTCTCTCCAGCAGCTCCACATCTCCTGCTGTTGGCCCCAGGGCTGGGGCAGCTCTGCAGGTGGGGTCTGACCTGAGTGGGACAGAGGGGCAGAATCCCCCTCTTCCCTGCTGGTCATAAAACCCCTTTTGAAACCCTTCCTAGGAATGGAGCTTCTCCCTGGCTGCAGCCAAAGCCATTCCCATTCCATTCCGAGGGCAGCACAGGTGTCTCAGGGGATGTGCTGGGATCTGTTTTCCTGCCCTTTGCTGCTCCTGCCTCCCTGGTGATCCTCAGCAGTGGTTCCCTGCTGGAATTTGCCTGGCAGGCCTTTGGAGCAGGATGGGAGGAGGAGCAGTGTCGCTGTAGGACACGAAACAACACGAGCGCACACACTGCTGCTCTCAAGGTGAAAAAAGGGAAGTTTATTTTCTGACTCCAACATTTACAGATTTCCAAAAGTGACAGTGGCTTGGAGGGTGAAAATGCCACCTCTCCAATGACACTGGACAAACCAACAGTCCATCAGATTTCTCCTCCTCCATAAAAGCATGCAAAACAATGAATTATTTACAGAAAGTGTGTGAGAATGTTTGCTACAAGAATATAAACATTAGAAGGCTTAGAAAATCTTAAAAAATCAGGGCAACAGAGCAGGGGGCAGCTGGGCTGTTACCTGCAGGTTCAGTTCCTTCCCTTTCATTCCTGGCTCCAAGGCTGACTTTGGGTGACCTTCAGCTCTTCCTGCCCATTGTCCTCACTCATGAAAACAAGGGAGATAGTTTATCTTATCTTCTAAGGGGCTTTGAAATCCATGGATATATGGATTTTTCTGGGACTGAGTGTTGGAGGAAAGCACAGGTAGCAAGGGGAAGGAACTCAGAAGTTGTGTTTTGTCTCCTGGAGTCATAGAGAATTTTAGCTGATAAATTTTGGTGTTTATATGTGGTATTTTCAGGGTCCTCTGTCATAGGGAGGAAATATGAATCAGACTCCATGTTCTTAGAAGACTAATTTATTATTTCATGATATTATATTGTATTAAAGAATGCTATACTAAACTATACTAAAGAATAGAGAAAGGATACAGACAGAAGGCTTAACAAGATTCTAATTAAAACTCGTGACTGCTTCCAGAGTCCTGACA
The DNA here is from genome assembly GCF_012460135.2 of Molothrus ater. NCBI lineage: Eukaryota > Metazoa > Chordata > Aves > Passeriformes > Icteridae > Molothrus > Molothrus ater. The sequence continues at coordinate 111,349,959 of NC_050480.2, read as the reverse complement.
CAGCCTGACCATGATTGGTCATTAAGTAAAAACAATTCACATGTTGGATAAACAATCTCCAACCACATTCCAAAGCAGCAAAACACAGGAGAATCAAATGAGATAATACTGTTTTCCTTTCTCTTTGAGGCTTCTCAGTTTCCCAGGAGAGAAATCCTGGGCAAAGAGGATTTTTCTGAAAATATGATGGTGACATTTATACATCTAAATTATTTTATTCAGTTGAAGAGGAACTATAGATCTGGATATTTTGCTTAATTTTAATATCTATTTTAAAGTTCTGATTCCTCTCAAGTCCTGTAAGATGAAGTAGATGCTCCAGTGTGTAATATAAAATCATCTTTGGGCACCTTATAATTGTCCACATTTTGCAATATTTAATATTACAAACTACATTCAATGTCTGCCCCCTAAACTGCTCTGTATATTTAACTAAAACATTATTTTAATTGAAATTAAAGGTTTCGGACAGATGTCTACAGCTCTGCAGAATGTGACTTTCTGGCTTCATTCATTCCTTACATATGGAGTGAAAATTCACTAAGTTCATTGGATTTACTTTAATTTCTAATCAAGTTACTGACAAAATATCTGCTTCTGAAGCTCTTGTAATTTTAATATTAAATATTATTAAAATGTAATAGCAAATGTAATGTTAGTTTTAATATTAAAATGTAGATGGACTATACCATGTTGTCTCCTTCACTGACAACTTTCTATGAAGATTGGGTTTTAAAACTCATTCTCCTACAGAAATATTCTGAAAACATTTTAAACCAGTTCCCCAATGAAGGATTTTATTCCCCCTAGAAGTATTTAAAATAGTTAAAAAAAAAAATCTGAGTTGAATGCAGCAGCATTTCAGTGCTACAAGCCAAGGCAAATATAATTTCATTGCAAAATTCCTCCATTTACAAAATAATAATAATAATAATAATAATAAAAAATATGCTCGGCGGGGGGAAAAAAAAATCCCAAAGCCAGAAATTTCTGCTTTTGCAAGGATAGTGTTGGTGGTGGTGCCATTCCCTTTGAAATAATTCCTCCCTAATTGGTATCCCAATGTAATGGGTAAGTGAACATATTTCACAGCAGCAGCTGTTGGATGTTCAATGACTGGAAAATACGGCGCTGGTGAAGTGTGTGGAGTGCTCATCCCATCAGGAGGAGTAAGTTAATCATACACAATTCACTGAGCACTGGAGCTGCATTTGCAGAGCAGGGGCTGCCTTTTAATTGTCACGGGCCCTTTTTCAATATCTTGCAGGATCTTTTGTCTCAGCCGTAGCAGTTTTGGTTGCATCCCTAAAACTGTCAGTCTTCCTTAATTTTGCAAGGGCCTAACAATTCCTCCTTCACAATGCAGCTTAAATTGGACCAGATGCTGCATCAATAGAGCAGTCTGCCCATCTCAGAGGCATTAAGCCCAAAATTATTTAGAAAATTGAAGCCTTTAACATACTCTGGATTAATGTGATTAAGTAGAGCTTGCTTTGATTCATAGCCATCTATTCCTTTATTAATAGCCATTTCATCAACAGGAGCAGCACATATGGGGACAAGATGACTGAAAGTTAAATTGATTGCTGGAAGCCTGGAAGAAAAGCATTTAATGTTTCAATAATAACTGATGTAAGACTTCACTGCGGGGCATTTTGGATAGATTTAGAGCAGCTTATAAGCACAGTATTTATTAGTATCTTTTAATTTTTATTATAAGCTTGCTAAATGCAAGTTGGTGGGGTTTCTTTTGTATTATTTTTATTTTTAATCCCATCTTTAATTCTGAACATTTGTAAAGGAGAGTCTCTCATGTGACTGATAACAGCTGGGCCAGGCCATAGCGGAGTTGGGACTTCTGGAAGGCTTAAGAAGAGATAAAATATGAGAGAGGATAATTTTTATGATTATTTGCACACATTTCTTATCCTTGAACCATCCCAGGTGCTGAAGGAGCGTGTGAGAACTCTTGTATGACCCATAATACAGGGGGGCCATCCCTCACACACTTACATCCCATTTCTGGGGAGGGTTCATGTTTGTCTCGCCTTATTTCCCAACTCAGGAATTATATCTGTGCAAATTTATAAGTGGAATCATAATAAACAATACAAAAAATGAAAAATAGATATTAAAAATTTTATTTTAAAAAAATCGTTGAATAGAATGACAGAATCCCAGAATCCTACAATGGACTTTAAAGCTCATCCCATTCCAGCTCCTGCCATGGGCAGGGACACCTCCCACTATCCCAGACTGCTCCAAGCCCTGTCCAGCCTGGCCTTGGACACTGTGTGTGTAGGGAGAGAGGCATTTACAGGATGATCCAATACCATGGAGTGACCATTCCAACAACTGACAAATGAAGAGATCTAATCCCAGCACCTAGGACAGCTCCCAGTACTGTGTATTTGCAAGTAAAATCACTCCTAAATTTTGCTAAAGGTAATTAAGATGCCAGAGTTTCTTGATATGTTCAGACTGGTCTGATTCACCTAAAGTAAATTTCTGATTTAAAATGGAGAACGATGAGAATGAGCTGAGATTTGTGGCCATAATTAGAGTCAAGGAGTAGGATCCTGGAGATTGGGGTTGGAGGTCTTTGCTCCAAGTTTTCATGGGAAGCAGGACTATCTCCAACACTCATCAGGCCATCAGGCCAATCCAGGAACAGCTCCAGGGTGGGGGTTACAGAAGGGATGCACTGCAGGATGGTCCTCCTGGTGATAGAGGTTGTCCAAATGTCCTGCTTGAGCCTTCCACCTTGTGGGATATGGCTGTTGTCATTTGCTGGGCTTTCAATCCCTGCTGAAAAAAGAAAATGTGGAGCTGCTGGAATGAATCCAGAGGAGGCCACAGAGATGCTCCAGGGGCTGGAGCCAGGCTGGGAGAGCTGGGGGTGTTCCCCTGGAAAAGGGAAGGATGCAGGGAGAGCTCAGAGCCCCTTCCAGAGCCTAAAGGGGCTCCAGGAGAGCTGGAGAGGGACTGGGGACAAGGGATGGAGGGACAGGACACAGGGAATGGCTTCCTACTGCCAGAGGGCAGGGATGGATGGGATATTGGGAAGGAATTCTTGGCTGTGAGGGTGGGGAGACCCTGGAATAGAATTCCCAGAGAAGCTGTGGCTGCTCCTGGATCCCTGGGAGTGTCCAAGGCCAGGCTGGACAGGGCTTGGATCAGCTGGGATAGTGGAAGGTGTCCCTGCCCATGGCAGGGGGTTGGAATGAGATAATCTTTATTCTCCCTTCCAACCCAAACCCTTCTGTGATTCCATTATATCCTAAGAAGATAAATAATGTCAAGCATTTCTCCCTCAGTGTTGCAAAATTGCATTTTATTCCAGGTTGGTTTGATGTAACCTCAGCTTTTGGCCACAGGATCTTCCAGTGCATCAAAACCAGAGCTCACTTCCATATAAGAAAAAAAAATGTCCAAGGCTTCTTAGCTGTGAGAAAGGAAATTTGTACCCCTCCTTTTGCCAGAGTTATTGTTCCTAAAATCCAAGAAATTCTCCAAGTATTAGGGATGTACAAATCCATAAATGAGAGCACAGTGATCCACTTTATTTCCATATATTAATTCTCTGAGTTTTGGGGTTTTTTAAAATAATTTAACAATAGGGTTTTTTTCCCATTGTCTTCTAAATACCCTTGGGGCATCCAAATTGGTCATTCCTTTTTGGAGGAGTAAATGTCGCAGAATACTGGTTTCACTTGAATTAAAAATCCCTTCTTTGCTGAAATGATCCCCTTTAAATGGGAATATAAAAAGGATACAAGTGATGTGTAGTTGAAAACTCTTGTTTTGGGGCTGGTTGAACAGTAATAATGGATAATCAAATACAGTGAATGTTCATTAGGCTTAAACTGGAGGGAAATGGTTTTACTGGTCTAATGTGAATGATGATATTTACATTTTAGCAAAAGAAAAAAAGCAAAAATACTTTTTGTTTTGTGCGAGCACTGCACTGTTTACTGGAACTAATTTTAATTAATTGTATTAGTGGCTGAAATAAAGGCTGCTCTTATTGGCTTATCCCAGCATAATTAATCATGGTAATAATTCATTTTACATGACTTCTTGAGGTTAAGCTTTGCAGAGCCATTCATTAAAATTGAGAATTAATAATGTCTAAAAAGTTGGCCACATGAAAAAAAAAAAGGAGAAATATCTGTAAAGATTTATTAAAGGCCAGTGATTGATCTACTCCTCTTTGTTTTTTAAACCTGGTCTCAGACCTGGGTCGTGCAGCTGTAGAAGTCTCTCAGCTGGTATTTGATGTGGTTCTGTGCTTAATGGGCTTTGTGGAGTGTATTTCTCACAAATCCTTAAGAAAATTCTTCTCATCACTAAGCGGGGATTTGTGCTCAGATTCCAGGAATGAGGAATTCCTCTCTCCACCATCAGAAATGGGATATTCTGGAATAAAGCCTCCAATGATGCTGGGCATGGAGCAAAATTCTTCTCCCTGCAGGGACCTTCATGAGGGTGGTTGGGAAAAATAAACTTACAGTCAAGGAGCTGAAGCAAAAATGAATTCCCAGGATGATTTTCTGCCTCCAAGCTCTTTTGATTAACAGAGTTTTCAGGGGTTTAGATATATTTTTATCAACCAGACAACCAATTTTGTAGCTTTTTGTGATTTGAACTCTCCTTTTTTGCTCTTTGCAGACATTTGTACTACACACCCAAGACTGCAAATTCCTGATTTCCCAGTTTCTGACCTTACTTCAATTTTTAATATCTCTACTGGGCAAATTTTTTGCCCCCTCATCCAATAACCTTGCAGGAATATCACTTGAAGAGGGGCAATGGCTGTAATTTATAATTAAAAGAAATAGCAGGATTTCTAAAGCTCTTTGAGGGAAAGTACTGTAAATGAAATTATTAAATATAATTTTAATTAATTATGTGTCTAATAGCTGTTCTAGATATATAAATTGTCAAAATCTTATCTTTTGAATCTCTTTAATAGTTTCTCCTAAAGACTTTTTCAGCAAATAGTTGCTTGGGCATTTTTAGAACTTTATAGAATTCTTTTAATAATTTTGGTGGACTTAGAAGTATTTGTCTAGTGCAAATTAATTCTGAATTTTCATCCCAGCTCCCTTTTTGCCCTCTGAGTGTCTGTTTGTCATCACAAACTTTGCTCTGTTGCCTTGTTTTATTTATGTTTATAATAGAACTGTCAGAGTAGTTTAATAAAAATCATCTATGAAGGAGAAGCTTTCACACTAAATACAAAAAAAATCCTTTACTTTTTTTTAAAATGGGTTTCTGTCTAAAGTTCTCAGGTATAAGATCTGCACAATTTTTTCTAAGCTCTTTGGTGGTTTCCAGCTTCAGAAAGAGTCAGAATTGTCACCTTTCAGAAACTAAACCTTTTAATCTGAGATCTCCTCCAAGTAGTAATCTCTTACTGGATTCACTCTAGAGAGACAAGGAGAAAACCACAATTTTTGTAGTTTTAATAGAAAATATTAAATATTAGAATCTCTTACTCTCATTTCTTGTTTTTTAAATTCCAGATTAGTTATTATTTTCCAACTCTCCAACTTGCTATTAATAGATGTTCCCAGGTATTATATTTACCTCCATTTATCACTTTTCAGAGCTCTTCTCATATGACATATTCCTCACATTCCTATTGTTCTCTGCTTTTTGTTACACCCATTTATTTAAGGAAATTCTTTGTGTTGCATAACAGTGGCACAGAGGCTTGGCAGCTAAAAGCTGTAAAGTTTTCAGGAAAAAAATCAATCATGTTTTCTGTTATTTGGACATGAAAACAATTCTCTTTATAGATTGAAGCTGGGTTACTAAATCCAGATATGTTGTTTATGTATTTATTATTGACTTTTAAATCTAAGCTTTTTCTGTACAAGAGCAGACCCCCAGAATGGCTTTGGCTGGGGACATTACACCCATTTTTGGCAATAAATCACATCTTAAAATTCTTTTCTGAAGATTTGGGTCTTCTGCTCCTGCTGTGTCCTGGGATATCATTCCCTTTCCAGCCAAAAGGGAATTCTTGTTTTCCATTTGCCTTCTTCAGAACGAGTCACAGTTGAAGCAAATGGGTAAAACTCAGTATTTGGGCTATTGAGGAAGGGTTAGATGGGATATTGGGAAGGAATTGTTCCCTGTGAGGGTGGGGAGGCCCTGGCACAGGGTGCCCAGAGAAGCTGTGGCTGCCCCTGGATCCCTGGCAGTGCCCAAGGCCAGGCTGGACAGGGCTTGGACCAATCTGGGATAGTGGAAGGTGTCCCTGCCCATGGCAGAGGGTGGGATGGGATGAGCTTTAAGGTCCTTTCCCACCCAAACCATTCCGTGATTCCATTATTTCCCTAGAGGAAACAGTTCATTCAGCCCAAAAGATCCAACAGGAACCTAAAATGAGCAGTTCAAGGCTGATTTCTGCCGAAACACAGAATCTGAAATTGTCAGTCACTACGTCTTTCCTGTAATGTGATAATTTTAAGCATAAAATCACAGAATGCTTTGGGTTGGAAGGGACCTTAAAGCTCATCCAGTGCCACTCCCTGCCATGGGCAGGGACACCTCCCACTATCCCAGGCTGCTCCAAGCCCTGTCCAGCCTGACCTTGGACACTTCCAGGGATCCAGGGGCAGCCACAGCTGCTCTGGGCTCCAAGCCCCATCCAACTTCCAGGGAGCACCTTTGCATAACCCATTTGCCAGGAAATGCAGTTTATCGGAATGTAACGGCTCTATCCATTGGATGTGTCAGTTAAGGGTTAAATTTGGGCTTTAAATGAGAATTTTTTTAATGTGAGAATGTGGATTTTTTTCCTATTCCCAACTCCATAGCTAAAAGATTTCAACTCCACTATATAAAAATGATATAGAACTTGTAGCTGGGTCAGAGTCTTCCTCATCAACCATGATGAAAAGAAGATAACTGAAAAGTCCCAGTTCTTTGCACAGATGAGTTTGGCAGAGAAAAGCTTCGTTAAAGCCAAATGAACAAAGGAAAAAGGGAAAATTCACTCATATATTCCCAGACTTTAAGGCTGGTAAGGGCTCCCTGCATTGTTTAGTTTGACATTTTTATATTATAGATCATTATGTTTCATCGTGTTACTGTTTTATCAAGACCTATCACTTTTTTCCTTTAAGTTTAGCTGATATTTGACTGAAGTGTTTCTCCCAGAAGGAAATCTGATCTGATTTGAAAATGTCAGGAAATGGAGAGGTGCTTCATAGGACATGGGTTTAGAGGGGCAACCCAAGATCCAGTGGAGCAACTGAGCAGGGACCATTTTCCATATCCATATCTAAAAGCTGGATTCCATCTGGAATTCCCTGGTTTTCATCCCTACCTCTGACTCTTGATCTGCCTTTCCATTGCTTTCTCAAATGCCCCTTTGGCATCCCCTTCCCCTTCTGTGCTCATCTCCTTGAGTTAAAAACCTCCAGGGGTTTCTTTTGGAAAGGGTAAATTCATCTGGAACTTGTCACTGAAATGACTTTTCAGGATTTCTTAGTGTCAGGGTTGATCTCACCAGAGCTGTTCCCACAACCCCTTTTCTCTTTGACATCCCAATTCAGGCCCTATTTTCTTTTTATTGCAGTGTGGCAATGAAATTCCATGTTTATTTCCACCCTTGTCTTTACCTTAAAGGTTGTTCCCCACTTGCAGGTGCCAGGTGTGTCCCTTTTTCCCTCCAGCAGAGATTTTACCTCTGACTTCCTTAATACATTTTTGATTCAGTGGCCCCAGTGCAGCAAGAAGTGGCTTTGTAAGACCATCCCATCAGCTCCTCATCTGAGTTATCCACAGAATTTATAAATTGAGACTTTATATTTCTTTGGAATTCCTGATGAGGGGCTTTAAGAGCAACAGGTTCTGTAGCAGTCCCTGCAGAGGACAGATAAAAATGCTGCCATTCAAGCCTTTTTCCCTTTGCACCATTTTTTTTTTTTTTTAGAGATGTCATTTAGACAAGTCTTAATCCACTTAACATGTGCACTATCGATATGGGGGAGTGTTAATTTTTTAATCAGTCATGAAGTAATAAGTCAAATGCACTAATAAAGCCTAAGTTCCATCCATGCTATTACATCCCACATTTATTACAGCCAGACTTGTAATTTCATGGGAGGATGAAATGGAGTTTGGCTGACAAGACCTTGTATTCCATAGGACCATGGTGTTAATTATAAGCCCATCTTCAACATTTTCCCCTCACTTGGCTGAAATTAAACCAGAATATCTTTTCTAGGAGCACATTCCAACTGGGAACAGCATCTGGTCCACAGGACCAGGCCAGAGGGAGTCTAAAAGGGGATTCCCTTTTAAGTGCTTTTAGTGTGGACATTCAGCCTATAAAAACATCACCTATAATAAGTACGGTGAATAAGGAAAGTTTTACCATCTCCTTTTTTTTTCTACAGGTTTATTTAATTTATTTTCCCCCTTTTATTGGCTGTTCAATGTACAGCCATTTTACAAATAAAAAGGGTTTATAGCAGTGGTCTCGCTTCCAGATATTCTGTTCAGCAAAACCAATCAATACTCTGTTTATCAAACCCATTTTGCTGTTAAAGAACAGACAGGATTTTAGCAAACAACAGTGAAAATTTTTACAGCTCAGCCTCAGAAATTTTAAATACTTGCGAATAAGAAACAGGTTCATTTAGTACTTTTGTTTGGCAGATTTAAAAAAAAAATCAGTATTTTTTGTGAAAATTGCCAATCTTTTTAAATTTAATTCAGTTTTTCAGTAGTTTACTGAAAAATATGAGCATTTCTGTCAGAAAAGTAACAATAACAGCATGCTCAAACCCATTTTTTACTAGCAATTTTATTCTCTTGGTTTTGTTTTTAAGGGGTAAAAAATGAAGTCATTCTAAAAGTCCCCAGAAATAGCAGTTCATTGTTTTATCAGCAAATTTTCTTATCTTCATGAATTTTCACTTACTGGGTGATTCACTGGTCCTCTAATAAACCAAATAAACAAAATTTAATAGCATTTTCTCTGCAGAGGCACCACACCATAGCTGCTGTATGAGGTACTTTCTGTAGGTATTAAAAAATACTTTTTATTGTGGTCCAGGCAGAAGTTTCAGGAAGTTTCTAGAATTTATGGACAATTTATTTTGGTTTAGAACTGCAGGACTGGCCAGCCCATGGTGATAAATTGGCTTCTTGCTGGAGAGGATTGACATGTTTTGATAGAACTGGATGAAAAAAGAGTGTGGATCACACTGAGAAGTTAAACAATGATATTTTCTAAAGCAGAAATTCACAGTAGTTAACAAACCAAGCATTATCTCCTAGTTCAGTGCTGGTAAAGTCATTAAAGTGGTTTAAAATATAAAGAAGGAGGTAAAATAAATTAGCCACATGCTAGTGCCAGTGTAGAAGTACAAAATAAGGGTCTGTTCCATTAAATTCTTTCAGTGTGGGGCAGGAATTCAAATAAAAATATTTTAATGGAACCTTATTAAAATCTATGAATCTGGGATTATTTCCATTCTTTTTATCCTCATTGGTTTCAAGGAAAAAATATAAAGGGAAGGGGACAACCAAAATTTGGGCTCCTAGTATTTTAGTGCTGAAACTTTAGTTTGTTTTTTTAACGAATAGGAAGGCAATGGGAATTTTGGAAGCAATAACCATTACTTAATAAAAATTCCCAGGCTGATTTGGAGAAAGAGAAGCTCAAAAGACCTTCCCATGACCATTTTTTGGTAGTATTTTGCATTTCCACTTGGGCCGTGACTTTGGATAGCAGGGTTTGGTTTAACTCCCAAATCAGTGAGTGCTGAAGTTTGGTTGTGTTTCTTTACATTCCACATTGGCATCATGGCCCTGGCACAGGCTGCCCAGAGAAGCTGTGGCTGCTCCTGGATCCCTGGAAGTGTCCAAGGCCAGGTTGGATGGGGGTTGGATCAACCTGGAATGGTGGGAGTGTCCCTTCCCATGGCAGAGGGTGGGACAGGATGAGATTTAAGGTCACTTCCAACCCAAACGCAATCTGGGATCCCAAAGAGGTTGGTGTTGTTGGTGTGACAAGCACAGGGGCAGTTCAGGGATTCCTGGAAGAGGTGAGAAAAGAGGGAGTTATTTTCTGAGAACTCTTTGAAAATGTGTGAGAAGTCATTATCTTCTCTTTATGGAATAGACTGGGAGCAGGAGCTGTAATGGATAAGTTGTTCCTCAGACTCTGGGCCATTCTTGTGATGAAGAGCTGTTAAATAGGCCTGAGTACAAATAAACGGGAAAAAAGGATCTTTGTGTTCCCTTCCAACCCAAACTATTGTGGGATTCTGTGATTGACTGGAGTCGGGACCTTATTTCTCAAAAGAGCCAGGTCCTTTTTTATTGCAGAATGGAGGCAGGAGGGAGTAGTTTTGGAATTTTTGCACTGTAGGATTTAATTCACCTGAGGCAGGGCCAGGTGGAGGTGGCTGCTTGGACACTCCCAGGTGAGGAGCTCTCCAGCCAGCCCTAGGAAGCTGCTCCACTTTGCTGGAGATAATTAAACACTCCCTGGATCCAGCCAGTTAAAAAGAATGAGTTCTCTTCCCTAATCCCTCGGCTTGGGCACTCACCTGGGACATGATTAAGGAGGTGAGAGTCTAAATGCTCTTAGGGAGGAAAGGAATTGAAAATGTGTCACTCAGACATCTTTTTCTCCTGCTCTTTGTGGGGGGATGTTTTTGCCAGGGCTGGAATCCCCACTGAAGGAGCTCGCTGGAGTTAATCCTCTGGGAGAGGCCGTGTTTTCTAAGTGGGAAATGGATCCAGGATAAACAGACAATCTGCTCTTGGCACTCAGCCCTCTCTGCCTTGGTGTAATAAGTCTTCTCTTCTGCTGGGAGGTTCTTCAATGGTTAAAGCCCTTCCAGAGCTGAAAGAACCGAGCTCCAGCACTGGAAATCTGATAATGGCTCTGATAAAGAAAGGGTTTCTTTTTGCACAGAGAGCAGCACATGGAACTATGGAATTAGAATTCCATATTTTATTTTAAAAATGTGATCCAGACATTGAGGGTTCTAGAAATGTTCACACTCGTTCAAACTTTTGCTGTGGGATATTAAAGATTCGCTAATTAAAAGTAGAGGGTGAACTGAGGACACCGTGACTCTCTGACAATATAAGTGGACATTTCAGGAGGAATTCTGAAGGAGGCACTAAGGTGAAGAGCTGATGTCACTGAGAAAATCACATCTCCCACTCACATCATTTGAAATCCTTGCAGCTCCTCAGTGTCAGGCTGTTGAATGTTAAAGACACGCAGGTTTTTGGAGAACAAGTGGGCTTATTGTTTCTCTTTGATTGCTGCCTCTCCATTTTTAAGAACTCTTACCAAAATGGTTTGATTAGAAATATTTCAATTGTTTTTTTTCACCATACAGAGGAGTAGTGAGCTGGGTTGATGCTGTGCTCTTTTGGCATTGGATTAAGTGCTTGAGACACATACGAAATGGGATTGTTCTCTTTTCATAGTCAGACTCAAGCCTATCACAAAAAGTCACAATGCCAAGATTGTAATTAGAAAGAGCCACAGCAGAAGGAAAATCCACTGTATGGTGGAAAGGCTTTGAGGAAAATGAGAGGTGAATCTGGTAGGACCAGCAGCATTACTTCCTTTTTTTCCCCCTGAGGGTGAATATTGATTTTAAATCTATTCTAACAGTCTCTTAGCCACACATCTGAGGATATTTTTCATGAGGTCAGGCTATAGTTCTCAGAGGAGCACCATTATTTCCTTATTCTGGGAAAAAAAAGGAGGCTGATCCTTTGAACTTCTGGATTAGCAGGAGCAGGCAGTGTTGACAAGGTGTAATTGCTGTTTCAGTCAGGAGGAAAGGTAAAACCTCTGTTGTTTTTAAGTTCTTTAAGAAACTTTTCTGTGCTCTAAACCTGTTCATCTTAGGCAAGTAATTTGCTCCTGAGTGATAAAAACCTTTCATAAGCCTAATGTTGGCTTACAAAAAATAAAAATACTGAAGTCAGAAGCCACTCTTTAATCTGATTTTAGTTGTACAATCACACACAGAATCACACAAAATCACTAGGTTGGAAGAGACCTTCAAGATCGAGTCCAATCCATGCTCTAACACTTCAAGTAAAGCATGGCACCGAGTGTCACATCCAATCTTTTTTTAAAACACATCCAGGGATGGGGACTCCACCACTGCTTGGTTACTGATTCCACCCCTAACTCAGGCTTACCACCCTTGGGCCTGCTTCTGGACAGCCCAGCTGCATCCCCTTCCCCCTTCAAGCCTACTTTAAAGCCCACTCAATGAATTCTGAAAGTTCTTGAGCTAAAACCTTTCTGCCCTTAACAGAGAGATGGAGCCCATCCAGTTCCAGCAGGCCAGGTGCCAGAAAAGTCGCCCCATGATCAAAGAACCCAAAATTCTGCTGATGACACCAACCCTGGAGCCAATTGTTGATAATGTGGGCTCTGCTATTCCTTTCATCATTTTTCTCTGCCACCAAAGGGCCTGAGCAGAACACTACCTGTGCTCCTGCCCTATCAACAACTTGGCCCAGTGCCCTAAAGTCCCTTTTAATTGCCCTGATGCTCCTCTTTTCAATCTCATCACTGCCAGCCTGGAGTACCAGCAGTGGGTAATAATCAGAGGGCTGAATCAGCCCAGGTTTTTCCTCAGTGATATTCTGTACCTGGGCCCCAGGGAGGCAGCAGAACTCCCTGTGGGATGGGTCTGGTTGACATATGGGGCCCTCTGTTCCCTCAGAAAGGAGTCACCCACCACAACTACTCTTCTTTCCTTTTTGATGTCAGAGGTGGTGACCTGTCTGACAGATGAATCCTAATTGGGGGGCTAATTATCTTACTAATTTTCTTCTACATGCTCTGGCTGACCTTCCTCACCCAGGGCCTCATACCTATTCTGAAGTGGCTCCTGGGAAGGTGATGGAGGTCACGAGGAATTTTTGTTACCTCCTGGAGCAGGGACCCATTTCCACTCCCCTTCATCCACCAGGTGTGTCCTCCTGTTGATGGTGGGAGGAGTGGGACTCCTCTGACTCCTGGTGGGCCTCCCTCAAGGATGGAAGAGCAGAATCCCATCAATCTGTTTCCCTTTCACTTTCCCCGATCCTCCTTTCTACTTCCTCCCTAAGCTCGGCCACCAGTGAAAGGAGATGGTTCACCTGTTCACACCACAGGCAGGCATCTTCTGGAACACCCCCTGGTACCACTGATAAACTCAAACACTCTGCACCAGAAGGGGTCTGGACAGACACATCCTTTCTGGAGGGTTCTATTTGGCTATGTACACTTTCACTAACTGAAGTTTTTGATCATGTAAAAACCATTACTAACAAAAACACCCAAGAAACCAAAAAAAAACCCCAAACCAGCCAAATAAACCCACTAGCAGGAGGAAATCTGCAACCCTGCCTGTGCAAATTGCTGTGCCACGCCCACAGAGATGTGCCACACCCCTTTTACTGCTCAAATTGCTTTGCCACGCCCACAGAGATGTGCCACACCCCTGTTCACTGCTCAAATTGCTGTGCCACACCCCTTTTACTGCTCAAATTGCTTTGCCACGCCCACAGAGATGTGCCACACCCCTGTTCACTGCTCAAATTGCTGTGCCACGCTGTCCTGGTTTAGGGCAAATTTGGGAGAAAACCTCCAAAAGGGGGCCCCTCCAGAAAGCGAACACACACGGTCCCTTCCCCAATCAAGGAGGGATTCCTTGGAGAGAAGTGGAAAGAACCTGTTTATTTAAAAGGCACAGCACCCCCCAGCACACAAAATGAACAATACCAGATGACATCACTCTGACAAAGATGACAAATTCAGAAGGTCTATCCTGGGGGTGGTCACTCTGTTATCAGTCCCTCTGGTGCTGGGGCAGCTGCTACAGCCACAAGGTGCAAACTCTGAGTGTTCCCCAGGTCCCAGTCCAGAGCAGGTTCGAGTGGTTCCAAAAAAGGGAAAGGAAAAACAGTCCAGGGAAAAATTCAGACTGCTTAGCTAAACTAACGAATGAGCAGAAGGAAAAAGCAAGAGCAAAGCAGAAGCAAGAGCAGAGCAAAAAGCCAAGCAAAAAGCAAAAGCAGAACTATGTACTGCCCTGTCTGTGTGTCCCCCCCAGCCATGGGGGAGCGGCTGATAACAAAACCAAAACAAAACTTTCACTCTTCAGAGCCAGTCTTGAAGGCACAGAACATAATATCCAGCATGAACAGACACACAAATGGGGACACAAGCATCATAACGTCACCCTAGGACACGTGCCCACCGAGATGTGCCATGCCCGCCCTGCGCCTGTGTGACTGACAAGAAGCGTGTTGGTTTGGGCGAGCTGGACACGCCACTGGTCGTGGTCTCTCCTTTTTCTCCTCAAGCTGCAGCAAAAGTCCCAATTTGGGCACCACCAAATTCATTATTTTTGCTCATCAATGGCATTAAACCACGAAATCTGGAATAAATTCCATCCCTGAGCTAAGCTGGCCGGCAGTTCTTGTTGAAGACCATTTCACTTCGTTGTTGAGCCAATTATCTCTAACTTGTGTTTTTATTCTGCTGAATGGGTGATCCTTCCTGCTTCCCACCATCTGAATTTGGCTTCAGGTTATGAGATGCTTCCCTGACTGTAAAAGGCAGAGAGGAATTGGGTCACAGCTGGGGACATCCTGCAGGACAGGAGGACCTGGCTTCACTCTAGCTCCCAGGAAACCTGGGTATTCTCTTTCATCTCACTGAGCAGATCTTTGCTAGGTTGAGATAGGGAGCAATTTGATTTTATCATATCTAGACTACAGATATCTCAGATGTGTCCTCCTTTGCTCCTCTGCATTCCAGACTAAATTTAATCCCAGTCTTTCAAATCCCTTTTATCAGCTCTCTGTGCCTTGTTTAGGTTTTGTTTCAGGTGCCCTGTTAACTGATAAAATGCTGTCACACTTTGCCTCATCATGGGTCTTTAGTATTTCCCAGCATCCTTTTTATTTCTCTCCATTTTTTTTAAATTCAAATTTCTCCTCATGCCTCTACTGAATCCTCCTCAGTTACTCCCAGAATCTGATTTTTCTTGTTTAGTGACAGCTCATTCAGGAGCCAGCACTGAGCCAGATTCACCCTCTGTGGAATTCCCCGATTCTGTTGAAATCAGTGGAATAAATTTGGGGTGCGTGCTGCTGTAAATTAAATAAAACCCTCCTAATGTGGTCAAGGAGCTCAATAGGTCCCCACCAAAAGGCAGATCCAGTTTATTCTTTTGCTATTTACTTTTTATGATTTAATTGAAGGATGGGATTTTTTTCCCCCATTCATGAATGTATAATTTTTAAATTATAAAATATAAAACATATATAAAACATAAAATGCACTTTGTGTGGTGGACTCTCACCTGAGAAGTCTGAGCACTCATCAATATCACTAGTAATTAAATTTTAAATGAATTATGTGGCCAGATCCTTCAGAAGTTGGATCTTTCAATAAAATTGTGAGTCATAAACAAGTCAGAAATGAAAAAAAATTGTCCAAAGTGTAACTGAAAAATAGGAATAATATTTTTGTAAGTGCTGTAACATCTGCTAATCTTCCTTGTATTTCTGCTGTCATAAAATTTGAAGTTCAGCCAGGCTTTCTTTGACACTTTTGAGCCTGTTGGATATTGTGAAACAGTTTGGAATTATCTGTATGATTGTGTATAAACACACCCTTGACATTTGTTTTTATCATCATCAATATTATTGATATTTTATAGTAATGATAATTATTTAATAATCAATTATACTATCCATATCTCCACAGAAACAAAATCCAGTCAAGACAGCTTAGACATAGAAATCTTCATATTTTAATGCTCTATTTGGAATATTTCAAATATTTTGCCGGTTTTCAGTTATATATTTGTTAGAATTTTTAATTTTTTCTCCTTTAAGCTAACAAACTGCTGTAATAACATTACTCTTTTCTCTCTTTGTCTCTCTACACAGTTTATTTCATGATGGTCCTATCTGAACAAACAGATTTAGTGGAGTTGACATAAATATAAAACATTGTGCAAAAAAGCTCAGGTATGAATGGTGCTAAATCCAAGTATTTTTTAGGAAAACATGAAACAAAACCAAAGGACTGTGCTTGGAATTGCAGAGACAAAACCCTGAGTGTGCCCTGGCTAATTGTCACTGCTAAAATCTGATTTTATTTTGAATTTGCAGGCAGAACTGGGCACACTGAGGCCGTCCGGGTGGTGTTTGAGCCACAAAACATCAGCTTTGAGCAACTGCTCAAGGTCTTCTGGGAGAATCATGACCCGACACAAGGTAGAGTGATGAGCGAGCCAGTATTTAATTATCTTACTAATTACAGCTGGGATAATTAGTGTTTGAGCTGCATGGAAGAGATGAACCTTGAAATCACACTGGAGCTCAGGAATATGATTGCAGACATTTATTGACAGAGAAAGAGAGGGAGAGGGAGAATGGGAGCACAGAAGCTCCGAGTGCCCCTCCTCCCTTACAGCTGCCTGGGCTGGGAAAATTCCCACAGAGTGGCACGGCAGACAATGGAAAATTCTCTTCAACTTTGATTATGACAATTTATTCTGTAATTTCTTTTGTCTCTTCAATTAGAGTGTATTTCTTTGCATCTTCAAAATTTCTATTATTCTATTTTATTTTACATTACCTTACTTTTAAAATTTTATTTTGCTTCATTTTATTTTGCTTTCTTTTGTTTTTAAAATTTATTATTTATTTTACCTTATTTTATTTTTTAGTTTTATTAAATTTTTTTAAAATTTTATTTTGCTTTATTTTATTTCATTTTTAAATTTTATTTTATTTTTCAATTTTTACTTTATTTTATTTTAATTTATTTTATAATTTTTATTTTATTTATTTATTTTATTTATTTATTTTATTTTAAAATTTTATTTCTTTTATTTATTTTCTTTTCTTTTACTTTATTTTATTTCTACCCAGGCCCTTTATCCTTCATCACAACTTGGGATTTTACATTTTTCACCAGTACTGAGTATATTTTGTGAGTAGAAGAAGGGGAGCAAAAAGGAGTTAGAGATGTTGTGCAGAAACACCAGTGGATCATTCTACCTATCTGCCTTATCCAAACCTTTGGATTTAATTTATCCTTCTTGGCAGAGGTTTTGTGCTGACACGACCCACATCTGTGCAAACAGAAACGGGAAACTGTGTGCAGAAAACATTTTGCATGTTTATAGAGTTCCAATAAACATCACCCCTTCTCCCATCTCCCAGAAATCCTGCACACAAGTAACTCATTTCAATATTTGAACAGCCATCGTAATTATGCCACTTGTTACCTGCATCTGGGAACAAAAAAATTGCAGATGATACCTCCAAAATGTGATGCCATCCCAGGAAAGAGAAACTCAAAGAGGGATCCAGGGACTATTGTGTATTAAGTGTCTTCCACTGAGCACAAAGTGGTTTTTGCAACTTCTGCCTGTATGGAAAGGGCTTGAGTCAGGAATTTTCTGTCTGCAGGGCCAGGAAATCAGAACATTTTGTGCAGTTCCTCCGTTGCCATCCCAAGGATCTATGGAAAGATTGCTGGGGATTTGAAGAGGGGCAATAAAAGGATATAGAGCCCGGGAAACTGCCCCAGTGCTGGGAATAGACACATGAAAGAGGGAGAACACCATGCCATGTGGGGGTGGGTTGGATATCAGGAAAATGTTCTTATTTTAGAGGTTGGTTGGGCGCTGGAACAGCTCTCCAGGGAGTGGTCACAGCCCTGGGACTGCCAGAGCTCCAGGAGCATTTGGACAACACTCTCAGGGACAGTGTGGGATTGTTGGGGTGTCCTGGGAGACCCCAAGGAATTGGATCAATGATCCTGGTGGGTCTCTTCCAATTCAGGATATTCTGTGATTGCATGCTCAAGTCATCCTTGCAGGGACCTTGTGACCGGTTGAGCACCTGACCCCGATAAACCAGAACAAGCTGCAGTAGCTGGGAGCTGAAGTTTGGAAAGCTCCACTGTGGAATGAAGCAGCTTTAATTACACCCTCAGTGTAATTAAACATTGGTCTCTTTTTCCATCACCATCCTTTTGAGTCTTTCAGATGAGATAATCCATCATTTTAAAAGAGGGGCTTGATTCCAGTCAGGAGAAGGCATCCTGTGAATCTGTTGAATGCAGTGGCCCATGATGATGATTGATGAGCCTCCCTTTCCAACCCCCTCCTTTAGAGCTGTGTTCAGGATAATTCATCTGCACAATTCCTGAAAAACGTGGAGCTTGGCCTTGAGAAAGATCCCTCCCTATGGCAGGGGGTTGGAACGAGGTGATCTTTAAGGTCTCTTCCAAACCATTCCAGGATTGTGTGATTCTAAGACAATCTCCACCCTCAAATCACACTGATAGGCCCTCCTGGCTTTCTTGTAGAGTTTATGAAAGAGCTTCTCTTCCTGTCCTCCCAATTTCTGGTTTTAGACCATTTTCTTGCTCTTTTTTTTCTTTGGATTATCAGAAATTGGCCATCAGCAGAGGGTGGCTGCTTTCTTTCAGCCTGGAGAAGAGAATCTTCAGGGCAAAATCATTGAGGCCTTCCAGTACCTACAGGGAGCCTACAGGAAAGATAGAGAGCAATATTTACAAGGGCCTGGAGTGACAGGAAAAGAAGAATGGCTGCAAACTGAAAGGGAGTCGGTTTAGATGAAGTATTGGCAAGGAATTATTGGCTGTGAAGACGGTGAGGCCCTGGCAGGGTGTCCAGAGAAGCTGTGGCTGCCCCTGTATCCCTGGAAGTGTCCAAGGCCAGGTTGGACAGGGCTTGGAGCAAGCTGGGATAGTGGAAGGTGTCCCTGCCCATGGCAGGGGGTGGAGTGAGATGGTTTTTAAGATCCCTTCCAACCCAAACCATTCTGGGTTTCCATGACTCTTCCGGGCTGGTTGTTTTGATACATCAGGACAATTGGTCCATGTGTCTTACTCATGTTTGGATTCGTCCTGATTGCCAGAGCTGGGAACTGATGGTCAGGAATTTATGATTCTTCATCTTCCAGGTATGAGGAATGGATTTCTGCTGAAATAATTTGAACAACACCCACCTAGTCAATCTTTTGCCATGTCTGTAGTCTTGACTTTGGAAGTGGTTGGGCTCAGCCTGTGGCCTACTGAGAGCAGGGAAGTGCCTGAAGGACTTCAGGGTTTTAGGATGACTGAAGTTCATTATCTGGGCACACTGCTATGTGGATGAAGTGTAGCAGTTGTGATAACAGGTCAAATAAACTCATCAGCTGAATTTATGATTCTTTCTGGCTCTAAACCAAAGTAAAATCATGACATTATGTCTTTATATCCTCACACAACTGATGTTCAGCACCGTTCCAGTCTGTGCTTTCAGAAGAAGGCTGGATGTGGCAGATGTGTGATTCACTCTTGGATTTCTGGCAGCTGGGAAGCATCACCTAATTAGCCCAGGCAGGAGGCCGTGCTAATGTGGCTGAATTCCTTCTGGGAGTGAGCTCCTGTCTCCATGTGACACCCAGCCCTGGAGATACCCAAGTCCTTCACAACTGTCTCAGGCATCTGTGTGGCCCGGCAGTGCTTAGTGGAAACACTCCCAAACCTTCATCTAAGCTTGGAGCAACAGAATTTCCACGTGGTTCTTCCATAATAATTTGCCAAAAGTGAGACCAGCACTTTACCCCTGGAAAAGATGGAATTGTTCTCAGAAGCCATTGCATGCCCCAGCCTTGCACATGTTGCTTTACCTGGGTATTTTTGTGGTTCCTTAATGCTGCACCAGGAAAGGTTGGACACCAGGAGGAATTTCTTCATGGAAGGGGCTGTCAAACTTTGGAAGGGGCTGTCCCCTTCCTGTTGGAGTCCCCATCCCTGGAAGTCCCCAAGGAACATTGAAACTGGATGTGGCGCTCAGTGCTCTAGGCTGGTGACAAGGTGGAGATTGGATTTAATCTTGGAAGTCTTGGAGGTCTTTTTCAACCGAAATGATTCTGTGATTCTGTGATACTGTTGGTCTAATCTCAGTCCAAGAATTTTGCAAAGCTCTTCTTGCCTCATTCATATTTCTTGATTTGAGAAAAACCTGAACCACAAGGTCCCAATGTCAAATTTCTGTTTTGTTAAGGTGGGGGGAGGGGTAGAAGGTCTCTAAGTTGGGATTGTTTCTTTGCCTTGATTTGTTCCTATTCCCTATTTTTAGATGGCTGTGGGAAATGTGGCTTTATGTAAAGATACTGTAAGTGAGAGTTCCTCTCTGACCTGCAATGTTTTTCTCCTTTGTGGTTGAGCTGTGTGCACACAGTGAGTTTTATTCAGGCAGCCTTGTGGGAATGCAGGACTCAGTTTGCCAATGAGAAGATTTTGACTAAGAAGGTAAATGAGAAGATTTCTTATTAATAAAATTCAGCACAATCTTTGGGTGAATCCAGTGTCTCATGCAGCAAGTGCTGAACTTCTTGAGTGCAGCTCTCATTCAAAAATACAGAAGCTCAGTGTGTTTTATCTCCATTTCACCTCTTCTACCCCCAGCACAGATAATGGACTTGTCTCATTGTTCTAATGTCAATAAACATCAAATGTGTACATTCTGTGGCAGATTAAGACCTTTCAGTATCGGTTTAGTCGGTACCAAGTTGTTGAAGAGTACAGACTGCCAGTCCCATCATTCATCATTGTATGAGTGTATTAATATTCAAAAACTCCTGCTTTCCAAGCAGTTGTCCTTTAGAAGAGACTGACACCTCACTGGGATTCAAATTGTCCCTGGGAAGGAGCCTGGCTCTTGTTTAGGGAAGCTCTGGAGTGCATAGAAGTCAATTGAAAAGCAAGAACCTTTGATCAAATCAAACAGTTGAAAGAGATCCTCCCCAATGAGCATCTCCAAAGTGTGGGGCCCTGACAAAGTCCTCCTGACTGTTAATTTAGGCTCTGTTTTATAATTCATTAGAATTGGGAGACTGAAAAAGCAACAAACAACCCCCTGACTTCTGCCAAGTGGCATATGGCTGTCATCTCTGCTCAGCCTCCAGTGCCCTGCTCAGCATTCCTGCTCTCCCAGGGATGAGCTGATCTATAAGAGGATTGCTCTGGATGGCTCCGTAAGGGCTCGAGATGTTGTTTCTTTGTCATTGATAGAGAAAAGGGGGATAAATGGGATATGCAAAAAATACTACCAAAAAATCTTTGTAGATAATTTTATTTTTTAATGCTTGCAGAGGTGTTGGGCAAAGTCTGTATTGCCTGTTTTTTTTAATGGGGCCATCCTCAGAGCTTTCCAGATTTTTTTTAGACTGCGAGCCTGACTGTCTTCTTAAAGTTGCACCCTGACCATGGTCCTGCTGGCACCTCCTTGCTGCCTATACAGAGGGACTTGGACTTTCAGCCCATCAGTTTTGTGCCCCTTCTGTAGTGTCACAATTTCTGTAAAGTAATATTTGACTCCCCTTTTAGAGAAAAGGGTGATTTTCTCCTCTCTCCCCGACCTTTCGGCCAGATACAAGCTCTTTGTTTGTGTTGACTCTGGCAATCACAAAGTTCTCTGCTCAGGCTGAAAATTAACCCTGCATGAATGGAAGTGAAACGTGGTTTCCAGCCAGGATTTAAATTGCCAGGAGCAGGGATGCTGGTGGGATCAACCCTCCTGGCATCAACACTGACCTGCAGTGCCTGAGCCAATTCCAAACCCTGCTGCTGTGCTCCTGGTTGGGGAGGAATGTGTCATGTTGGATCAGATCAGGAAGTTTGGCTGCTCTTTGTGGGGTGTCAGAAACTATTTCTCCAGACCTTTGGAAAAATCAATCTGATACCAGAGAAGAGTGATGTGGTGCAAATGTGAGTCCTGTAAAGGGCTTTAATCTTGAAGTTCTTCTGACCTGTGTGTGGGTGAAGTGCTTTATCTGTCGGGGATTTCAGCCAGTTCAAGGTGACTTTAAAGAAAGGCTCCTTCTTGCTTTCATGGTCTGTACAAAAGTCAAGCAGACAACAAAACTAATTTATTTTAAGAGCAGCCTGGTCTAGTGGAAAGTGTCCCAGTCCATGGCAGGAGATGGAACAAGATAATCTTTAAGGTCCGGTTGAACCCAAACCATTCTGTGATGCTGTGAAAACGTGTTTGGGAGAAATGAAAAATCCACTTGCCTCCTTCAGCTCTGTTCTTTCCTGAGCACAGTCCAAATCCGATGCTTGTTTGGGTAGTTCTGCTCCCCACATTCCTCAAAAGTACCCAATCATTCCCAGCCCACAGGAAACAACTCAGGTATGGCCACAATTCCTTGTGCTGAGTGCCTGTTGTCCACAAATCCCATCATTTTTCATTCCTTCTGCCTTTCTGTTTGCATTTTTGAGTTAGTGGCAGAGAGGAAGCCAGCACTCCACAGTTTTGGTCACTGACCATGGGGTGAAGGACAAACCTGTGACCACTGCTACTCAGGGGCTGCTGGAATTTCCACTCCAGCCTTGTGGATCCTTTGTGAACACCCAGAGAACCAAAGTCATTGTAGGGCATCTCATTCCCCTCTTTCCTGTCAGGGACAAGCCCTTATCTTGCCTGTGTTTGTGCAGGAAATGTAAGCAGGGCTGATGTTTTTCCAGCAGTTGAGGACCATCTGTCCTACAACAAACTCATCACCTGCCAGACTTGTTCAGAACATCTCTCAGTCCATATGTCTTGCGTATCCATGATAAAGAAGAAATGTAGGAGCCATTTCTCCTCCCTGTGACCTTCCAAACACGCTGGCATTTAGCCTTGGTGCTGATACAGGAGTTCTCCAGATTAATATCTGCTTTTTGTTGTGCTGACCCAGTTTGCTTGCAGAGGGGATATTTATTTCTCCCCAGCTTTGAAGGCCTGTACTTTTTTTAGACATTGCATAAGGAATCTATCATCTGCAAATAATTAAAATTAGACACTAGAAATGACATTGTGTTGCTAATGAGCAGATGTGTCTACTTATACCAGTGGAAGAACAGCTGTACACATAAAAAACGCTGCAGCCACCCTAAACCAACATTTGGTATTCTGCTACAGGCCTGGAACTCCATTTGGAGATTAAAGGGAAAAAAATAATCACTCCCTGTAAAATGTAACCATTTTTATGTTTTGCCTTTACATTTTTGTAACTCGCTTCCCTTTATAATTTGAGTGAGATTTGTGAGTCTCAGATTAAAGCACCTTTGTCATATATTTCAAACGTTATAAAGAGCCTTGATGGTCTCAGCATTATTACAAGGTGTAACAAAAACCAGTAGAAATACAAAATCTATTGTCACCAAGCATATTTAATATATTCAAAATAGAATTACCAGCCCCTCAGGGAGCCATTCTTGGTCCAATACTCCTCAATATTTTCATTAATGACTCGGAGGATACAGTGAAGAGGATGCTAATTAAATCAGTGGTACAGACATTGCTGGGAGGCTCTTGAAGGAAGTGAATAAAGCACAGCCCTATGTTGATAAATTAACAAAAGCCATGGAAATCGATGTGCCAGGACACAATAAAGACAAATGTGAGGTGGTTCCTGCAGGGATGGACACTCAAGAGTAGAACTGGGCTGTTTGATAGGAGTCTTTCTGTTGTCTTCTTCTAATTCCTTGCTCTTTCCAATGAAATCCCAGTGGCGGGACAGTTGATTGATGGTGATTCATCCCACCAACTATGAATTTAATCCCCTGCCCAAAACCACCTCCAAAATACCTGTGGTCTGTGGTTTTTTTTTTAAAGTAGCAAAGTCTTTGTCAGAGTTGTACTTTGGGAATGCAGCTTCATCTCCTTCCTGAACTGAAATCTTGTGTTTTGTTGTTTCCACTCTTTGTGTTTCTCCAGGAGTAAACAGGCATTAAAAATAAATTGGTGTTATTAGGCTGCTTTGCATCCCCAGGAATTTCAGCTGCTGTGCCCTAATTTGCACGTTAGACTCTTCTTATCCATATAAATTAGAATAGACTTTTCCTGACCTATATTTGCAGTTTAGGAGATGATGTTTTCCCTGCATCTTTCTTAATAAGGGGATTATTAAGGAGAACAGTGGTTTGCTGAGGTGGGCTGAACACTTTGCATTTTGAAGTGAGTGCTGCTGAATCAATTCTGGCTCAAGGGCAAAAGTCCTTCTGGGCTCTGAAATCCTTGTTCAACTGCTTTTAGGTTCTTTATTTTATACCTGACAAGGATATATGGACCATTCCCCCAGAACTACTGAAAATTAAAACTCTGACACTGTGGGAAACATGAATCCACCTGAGGGAGGTGAGGTTTATACTGGATATGCTGGATATATATATATATATATATATATATATATATAAATTAAAATATCGTATGGGTCCCTTCCAACTCAGAATATTCTGTGACTCTGTGATATAAGAATGAGACGATCTTTAAAGGTCCTTTCCAACCCAAACCATTCCATGATGCCGTGGTTCTATCCATGAAGCCAAGGGGTATGTGGTGGGAATAACAGCATCTAAATTTTCATGTGTTTGTAGAATTAGGAGAGGGCAACCTTAGAAAGTCTTTTTCTGCAGATTTTTTTGATGGATTGTTCCTAATCCTTAGGCAAGGAAAACAATAGATGAAGTCAAAACAAAGAGATACCAAACATTGTTTTATTCTTCAAATAATAGTGAATTTACTGTACTTGGGTCTGGAAATCTGAGGCACTGAAGCGTGGCATCATTAATCATAGTTTATGGTGATTATTAGTAGGCTTTTAATCTTTGTTTTCGTGTATAATTAGGTACAAGAGGTCAAAGCTGACTCTCTTCTGAACAACAATATTTTCAATGAATGACTGTTTTTCTCTGCCTGCAATTTCCTTGTGCATATTTATAAGAGCACACTTGTCTGTGTTTTGAGAGAGCAGTGTCCCATGAGCTTATCTGCTGATAAAAGCAAATGACAACACTATTACTTTTATTATCACTAATTATTTTTATTACTATTGCAACAGCACCTGGTGGATCAGAGTGGGTTTGGATTCGTAGTGCTGGCAAATGCCTAAATTGTGGCAAGGCACTAATGAACAGCAGATAAACGAAGAGAAAGGAGAAGGCACATGGAGAAAACAACAGCAAATCTGTCTGGTTCCATAGCTGAGCCCATGTGGTAACTAGTCTGAATCCCTGCATTTCTTAATTATATTTTTCCCCATCATCAGTTGTTGTCCAGGTTTTGGTAACATCACAGCAAAGTTAAGCCCTGAAGAAAATCAGCAATGAGGGCCCAATTCTGGTGCCCAAACAGAAGTGCCTTTGCCATATCAGATGCTTTTGGGTATTATCCCTGTTTTCCAGCAGTTAGAGAATGTGGAGCTCATTTCTGCCCTCTGTTGTGTCCTCCTCTTCCACACATCCCTGCTGCATGCATTTTATTTGGGATTGCAGGCTATCAGGATCTCCAGGCAGGCTTGTCTCACCAGCACAGCCACACAGCCAGGAGCAATAAAGGCTGAGCTAAATCCACTTAAATTTAGATGTTTCCATGGGCATGGAGGGATTCAGCTCCCACTGGTGTGGGAAGAGCTGGTCAACACAGTTGACTCAAATGAGGCATCAGTGTTTGGTCAGTTTTGGTTGCCTAAACCAAACCTCAGTTCCAGCTTCACCAATAAATATGGATAAAAATTTAATTCCCTTCCCATATTCATAGAATCATGGAATTATCTGAGTTGGAAGGGACCTTAAAAACTGTCAAACCCCCCTGCACCCTCCATGGGCAGGGACACCTTCCACTATCCCAGGTTGATCCAAGCCCTGTGCCTGACCTTGGACACTTTCAGGGATCCAGGGGCAGCCACAGCTTCTCTGGGCACCCTGTGCCAGGGCTTCCCCACCCTCACAGCCAAGAATTCCTTCCTAAATCCCTCTATCCCTGCCCTCTGGCAGTGGGAAGCCATTCCCTGTGTCCTGTCCTCCATCCCTTGTCCCCAGTCCCTCTCCAGCTCTCCTGGAGCCCCTTTAGGCTCTGGAAGGGGCTCTGAGCTCTCCCTGGATCCTTCTCCAGGCTAGATATTCCCAGCTCTCCCAGCCTGGATCCAGAGGGGCTCCAGCCTTTGGAGCATCTTTGTGGTTTCCTCTGGAATTTCACCAGCAGGCTGAGGTTCATCCAGCTCCCAGATAGGGTTTTAAGAGAAAGTACCTCTGAAAAAGCCTAATGCCTATTTATGGCAGAAAATGTCTAAAATCCTGTCTAAACCCGATCATTTAACTTTTGATTAAAGTGAAGTTCAAGTTTGATTAAAGCAAAAGTCCCCTACAATAAGTTTAGTGCCATTAAGGATGATTTATGTGCATAATTCACTGTTCTATTCATCTGTTCTGTGCACTACTGGTAAATATGAAATTTCAATTAATAATTAGAAATGGATTAACACTTTCGCCTGCCAGTGATACCTGAGTTAACACTTGAGGTTTGTTGCACTCATCCAAAACAAACCTGTGAGGGTTTTTTTCTGGGTTCAGGTTGATGATGCACTTCCTTCAAAGGTCAAAGAGCATTCAAAAATGCATTTATACATTGTTATATCTGAGGGAATTAATAAATAATGAATATACAGGAAACTTTTCTTCTAAACCAAGTCTTCCTGGAGAATTTCTAGTTTTTAAAAATATGTATAAAATATTTGAAGTGTTAGAGGAGCAGTATTGCCCCTGCTATGTGAATCATGGAATGGTTTGGGTTGGAAAAGACTTCAAAAATCTTTTAGTGCCAAAAGAGGACCAAAACTAGTGTTTCCTCCTTGACACTAAAAACTGTGTATACTGAAAACTTTCTAAACCTTGTTGACAGTGCAAAACTTCTCTTTATTATGTACAAGCTCATTAATTCTTTTAAACCTCCTGAAGAAACTATTTTCTATTTAATTTATACTTCCTGCACCACGGCACCTTGAAAATCATCCAGAACTCTCAATGCACAACACTGTAACGAAATTCTTTCTTATTAACATTTTTCTCCTTTAATCATGTGCCATAAAGAGTTTTACTTTCCCCTGGCAACTTTTAAGCTGTATGGATGTAATCATTAGAGTGAGTGATGACATCAAGCCAGGCTGACATGGTGCCATTGATTTTTACTAAATAATGATATGATGAGCTGCAAGAAGGAGTTTTATTAGTCCTAACTCAGCAAGGATTGATTGGGGAGAAGAAAATGACCAATCTGTATCTCAGGTTGCTGCAGGTATAAGAAAATAAGTGACAGCTGCAGGAAAGTCTATAAATCACAGGAAAAATTATGATAAAAATAAGAGCTATGAACTGCCCTTTAAAATTTCACTGGATGGCAGAGAAGAGTCGAAGAGACCTCAGCCATTTATCTCCATTATGCCTGGGATCCTCCGAGAATAGCAAAGTTGACGGATGATGCCATTACCTTTTTTTTATTATTTTTAAATGGAGGGAAGATAAGGAGTGGTGTATAAGTGTTACTTTCAAGTCATTAGAGGGTTGAGTCTTTGAAAGAATTCCTTGATTTAGCCAATGAAATAAAGTGTCTTTTGCTTTAGCTTTCTGTAGGTAATGTATTAAACATCGGCTTTTTGGAATCAAATCTGCTTGTTTGCAGTTTCTAAAGAAAAAAAAACAGTACTAGGAAATATGATTTTTTATTAATCAGAAAGTCACAGAATGGTTTGGGTTGGAACAGACTTAAAGATCATCTCATTCCACCCCTTGCCCTTGAGCAGAGACACCTTCCACTATCCCAGACTGCTCCAAGCCCTATCCAGCCTGGCCTTGGGCACTTCCAGGGATGGGGATTCCATATTACAGTCCATATACCTGTCATTCAAACCAAAGGAGAGACAGAATTCATTGCTTTGATGCCAAAGAATGTGAAGAAGACAAAAACTAAGTCATTCCTACCCAGGTGCATCAGAAGACACCAAAGTGTTGGCAAGAAAGGGATTTTTAGAGCCATTTCTTTGCCTATTATCTACACTTGGGCAAATATCAGCTTTCCCAGTGGCAGTGTGTTTATATTCCATGGCAGTTTCAACCTGGGAACTGTTCCTTTGACAGAATCTGGGAGCTCATCACAGCCCTCTTCTCTCCAGCCACCATCCTCTCACAACAAATTTCCATTTCATATACATCAGAGCTCAGCTCTTGAGGGCTTTTTGTGGTTAATTGGTGCTCTGGGCTCTGCTGGCACAGTGAGGACATTTTGTGTTCTCCAGAGTGGTCAGGGCTGAGCTCTGCTGAGATGCTTTGGTCAGCCAGAGGGAAATTCCTGAATATGATCCATGCCCAACATCTGAACACATTTGGAGCTCCCTCATCTACTCTGGCTCTCCAGAGACAAGAGCTTACAGTGACAGCCCAGTGCTCACACAGGATCTGGGCTGTTGGATTTTCGACTTTTTCATACTTTGGCACCACACAACCATATCCAAACCCCACATGTTTTTGTCTTTTGCCAGAGAGGTGCAAATTCTCTGCTTTTCTCTCTGCTTTTCTCTCTCTTATTCCTGTTCCTGCTGGATGTGTTCCTGATCCCCTGGTCAGGGACACAGGGTTTACCTTTTCCAGTCTCTGTCTTGCCCCACTGATATTACTAAAGTAGATCTAGATGAGAACAATTCCTTCATGGAAAGAATTGTCCAGCCCTGGCACAGCTGCCCAGGGCAGTGGTGGAGTCCCCATCCCTGGAGGAATTTAAAATCTATGTGGATGTGGCACCCGGGGACATGGGTCAGTGGTGGCCTTGGCAGTGCTGGGGGATGGTTGGACTTGGTGATCTCTGAGGCCTTTTCCACCCTCAGTGATTCTCTGATTCCTCAGGGTTAATAAATTTTCTTTAAGAAATTCAGATGTTCCAGCTTTAAGAAGGAACCTGTTTTTCATCTCAGTCCTGAACGAAAGGAAGGTTCAGGTCCTACTGACAGATTTCCCTATTATCCCTGAGGAAAAGATTGATTTACTGGAGCTACCCTAAAAACTATCCCTAAACTGGCAGGTTTTGCTCATGGCAGGGGATGGCACTGGGTCATCTTTAAGGTCCCTTCCAACCCAAACTGTTTTATGATTCTGTGAAAATGTATTTCCTTGAAGAGAAGCCCTCAGGAATGGAATGTGGCTTTGGGTGCATTGTTCAAGAGATAAATGCTCTTTGTTGCTTGGATGTTGTCTTATTTCCCACCTGGATTTTGGATACTTTGGCTTTCAATTGCCCTTCCAAGTTAAACCACTTTGGCAAGACTGAAGAGCCTCATTTCCCTGTTTTTTTTTTTTTTTCTCCTCTAGAAATGTATTTTTAATTTAGAGTAAGTTCTCCTCTTAACCTTCTCTTCAATAAATTAATTAAGCTGACTGGGTCCTAGATACTATGTCATGGTGGCACGTGCAGATATTAAATAATCTGATTTTTTCACTCAGAGCACTGTGCATGTGAGCTCATACCAAACTTACACTCCTAAATTCATGCTGGAAACCAGCACCCTCTGTAGTGATCCTCCATTTAGAGAGATTTTTGTAATCTCCTCCCTAGTTGGTTGTTAAACAGTTTGTTAAGCAATAAATAGATTTGCAGAATGTTAATGCTTAAGCTCAAGCATCAATCAGCATTAACATATTCTGGCAAAATTAAAGCTTTCCTGGCCTGTCCTCATTTTATCCCAAATTGGCTTTACCAGAGCTTCCTGCCACCCTGGAAGGACTTCCAAAGGAATGAGCAAAATATCCTCTGGTGGCACTTGCCACTATTAAGTATTGATGAAGAACATTGTTATTGCTTTTATTGTAATAATACATTTTAACAGCTAAAAAATAACCCAAATCATCAGAAAACTCCAGAAGATGTTTTGGAATTAGATTCTTTCATGTAACTGTTGGTCATTGAATGGAATTTTTGTCCTTATACATATTTTAAAATATTTTTGTGTCTTGTTTTTCATGAATATTTCAGGCAGTTTTTGTTTGTTTATTGTATTTCCCTTAATATTTTTTTTTTGTTGCCCTGGGGAGTCTAAGAGGGATAAATCCATGATTTAATGAGGAGTAGTGAGCTGATGGCATTTTTTCCCTCCAGTACCACAGGCTCTTTCTCCACCCTCTGTCCTTTGCCAGGGGGGGTATCAGGACATCCATTTCCTTTTCCATTTCATCTCCACAATCCTGACACTTGATGGGAATCCTCAGAGGGGCTTCTGCAGCCTGGTGGCAATCCTAACACCAATCCTGATGATTTCCAATTTGTCTTGGATTGCAGCTTTTTGGGAGGACTCTGTCTGCTGGTGTGGATGAACTTGGAGAGTGAAAAAGTTGGAGTTTCTTAAGCAAAGTCAAAATTAACACATTTTATTCCAGCAAAGCATAAAGTCAGGTTCTTGAACACAGAATTGGGAAGAAGGGGAGAAAGGCAGTGGTAACAAAGCTGCCAATGTAGCTGCAGAAGTGCATGTCCAGAGAATTCTTGATGCTAAAGCTGCTCTGAGGCTGTTATTTGAGTTTAGGGAATGATCCACAGCAAAGCTGGCTGGAGAGAATGGGAATGGGAGTGGGAGTGGGAAAGGGAATGAGCAGTGACTTCCCAGGACTGGAGTGCCAAACCAAATCTGGGCTGGTCTTGTGAGGGGACAGTTGTGCCCTCTCTGCTTTGGCCCAGTGTTTTGTAGGTTTTCAGGGAGAATCCATCCCTTATATTTCAAATTTGTACATGAATGACTTCATACATCAGGTCTTTTGAAGGGGTTACACGTATCAGCAGAAATATCACAAAATCCTGGTGCCAAAATTTCCCATCCAGCCTGGTCTTGAACTCCTTCAGGGATGGGGAGTCCACAGGCTCTCTGGGCAGCCTGTCCCAAAAATAACTATTTTTCTCCAAAAGTATTTTGTACCTCTCTCCCATTAAGTTGTATTCCCACACCACAAGAAAGATTATGAGCACTTGATAAAATCAACATTTTTTTTGGTAACCATTTGCATGGTCCAAAATCAGGGTTTTTTAAGAGCACCATGATTACAGTGACTGCAGATTAATTATTTAGGGTTTGACATCTGTATTTGACTATTGTGTGATGGAACAAAACCATAAAAGGCTCATATTTCATTTCCATGACATTTAAAAGGAGGTATCAGCATTGAATCCTTTCAGGACCTTTAGCCAAAGACTTGGACTCCCTAATGCTCCTTGCTGAGTGTGCATGGCAGAAACTGTGCTGAATTTACTGGGAAGTTTCCCATGGCAAGGGGTTGGAATGAGATGAACTTTAAGGTCTCTCCTAACCCAACCCAACGCAATCCAATCCAGCCCAACCCAACCTAACCCAACCCAACCCAACTCAACCCAATCCAACCCAACCCAACTCAACCCAGCCCAACCCAATGCAACCCAACTCAACCCAACCCAACGCAACCCAACTCAACCCAACCCAACTCAACCCAACCCAACCCAATCCAGCCCAACCCAGCCCAACCCAACTCAACCCAACCCAACCCAATCAACCCAACCCAACCCAACCCAACCCATGCTGGGATTCTCTGGAATGGGGGGTTCTGGATTTCTCCCAGCCCCCAGGGAAGGAGGGAAGCTGATCCCCCTGCCTTGTGTCCCCCCAGGGATGCGTCAGGGGAACGACGTCGGCACTCAGTACCGCTCGGCCATCTACACCTTCTCCCAGGAGCAGATGGAAGCTGCCCTGAGATCCAAGGAAGAATATCAGAAGGTAACACTGGGCAGGGGGTGGAATGGCTTCAGCTGTGAGCACAAGGTACAGATGTCACCAATTAACACAAAATCACACTCCCTGTGCGTTGCACTCTCCGTGCGGATGTTGCAGCTCCTCAGTCCAATGCCCAACTTGCATCATAGTTGCTTTAAATTCCAACTTTTAGGATTTTTTTTTTTTGGTGTGAGTAATTTTATAACCATGCAGAAAGAGAAATAGCTCCTTGTGCAGAAATATTTTGAGTCTCTTCTACAGATTTATTTAGTGTGGGTTCAGCAGAACAGAAATCTGTGAACTTAAAGCTATTCAAGCTTCTCTGGACCCCAAACCCTGAAGGGTGAACCCAAAATCCCAGATCCAAGAGTTCCTGAACATTGCTGATCAATAACTGAGCTGGATAACTCAGATCACCCACCTGATGCTTATGAGATACTTCTATCAAGCCTTTCCATAAATGTCTTGTCTGACTTACTGAGAGCATTTGTTGTGACACAAGGATTTGTGTGAGAGAACATCAACCAATTCCCTTTCTTACACTGAGTTTTCCTCTGTTTTCTGGGGAGAATGCATTCTGTCTCTTTCCTGCCACTTTGTTACTTAAGTAAAGGCAGAGGGATTAGTATCCTGCAGTGTTGTTGCACTGTGGTGCTGCCCAGTGCTCTGCAAAATCCAGATTCTGCAGCAGAAAAATATTAAATTATTCTAATTTATATGAAAAAACCCCCACTCACCTGGGACATCAGGGCAGTAAACTTAAGTAGTACCAAAAGACAATCACTGTTCATTATATTTAGTTATACAATCACCTCACAGGTGTTATGTTAAAGAACCAGGAATCTGGGTGAATATTTGGTGTGAAAAGTAAAAAGCTCTATTTACATCAGCCAGAAGGTCTCAAAAGGCAGCAGATTTTTTTTACCAGTGTGGGTATGACTGGGTGAGCTCCTAGGACTGGATCCTACTTGCAATTGGAATTATTTTGAGTGCAAAGAGGTGCTCAGGACTGCCGGTAAGTGATTTCCAGATCTGACATCTGTGTGTGTAAATGAAGTGCTCAATGACTTATATTTGTTTCTGAGGGGGGTAAGTCACCCTTGCAGGTGTTTATCTGGTGGTTTTGGAAGACATTTATCATTCCAAACTTCTTTTTACTCATTATTTACCACAGATCCACTGCTTTTCCAAATTCTTTTTATTCCTTTCCTTTAGCATCTGCTGACCAACATCACCCTGCAAATCTTACAGCTTTAATTTGCTTTCCCAACTCTATTATCCTCTGCTGTTATTTGTCATTAAATAAATACTGACATGAGAGCAAAATTGCCATGTGTGAGATTGCAATATGATATTACAGAAATTTCCATCATCAAATAGATTTCCTTAATGGTACCATTTAAAATTTACCTACTTTGAAAAGTGTGTGTAATTAGTACATTTATATAATTAGGCACAACTGTAAGTGAGCACATGTAGAGTTTGTTTTTGCACTGAAGTGGGGAAGGAAGGGACGGTGTTGCCAGCTAAGGAAACCCAGCAAATATGCACTGAAATTCCTCAGGGATGTGTGTTTCCCATGTATTATTAACAACAATATCTCCAATATTATCTACTGGGGTATTGCAGGAGCAGTGGAATGGTTGTGTGGGAAACACACTGAGCAAACAATTTGTTCAGGAATCCCTTTTCATATTAAATGCTGTGCATTCCATTATTTTAATGTAAATGTAATACAGCCACTTTCCTTATATTGCAGCAATTTTAAATAAATATCAAGCTTTTTCTGGCAGTGACACATGCCAGATAATCATGGATAAAAATGTGGGAATGGCACAGTTTTTTCTGTGATAAGCAGTGCTGCCTGCAGCAAGGGAGGAAGGACTAACAAATATTACAATAACTGCAGTGTGCATGGGTGACTCCAGCATTTTTTGGCACTGAAAAGGAAGAGAAATAAAATGTCATTTATTTTTTTGTTCACTGAATAATTGTGCATGTGCTCTTAGATGTGGTTTGAACTGAGGGGCTGAAAGAGCCCTAAAAATGGCCTTCAACCAGAAAATGATGGGTTTGCTAGATGAGGTTTGGGGTTTTTTCCTAACTGGCTTCTGGTATCCAGGGAAGGGAATGGAGCTGGGGAAGGGGCTGGAGCACCAGGAGGGGCTGAGGGAGCTGGGAAAGGGGCTCAGCCTGGAGAAAAGGAGGCTCAGGGGGACCTTGTGGCTCTGCACAACTACTGACAGGAGGGGACAGCCAGGGGGGTCGGGCTCTGCTCCCAGGGAACAGGGACAGGAGGAGAGGGAATGGCCTCAGGCTGTGCCAAGTTGGGGTCTAGACTGGATATTAGGGAAAAATTCTTCACAGAAAGGGTGAGAAAGCATTAGAATGGGTTTCCCAGGTCAGTGGTGGATTCACCATTCCTGGAGGGACTTAAAAGCTGTGTGGATGTGGCAGTTGGGGACATGGATCAGTGGTGGCCTTGGCAGTGCTGGGGGATGCTTGGATTCAATTATCTTGGAAGGCTTTTCCAACCTCAGTGATGCTGAGATTCAATTTAAGTGACAATAATCAGATTTATTACCAGGCTGTGAGTGAGACCCTCGGGGTGCCCCGAGCCCAGGTTGCCTGCAAGGTCCCATCTATTTTAAGTTGTGGAACTTATTGCTGATTCCTGCAGCTGCTTTGAGAGCTGAGAAGTGGCAGTAGAGCACTGAATTCACATCCAGCCATGGGGCTGGAGCTGCTGAGGGAGCTGAGTGCAGGAGTCAGAGTCAGCTGCTGGTGACAGACTGTAATACAATAGTGCTGCTGCTAAACGGTGACACAATGGAACTGTAATCAGAAAAACATCAAATGAGGGCCAGGCCTTGGTGAAATCACTGTGAATGAGCAGCTTTGCCTGAAGCTGAGGTTTTTTAATACAGGTGAACCTGAGGTTACTCAATTTTCAAGACAGTTGCTCAGCTGGGTTTAGTTTTCAAATGAATTATCGAGGCAATTGTAATCCAGAGAATGAAATCAGGGTGGGAAGAAGTTTGTATTCTTTTCTTTTTTTCAGAGTCAGACCTTGCAGTTGTTTTGTCAAGCACTAGCACTGGCTTGTAAGGCTGCAAGAATACACTGAGTGCCTCCCCTGCAGGGAATTACAGAATGGTTTGGGTTAGAAGGGACCTTAAAAATCATCCATGGGCCATGGTCAGGGACACCTCCCACTATCCCAGGCTGATCCAAGCCAATCCAGCCTGGCCTTGGACACTTCCAGGGACCCAGGGGCAGCCACAGCTTCTCTGGGAATTCAATTCCAGGGCCTCACCACCCTCAGAGCCAGGAATTCCTTCCCAATATCCCATCTAACCCTGCCCTCTGGCAGTGGGAAGCCATTCCCTGTGTCCTGTCCTGTCCATCCATTGTCCCCAGTCCCTCTCCAGCTCTCCTGGAGCCCCTTTAGGCCCTGGAAGGGGCTCTGAGCTCTCTCTGGATCCTTCTGTTCTCCATGTGAACACCTTCAGCTCTCCCAGCCTGGCCCCAGAGCAGAGGTTTTGGGTGGATGAATTCCATGGGATAAGGAACACAATGAATTAGCAGAAGATGCAGCAATCCCTGCAGCACAGCAGACACTGGGAAGCTTCCATCACCTTTCTGTGATATGATGTGGGAACAAACAAGCAAAACCCTCAGGTGCAAAAATAGGACCTTTACATTTGGTATCAAGGAAAGAGATTGAAAAGCTGGAGTTTCCTAAAGCATTCCAAAAGCAATGAGCTTTGGAGCAGCAACCTGCAAGGAGGTGAAGTGGTCAGGATTGTACTTGTCAAAGCTGGAGGCAGGGCTGTTTACAGACCTCTGAGATCTGCAGTTCTGAGTGGTTAATTCCATGAAGGAATGCCTGGCAGTGGGAATTTGCAACCTTCATCTGTGTTTTATCTGACTGCTGTGTGAATTCAGAACAGGCTTTGCCTGGGAGATGGTTTTTCATGTGATTTTTGGCTGGGAGAAGTTAAATAGCTCCTTTGAAATGAGATTGTTTTTATTAAAGCAATACAATAGTCAATAAAAAAATAACACCTGCTTACTCCTCTTCAAATTATGTCTAATTCAGAGCTTTATGTGTCAAATTATCTCTGCTTCACTCTGCTGTGAATGGCAACGACTTGAGTCCTGATTGATGGTGGTGGCTCTTGTGGAGACAAGCAAAGCTGATCTGATAAGCTGAGCCATTCTTTGGGTTGTAATCACTTTTCTGTGCTGCAGAGATACCCTTTGTATGTTCATGCCTCTTGGAGAAAGCTACATTTGGCTATGGATGAGGAGGTTTTGTGCGAGCACTTGTGAACTCTTTTCATGTTACTGTAACTGCAGAAAATTTGACTTTGCCACTCTGATAAAATTCGAGCACCTCAAATTGGGGAAATCTCTCAAAACTAATCCTAATCCATTTCTTGAAGACAGTGGCAGCAAGATAAAAGCATTAATGGCATGAATTTAGGATGAACTTGTGGATGTGTCTCTACCTGGACTTCAGCAAAGCCTTTGACAGCATCTCCCATGGTTTATCCCTGGAAAATCCAGCAGCCATGGCCTGGGCAGGTTCCCTCTGGGCTGGGGTGAGAACTGGTGATGGCTGGGCACAGGGAGTGCTGGGGAATGATGCTGCACTTGGTGACACCTGCCCCCTGCAGCTCCAGGCTGGGGCAGAGGGGCTGGAAAGGGTCCTGGGGGTGCTGCTGACATGAGCCAGGTGTGCCCAGGTGGGCAAGAGGCCAAAGTGGCAGCTCTGGGGTGGCAGCAGGACCTGGGCAGTGCCCATCCCCTGTGCTGGCACTGCTGGGGCACCTCCAGTGCTGGGGACAGCTCTGGGACAAGAGGGACATTGAGGGGCTGGAGAGTGTCCAGGGAAGGGAACAGGAGCTGGGGAAGGGGCTGGAGCACCAGGAGGGGCTGAGGGAGCTGGGAAAGGGGCTCAGCCTGCAGAAAAGGAGGCTCAGGGGGGCCCTTGTGGCTCTGCACAACTCCCTGACAGGAGGGGACAGCCAGGGGGGTCGGGCTCTGCTCCCAGGGAACAGGGACAGGAGGAGAGGGAACGGCCTCAAGCTGTGCCAGGGGAGGTTTAGTTTGGACATCAGGAAAAATTTCTTCATGAAAAAGGTGATTAGATGTTGGAAGGGGCTTCCCAGGGAGGTGGTGGATTCCTTAAAGCCCATTTCATTCCACCCCCTGCCATGGGCAGGGACACCTCCCACAATCCCAGGTTGCTCCAAGCCCTGTCCAACCTGGCCTTGGACACTTCCAGGGATCCAGGGGCATTCCCTGAAGGAGAGAAGTGCCACCATCCCATGCTGAGTGCATCCTTCTACTCTTCCTGTTCCCCAGGAATGCAGCACATGGTGCTTGTTTCTATTAATGCTGAGAAAGGCAAGATTTTTTTTTTTTATATAGCTTCCAATTCTGCATTTATTATCTTCACTTGATAAAGGCCAGGCATTTCATTTGGCCCTTTGACTGTTGCAAATGCAGGTTATCCTGTATTTGGATTTAGAACCAGGAAGAGCAGGATGAAACCAGACTTTGTATTTTGCAATCATTTTTTCATCTGGGAGGTCATGGGGGTCACCGAAGGAGCCATTTGCTTTATTGCACTGGGAATGTGAAGTTTATATTGGACATTTAAACTAATGCTAGAAATTGCCCTGTAATAAACTAATGTAAATATCAAATGGATTTGACTTTAAGAGTGGGTTGTAAATAAAACATTTCCTGCTTTGTGTGGCTTGCCCTGTTCTGCCTGCCATTAATGTAAAAACATGCTGGATTTGTGTAGACATCCCATTTTCATGTCCTTAGGCAGAGAAATTCTCAATCTCCAGGGCAGATCCTCATGTTTCTTCAGAAAATGAAGATTTTAAAGGGCTGAGCTGTTGTTTGAGGGGTTCTGCCCTGTGCGACCTGGCCTCCAGTTGGGCACAGCTCTCCTGGGTCATCCCAGTGCCAAGGAAAAGGATTGGAATGTGCACAGATGCCAACACAGAGGTTAAATCCCTTCCCATCAGCCTGGAAATGTTCTCTAACATAATTCAGTGGTATCTGGGATCCTTCTGAAGAGCTTCTAGTCCAGGCTTTTGAATTTCTTGATCTTGATTATGCATCTATTGCAGCATTCTGAAAGTGTCACAAGCATATTAAATGTCAGGTGCTTAAATGTGATCATGACCTTAATAATGGTGGTTTAAGTGAACACAGGATTTACAGGGAATAGGATGGAATTTCTTTCTCTTCAGGAAGCTCTCAAGGAGTTTAGTTTAGTTTAACTGAGAGATTAGTTAGGGGGAGGACAGGATAAAGTAGAAAAAGGTCAAAGTAAAAGGAACATGATGGTCGTTAGCTGGTGCTGTTCTTGTTCTCTTTGGGTTAAACACAGCCCTTAAAACTGACCTATGGAAACTTTTCCAGGAAATAAACCTGAGGAATCATCTCCAGATGTGTTCAGTCTCATCATATGTGAAAATGTTGTGTCTTAATTCTGCTCTGCCCTTTGGATCCATCCATGTCCAGGAGAAGGATAAGATTTGAAGTGGGGATCTCTGCATGGGCTGAGAGGGGGAGAGAGATTGGCCTGGTTTGAGGTTTCCATACAAATTAAAAAAATCAGGAAAAAGCTTTTTTTAAAGTGACATTTCTAATGAGCATGGGAGCATTATTTCTGCTCTCCAAACAGTTTGTTTACCCCTAGTGCTGAGCTGTGGGATCCAAGAACACTCCTCAAACCTCATCTTCTCAGGGAAGTGTGCCTGAGCCAGGATTCAAATGAATGCTCATGGAACACTTTCCCACTGTTTACCCAACTCTGAAACACTCTGAAAACAAAAAATGTATCTGAGCATGATGACACTTCAGGAAGTTCTGAGTTCCACAAAGCTCTCATGTGGAAATGGCAGATACTCAACATTTATAAAATATCCTGCTCAGGCCTCTGAATATGGACAGAGGAGGGTCCACTTAAACACTCAGGTGCCCATGATTTGATAACCAGATGGTTGATAGCCAATTGTGTTGACAATTCATGTCTGCTGAAGTTGTTTTCCAGCTGATGTCTCAAGATTCCCTCAGAGGACCCAGTGCAGATCATCCATAAGCTGCAAATCCAGAGCAACACCATTTAAATCCATGGAATTACTTTGGATTCCCAGTAATGCAATTGAGATGAAAATCTGGCCTCAGAGTTTTGAGCCTCTCAGTATTTTTGTTGCCCAAAGAACTGTCACAGGGTTGTGTGTTTTATTTTCTATATGAAGTGTACATCAAAGAGAACTTTCAGCTTTGGGGAAAATAAATCAATACTTCCTGGAAGGAGAAATCAGAGGATGCTTTAGCCAGCAACATTATCATGTCTGGTTTGATCTTGTGATCTTTTTCCATCAAGCGTTTTTTTTTCTCTTTTATTAACTTCCACAGATCTCCTGTAGGCTGGTCTTTCCTTTTGTTTTATCATGGAATCACAGGGTCCCAGAACAGTTTGGGTTGGAAGGGATCTAAAAGCTCATCCCATTCCCACCCTTGCCATGGGCAGAGACATCTTCCACTACTCCAGGTTGCCCCAAGCCCTGTCCAGCCTGGCCTTGGACACTTCCAGGGATCCAGGGGCAGCCACAGCTTCTCTGGACACCCTGTGCCAGGGCCTCACCACCCTCACAGGGAAGAATTTTCTGTCATTTGATGTTGTCCCTCATCCTTTTCTCCCACATTTTCCTCAATCCTCAGATTTTCTACTTTTTTCCCCTTAGGCCTGTGTTTCTGAAAAACCTTCCCTATTTTTTCATCTTTGCAGCCAAAGACAAACTTGTATTTTTTCCAGCTGACACTTATTAGGTGTCATTTACTCTCTGGCTCTGAAAGTGAATCCAACTACCCAACATAAAGTGGACAAAATATATTTCCTATTCCTGCTGCCTAGAGCATCCCAAGCTACCTTCTAGGGCAGAGCCATGGAGTTTTGTGCAGGAAGAGTCATCAAAGTCTGAGAAATCACTTTCAGTGAATCCCTGCTTCAAGCCCCAGTGTTAAATCCAGTTTTTAATCCTGACCTTTCCCTGAGCAAGCAGCCTGCTGTGGATTTTTGGGGTTAATGTATTTCCATTGTGGCTTCTCCTTTCTCCTGTGCTTTGGTTATTTTTAGTTGTCTTGGTTAAACCAGGTCTCTTTCAAGTTTTAAAGGAGTTGTATTTAAAGGTGTTCCCAGAAGAAAAAACTCTTTTACACATCAAGACCCTTTGTGAGGTGGTGGAGAAGGGCAGGAGGAAGAGCTGTATCCAGACAATGGGTGAAGGTGGAATTTTGGATTTTTTCAGAGGAGCCATGGAGGCAATTTGAGATTTAACTCCATTCCAATGATCTCAGTGGTCCAGGATAGTAACTCTGACCTTCATGTGATCTCCCAGTTGTACCAGCACTAATTTTAAAATTATTTCTAAGCCTTGATCACTGCAATTCACAACAATCCTGGTGAAAGTCCATCTTAATCCAGTTTTTATTCCCTAATTTTTTTGCACTTTTTTTGCACTTCTTTTTTAAATTAAAATAATTTAATGATACTTAACCAAACACAAAATATTCACTGCATTGGATCTGCAAATTTTCCTGTGTCAGCTGAACTTGTAATAGCATCACAGACAGATGTTGGGTTTATATTTGACCTGTTTTCTACAAAAACATTGAT
This sequence comes from Molothrus ater, assembly GCF_012460135.2. Lineage (NCBI taxonomy): Eukaryota > Metazoa > Chordata > Aves > Passeriformes > Icteridae > Molothrus > Molothrus ater. The sequence goes on along the minus strand of NC_050480.2, from coordinate 111,309,602 downwards.
TGGCACTAATTATATTCCCTATCATTTGAATGTTATTTCTCTTTTGGGGGGGGTGGATTTTTTTGTTTGTTTGTTTAGTTTAGTTTTATTTTTTTTCTTTTTACCCATGTACAAATTGGCCCAGTGTTGTTTGTGTTGTCTTATTTTCCCATTTGAAGTGCTCATGGAACTGGTTCTCATTCCCTTTTCTAAAATTTTCAATATTAATCATCGATTAACTATGTGAAACCCACATTTTCCTTAAAAAGCTAAAAACTTAGACAAATTTGGCTTTATTGGCCAGTGCTTCATGCTGAAGGACACCCAAACTTAAAGGTTTTTGCACTCTTTAAAGATATTTTCTAGATATTTTTAGATAACCTAGATATTTTTTTAAATATGGAAAATGCAATAATTAAATTTGTATATTTATTTATTAGGTATTTAATAAACACCGTTGTATTTGTCACAAATAGCTGAGTGGCTGTCCTAGAAATTTAAAAAAATCAGGTTTCTCCAGCAATGATGACTTTCAGCCCAAACCAATGAAGTTTTGTGGAGATTAAAAACACCCAAAGAAAAATTATGGGAAAAAAAAAGAGGAGTTGTAAAATTGCAGTGGAGGATTGTAGCATCGCTCCCCCTTCTCCACACACACATACACAAATGTGCACTTTTAACATCATCATCATCATCATCATCATTTTATTTTCTGTAATATTTTTTATTTTTATCTCAATCAGCTAATTATAATCTGGGTGGTGATTTTTCATCCAGCTCTTCCTGCCGTTGTATGTATGTGGCTGCTATTTTATGTGCCAACAATCCTAGGAAATATATTTCCCCATTATCCCGTGATCTATTATCACAGGAAAAACCTTCAGTGCGAAATTAGGGGGATTTCCAGGGTTGGAGAAATCCTGATTTCTTTCATTGCCCTCTAGTGGGCTCGAGCTCCTCTGCAAGGGCTTTCCCCTTCTCTTTGTGCCACACAAACCATCAGGTTTTCTGTAATTTCAGTTATTTGTCCATATTTGTGTGGTTCCTGGAGCATAGTTTCATGGATCAGATACGGCAGAACTATCCTGCTGGGGTTTATAAATGATGACCAAAAGAGGATTCTGTGCTTTCTGTGTTTTGCTGTGGGAAGCAGGGGTTGGGCATTTCCCAAATGAACATTCCCCAGGTGAGTTTTGGGGAGGACACTCGTAGATGTTGGGTTGTCATTGAAATATTTACAATCTGGAGAAGCAGATATCAGGTTTTTATAATTTTCTGCTGTTGTAGTTTGTGTGGAATTGTGAATTCATCCCACACTCCAGCTGAAGGAGGGCTTGGCAATTCTTCCATCCCATTTATTTGCGATTTATCATGGAATTCTAGAATGGTTTGGTTGGAAGGGACCTTAAGGATCATGAGCAGGGACACCTCCCAGGTGTTCCAGGTTGCTCCAAGCCCCCATCCAGCCTGGCCTTGGACACTTCCAGGGATCCAGGGGCAGCCACAGCTTCTCTGGGCACCCTGTGCCAGGGCCTCTCCACCCTCAGAACCAGGAATTCCTTCCCAATATCCCATCTCTCCCTGCCCTCTGGCACTGGGAAGCCATTCCCTGTGTCCTGTCCCTCCAACCCTTGGGGCAAAGAGATGAATTTTGAACAGTAAAATGAAAGGAAATCAAACATGGCTCCAAACTGGTTGTTATTATATTTTATTTTGAATTAGCAAAGAATTTACAAATGTATATATATAATAATAATGTGTTATGGCTTGCTGCTCTTAAAAACTGAGTGACTTTTTGATGTAAAATCCCTGTTTAATATATGTTGGCTTCATACAAAGTTGTATTTCTGCACTGTCCTGGAAAGAGAGGAAGGGAAAAAGCTCTAAAGGGCAATTTGGAAATGACAGCATAATTCTGTCTGAGATACTTGGGATAGGTCAGGCATTAATTTACATCATGAGGAAATCACAGTGATCATCAGAGAGCAGAGCACGAGGGAATCAAGCACCTGTGCAAGAGGCAAAAGCAGGATTGTTTAGAATCATGAAATCATGGGATTGTTTAGGTTGGAAAAGCCCTCAGAGATCATCAAGTCCAACCATCCCAGCTCTGCCAAGGCCACCATTGACCCATGTCCCCAAGTGCCACATCCACATGGATTTTAAATCCCTCCAGGAATGAGGAGACTCCACCACTGCCCTGGGCAGCTGTGCCGGGGCTGGGCAACCTTTTTGGGAAAGAAATTATTCCTAATATCCAATCTAAACCCCCCTGGTGCATCTTGAGGCCATTTCCTGTTGTCCTGTGTGATGGATTCACCATCCACAAGCGATGGCTCTGTGTCCGCTCGTGTGATGGGAGTCACATTTGCTGCCTTCCAGTGGATTGGAATCTCCCTGGTTTGCCAGGATGTTGGGAAATGATGGAATGTGGCTCAGGGGGTGCTTCTGGCAGCTCCTTCAGCATCTCTGGGTGGATCCCATCCCACCCCACGGGCTTGTAGCAGGTTGATGACAGCCTTGGATTACAGGATTCATTCTGCACCCTGTTTCTCTCTGGAGAACAACTGGTCTGACTGTTAAAGAATGAAGCAAAGAAGGCATTAAGTACCCCCACCTGCTCCTCATCCTTTGCTGCTCCATTCCCTCTGCATCCAGCAAAGGGTGGAGATTTGTATGCCTGTGTTTGCAGATGTGCATTGAGAGCAGCGGGGAAAAAAAATCCTGCAGCTTTGCACTTTACTTCAGGAATGACTCACTCCCTCTGGTGGGAACATTTCATTCTGAATGTGTGATGCTGCTTTCCCTCCTCCTCCTCCTCCTTCACCTCCTCCTCCTCCTCCTGCATCCACCCCCTCCCCACACTCCCATTTCTGCTGCTCCGTGTGTGACATCTGCTCCTTGTGCTGCAGAGCAGCACTTTGGTTTCTATGGTAGCTGCTGGAGCCACTGGACCCATGGACTAGGAGGAAGGGGAGGAAAAAAAATGCTCCAAGTGACCAAAGTCAGGTGTAGGATGTCCCTTCTCCCTTGGTCAGAGGGCTGGGATGTTTTGGGAGAGGGGCTCCCATGGGTGGCAGCTGCCAGGACATTCCAGGGTCATTTCCTTCCTTCTCCTGGGAAAAGAACCTGCAGGCCAGCAGTGAAATGAAGGGTGTGAAAAGCAGCAGATTTTGGGTTTGGTTGAACTTCACATTTCCTTTTGTCTTGTTCAGGTCTCCAGTTTGCAGCGAACCCTCCTCGGCTTCTGCCTTTAAGGTGGTGAAAATGCAGATGCCAGACCCAAGATATTGTAATTAGGTGTCTATTTATAACAGAGTTTGTCATTAGAATTACCATGTCATTTTTTTAAACAAGGGAGGATAATGCAAGTTCACAATCTACACCTGTAGCTGTGCTTTTTTTTGGTTTTTTTTGATTTTTTTTTTTGCTTATTTTAAATGCAGTTCTTCTTTGATTTGCTCTGGTTCTGAATTCATTAGGAAGCCTGAATTAGCATCCTGCCACATTGTCTGGGGCATCTTCACTCCTCTGTCCCCTCAGGTACAAACACCAGGATTCTGAGCCAGGATTCTCAACTTCAGCTAAAAGGGAGTTGACTAAAATACAGAGCCCACTTCTTCATTTTTAAACATTCTTTGTAGAATGGAATCAGGATAAGGATTTTAGCAACAACTCCTCCATGGAAAGTGCTGTCCAGCCCTGGCATAGCTGCCCAGGGCAGTGTTGGGAGTCCTCATCCTTGGAGGGATTCAAAAGCCATGTGGATGTGGCACGTGGGGACATGGATGAGTGGTGGCCTTGGCAGTGCTGGGAATGGTTGGACTCAGTGATCTTCAAGGGCTTTTCCACCCTTAACCATCATGTGATTCCATAATGTCATTATGCCACACCATTGCAAAGATAAATCTGTTTTAGAGCAGTTTCTTCGTGGGAGATGAAGCCAGCGGGAGCTGGGATCCACAAATTATAATGAACTTGGTAAATCATGAAATCATGGAGAGGTTTGGGTTGGCAGGGACCCTAAAGATCATCTTGTCCCAACACCTGGGAGGTGACAGGTTGCCAGGGATGAAGGTTGTGCCTCCTGTGCCCGTGTGTGCTGTGTGTCCTGAGCTCTGACACATCTCCAGACAGACAGGTCCTGCCTGGGTGAGGGGAGTTTGGTGCTGGGTGTACTTTAGAGAACTCTGAAGAGCTCTCTTTGTGGCAGATGAACATGTTCTTTTCAGGTCCATGCTTCTTTTATTTATTTTCATTTGTAAGTGGTTTTTATTCAATTTCCTGTAATCCTTGGAATTCCAGGATTCTAAAGCCAAATGTTTCATCTTCTGTGAAGAATATTTTACATCTTCAGCATTCCTGATGTACTTGGTGTGATTTAATTATCCAGCTGTGTTTGCACCTTGCATCTTTTTTTTTTTCGTTCCATTTTGTCACTTATTCCCATTTAATCCTGTATAATCTTTCCTGGATTCTTTATCAGCAAGCCAGACCTCAGATCCCCTCAGCCTCAGTAGTTGTCAATGACATGATAAATAAATCCTCTAAAATCAGTTGGAGTCTGGTGTCTGTGGAGCTGTGCTGCAGTTCTGAAACAGCCCAAATGGGACTTTTTAATGGAAAACTATGGCAAACTGGATTTTTTATGGAAGGCTAGGGCACAAGAAGATCCTTTGCCACAATCCCTAGTATTTATGGCTGTTTCCCATCAAGGTGCTGCTTGTTTTCCTGTTTTACCCCCAGTCTTGCTCAGGTTCCCATGTGTTTTATGGACCCTCTTCCAGTTGCATGGCAATCCCAGCCATCCCTAAGACATTCCATTTCTATTTGTCAATAGCAGTCCTTATAAACACCTTTTTTCCCCTTTTTTCCTGTGAGCAGAAAGGCTTTGCAGCCTCTAGACTGGCTCAGCTCTGACTTGAATCCCTCGAGGTGTTGGGTAAATCACATGCAGAATCACAGAACATTTAAGTCAGAAAAAAACCTCCAATGTCACCACTTCCAATCTTTAAATCCTACCCTTGCCTTCTAAACATAGCAAATAAAAAAAAAAGTTAGATTTCCTTAAAAATGATAAAATTATCTGGGTCCTCCCCCTCACAGAATATTGAGGGTGGGAAGGACCTTCAAGGCCACTGAGTCCAGGCTGTGACTGATGCCCAGTTTGTCACTCAGCCCAGAGCACCGAGTGCCACATCCAGACCTTCCCTGGACACCTCCAGGATGGCTCCCTGGGCAGCCCCTTCCAGTGTTTACCAACCCTTTCCATGACGAAATTCCTCCTGATATCCAACCTGAACCCCTCATGGAGGGCACTGTAGATTCCACCTGGTTTCCATTATCCCATAATGGTGAATAATTGCCATAACCTCAACTGAAAATGGTTTAGTTTTTTTTTTTTTTTGAACTAAGATCATCCCACATTTTCCATTATTTGGCCCTTTTGCACCCATTGTTTGTTTTTCTTACTTGAGTTTAGTTTATGACTTGTGTGTCTATGCGTGGATCAATGTTAGAAGATAATATTAAAAAAGGGATTAGCGCGTAGCAATGATCTATTAAATTGTGTAATTCATCATTGTGCAGAGGCCATCATTAATTTAATTGTTTAATTAAAATAGCCCATTAAAATGGATTTAGTTACTGACACCAAACCACTGCTGGGTTCCTTTTTGTTACTGGGACATTTTATTATACAAAGTCTCACCAAATTCAACATTTTGCTAATTGAGTCAGTGGTGCAACTTGAAATTAGTGTTGCTGGGAAGGAGAAACAAATGAAATAGAGGACCTCGTTAGCATTTAGGACTTAAAACAGGGGGTTTCCTTCTTTCCCTTTTAGTGGCTGTGAGCAGGAGGTCAGGTTGTTCTGTGAACATTAAAAAATGTCATCCCCCGACCTGCTGTTTGCCTGACAGTGCCTCGTGTTTATCCTGACAGGAGGAAGCAAACAAAACAAAATGAAAAGGTAATGAGGTAGAGCACAGAGGGGATGGGAAATCTTCCCCTCAGAAAGCTCTGCAATGTTTATTAATGCTGCTGGGTCAATGGAAAAATGCAGCCTGCAAAAAAAAAAAAAAAAAAAGCCACGGAGGGAGTGTTTTTCCATTTCAACTTGTCCTTTTGGAATTTGCCCATGCTAGAAAAGACAAAAATGAAATAATTCAATCTCTGAGCAAAAAAGCACAAAGTATATCATGGTCAGCAGGTTTTGTTTCTAGTGTGGTTTTGTAACCCTGCATGGAGGGGAAAAAGTCCAGTGACTTCACTTTTAGTGAAGCCTTAATTGTTGCTAATTATCTTACAATTATGGAATGGTTTAGATTGGAAGGAACATTAAAGCCCATCCCATTCCAACCCCCTGCCATGGGCAAGAACATCTTCCACCATCATAGGGTGATCCAAGGCCCCTCCAGCCTGGCCTTGGACCCTTCCAGGGATCCAGGGGCAGCCACAGCTTCTCTGGGCACCCTGTGCCAGGGCTTCTCCACCCTCACAGCCAGGAATTCCTTCCATCTATCCCTGCACTCTGGCAGTGGGAGGCAATTCTCCCTTGTCCTGTCTCTGCATGCCTTGTCCCCAGTCCCTCTCCAGCTCTCCTGGAGCCCCTTTAGGCCCTGGAAGGGGCTCTGAGCTCTCCCTGGCTCCTTCTCTTCTCCAGGTGAGCACCCCCAGCTCTCCCAGCCTGGCTCCAGAGCAGAGGGGCTCCACAGCCTTGGAGCATCTCCGTGGACTCCTCTGGAGTTTCTCCAGCAGCTCCATCATGGCCCTCACCTCCCTGCTGGCTTTTTTTTCTTTCTCCATGGCTGTTCTCATTCTTCTTTCTCTGGCCATCTTCCCTCTTTGGGTTGGGTTAGTAGAGCCTTGAGGTAGAACTCCCAAACCTTTTTCCTGTACAACTGCCCAGTATGTGCCTGTGCTGATCCACCCTGGATGAGCTACTCCAGTTTCTAAAACTTGAACAGAAATATCCGATGGCTTGAGAATTCTGTAGGGGATGGTCGAGGAAAAATTTGGTTGCCTGATATAGCCCCTGGTGCAATGTGTGACTCTTCAGGATATCTGTGCCATTCATGTGGGGCTGTGTAGGGTGAAAGGATCTGGAGAAGTCCTGTGAGCTTCTGGAACAGCGGATGGACATCAAAGCAAATCTGAATTTGAGCAACGGAATCCAATCTCCAGTTTTCCAGCAGATCTCTCTGCTGAGGAATCATACAGAACTGGGTCATGGGGCGAGCTGCAGTTACTGGACCCCAGTTTGGCCTGGTTTATTCTCTGTTATGGGTCCAGGTGGAAGCCAGGCTGACCTTGGTGTGCTGGGCCCAGGTGCTGCCCTGCCCTGAGCACACTCCTCAGCTGTTGGAGTGGTCCCTGACATGGTTTTAGCCTTAGGAGCCCCAAAGCCCAGGAGAGGGCTGAGGGTGGCAAGGGGATATTTCCCAAGAGGCAGTTCCAGCGGGACCAGACCCTTGGGAGCAGCAGGGTCTGGCTGCTTGGATGTGAGCCCAGCTGCTCTTCTGGACCTCAGGGACTGATGGATGACTCAGCACACTCGGTTTTCCAGGATGAATGAAGTCATTCCATGGAATTACTTCTGGGAATGAAGAGGACTTACACTGGTTCCTTGAATTGTGATGAAATCAAGGAATACTCCTACAATACCCACCTCATGCAGATGGATGTCTTCATTCCTGCTGAGAAAACTGATGGAATATTTGGCAAAAAAACCCCATAAATCTGGTGGTTGGAGATTCTCAATTATCCAAGCAGACAAGGACCATTGGATGGTCCAGTGGAAGGTGCCCTGCCCATGGTAGGGGGGTTGGACCGGATGAGCTTTTAAGGTTCATTCTAACTCAAACCATTCTGTGATTCTGTGACCTGGGGACACTTGTGGGTGGCACTGTGAGGCACTGGGTGACACTGGGTAAATCTGGGATCTGTTGGCTGAAATGTTTTCTGTAGAACTGAGGAATGGGCTGATCAGGGAACATGGAAGTACTGAGCACAAAAAGACTGTGATTTGTTACCTAGCAAACAAGCTGAGCAAGGAAATTTTTTTTTTTTGTTTTTTTTTTTTGTTTTTTTTTTTTTTTAGAAATAGTAAAATTAAATTTCAGGAAGAGGGGGAAAAGCTGTTCAGGGTGAAGAATCCAGGTGGGTATAAATTGCCCATCTTTATGTTTAGGATTGGAAATCTGTTGTTTTATAATCATTAGAGCAGCTGGGCTCAGGAACAGCTGCCCAAACAGAACAGAAGAGGTGAGAAATCTGACAATTTATGCAACAGGGCATGCAAAGTTCATGAAAGGATGGATGTGAGCTTCCAGTGGCAGGAAACTCAGCTGGATAACATGGGAGGAGGTTTTCCAGACTTGTGGCTCCATCACTACAGAGTGCTACTATTTTATGAACTAATTTCTTCTCAATTTTTCCCCATATAAAAAAAAAAAAAAAAAGCTGTGACTACATTAAACCATTGTACTGCATCCTGTGCCCGGCCATTATGAATTTATAGATTAACTGGGGGAGCCAGTTGATCAATATTCAATTTCCTGGGCCCTATGTTTTGTGTGTCCCACTATTCCCAGTTTTTGGTCAACATCACAAGTTGCAAAGTCAGATGGACAGAAAAGATTTGATCTACAGGAAATCAACAAATTCTGTGGCCAGGGAGAACTCCAAGTACTCCCTGGAGCTTTCCCTTCTCCTGGCTGGATATTCCCAGCTCTCCCAGCCTGTCTCCAGATCAGAGGGGCTCCAGCCCTTGAGGCATCTCCAAGGCCTCCTCTGGACTCACTCCAGCAGGTCACATTTGTTACAAACTCACACGTATCCTATTTATTTTTTTTAATTAATTTTACCATTTCCAGCTTGAAAATGTTATTGGAAATGATAAACATTAAGATAAACAGAAAGTTCAACCAGTTTACTCACAAATGATAGACATAGAATTTATTACCACCACTGAATTCAGAGGGAATACAGATCACAAGCAGCTAAAAGACTGAAATTAGCCTTTTCAGGTATTGAATAAATAAAATAAAAAGAGCTGTGATTCATGGAATAAAATCATAGATAGTCTGGGTATGGATGCAAAAGTGGATTTAGATCTTTTGAACAGATCCTGTTTTCAAATTTCAGGCTCCATTTTTCCAAAAGATATCAAGTAAATCCTAGATGTTGGTGGTCCATGGTGTCTGCAGCAGGAGTAGAGCTTTCCTGTCAGGAACCATATTTAATTCAGGTTATCAGAGTATTTTAAAAAAACTGCTGAATATTCCAGCATATCCCTGATGTGGAGAACTGTATTGCAAATGCACTTTGATTTTTTTAACCTACGAGGTTAATTATTGCCTTGATTATAGAGCTGGAATTGCCATCTGTCACAAGCTCTGTGGGATGACCAAGCTTCTTTTGGCATCGTATTTTCCTACATATAATATTTATTATTCCCAAAATAATACAATGTGGGACAGATACTATCATCCTGGGACTGCCTGCCATGTGATGGCTTTCTCATCCTCACACTGCACTGATAATGCAGTCCCATTTCTATGTGCCACCATTAGGCTGTGAGAGACATGATATTATTTTATGCACAGCTTAGAGAGAGGAAAAAATGCTGCATCCCACTGATAGATCTGTTTAATTAATATTATTTCAGTGGAGAAGTTTGCCAGGAACTTTCTGAAAGTTGAGAAAAGAGGGTGTCACTGTTAGATGCAAATATCCTCATTTTCTTGAGATCCTCCTCAAATCTATCAAAAAGCAACCCTTTTCTCCTGGGCATTGGGAAGCTGAAAGATAAAATCTCCTGGTGCAGACAAATGTAGGGAAGCACTGGAATGTTTTCCCAGAGAAGCTGTGGCTGTCCCTGGATCCCTGGAAGTGTCCAAGGCCAGGTTGGACAGGGCTTGGAGCACCCTGGGGTAGTGGAAGGTGTCCCTGCCCATGGCAGGAGGTGGAAGGGGGTGATTCTCAGGGTGCTTTCCATCCCAAACCATTCCATGGTTCCATGATTGCCAGGGAAATGCAGAAACACATCCAGTTTTGTCTGAGGCTTTGCAGAAAAAGGGAATATTTAACTACTATGCCAAACTGGAAACACTTCCAGGTGAGAAAGCAAAACATGTGGAATTGTCACTAAATGAACAGACAGCTGTGTCATCCCTTAGCTCAGGTCTGAATTGAGCTTGGGCTCCAGTTCTGGGAGAACACATTCCCATTGTGAGCCTTGCTGTGGCAAGGACTGCAACTAGTGGGAGAAGTTTGGGAAAAAACTCACATTCCAGGCCAGAACTAAATTAAAAGCTCATTTCACACACTGGCAAGTTCCTACAGTGACACCACCAAAGCCTTGTGCAGGTATTTTTCTCTAAAAAACAAGGAGAGGAAATCTGTGGGATGTGTCACTCTTTCCTGTTTGCTGTTAAAAAGATCCCTCCATGTGGCATGCCACCCTGTCACTCCTTCCTTCTCCAGGCTTCTCCTTGGCATTTTTTGATCTAGAAACAATAAAGGGTATTTGAACCCATGATGGGCTTGTGGAACAACTTCAGAAGTGTTGGATTTTGTTTGCCCCGATGTTTCACATTAAGCAAATCAACCCTAAAGGAGAGGGCTGGGGTGTTACCTCCTCTTTCAGTTTATTGAAGTGTTGCTGATGTAAATCCTTCTGACCATTTCCAATTACATAAAAAGGAGGAAAATAAAAGATGAAAAATTAATTGTCAGCAAGTTTCATGATGAGTTGTACTGACAAAATGTGGTGTCTCTCTACAGGCAGTGAGTAAAGTGCTTGGGATTTCAAACTCTGGGAGATGGGAGATAAGAAAAAAAAATCCTTGGGTGTTTGGGGTTTTTTTAACCTCTTTTTTCACATTTTTTCTATTGAACACACTGCCAACAAATTTCAAACCCCTGTTTACAGCGCTTTGCAATTAAATTCCTATCAAAACCACAAATGGAAAAATCAATATGCTTCATCCAGCGGGTCTAAAGTTCCTCAAATTCAACCTGAAAAGGGACAGGTTGAGAGTGGCTTTTTCCCCTCCCTTGTTTTAAAAAAAAACCAAAAAACCCAGATATTTTAGAGTTTCACCTCTGAAACTTGAAATAAGCTTAGAACTCTTTTCCTCCCCCTTCACACCTTCTCTAGTGGGAGGTGTCCCCGCCCGTGGCAGAGGGTTAGAACCAGACGATCTTTACCATCCCTTTCAACCCCAAAACCGTCCTGTGATTCCGTGATTAGATGTGACTTCTTAGAACCTGCCTGGCTGTGGCTCTGGGTGTGTGTTTTTCCCAGCTGTTCTGCCAGCACGACACCAATAAAAGCCAATTCCTCCTTGGGCAGCGCAGCCGAGGCTCTGTCGGTCCCTGCGTGCTCCGGGCTCCCTCCAGCCATGCCCGAGGCAGCGCTTGCAAGTCCCGGGCTCTTTCCCAGGGGGAACCCCAGAGGATGCTCAAGGAGCTTTTGCAGTTTCAGATGAGGTGGCGGGATCGTGTCCCCGGAGCACTGGGGACGTTTTTGCTGACCCGTCTTTGCCGGCAGCGGAGGCGGAGCGTGAGCGCGGCTGCCGCGTCAGCATCATTTTAATTAAATAATATATTGCTTTACTTAGCTGTGCGGATGGCACCGCTCCTATTACCGCTTCCAACAGAGGACTGGAATGCAAATGGAGACAACTGAAGCGCAGGGAGAAAAGGGTGGTGTTAGAGTAGGAGAAAACATCCAAATGAGACGCGGGGAGAAGAGTCGGGGCTGGGGGATGTTAGTGTGATGGCAATCTCGGCTGAAATGTGCATTCACCCATCATCTCAACTCCCCCAGTGCAGGCAGATCCAGCATTCCCAGCTCCTCCCGAGCCTGCAGAGTGCGAGCACAGGCTCGGGGTGTTCGGGCAGCGTTATTAAAGCAGCATTAGTATGCAGGGAGATGCTCCTCGCCCTGCCGGAGCGGGGCTGAGAGCGCTCCCTCCTTTTGTTGTGACAGCGCTGCTGCTCACGCTTTGAGGCAGGGCTAATGAGACTTAAAAGCAGAGCTAAATTAGGGAGATGGGGAAGTGAAGGCAGGGGTAGAGACTGGCTGGGCTGATGGAAAAGCATGGGCTGGTGGGAAAGGCAGAGAGAAGGGGAATGTAGATGGGGAGAGGCCCACGGGAGTTGGGGCTGTGTGAACAGGGCACCAGAGCCTGAAACTTCTTCTGTGTCTGGCATAATAAGGGTGGCTGAAGGGTCAGCATTAAAGACTGAAAAATGGAATAAAAATCCAACCCCTAATATGCAAAACAAGGAAATCCAGGGAAATGATGCTGATGGGGAGAGGAATGGAGTTGGGGAGAAGGGATGGAGTCGGGCTGCATGAACAGGGCACCAGAGCCTGAAACTTCTTCTGTGTCTGGCATAGTAAAGGTGGCTGAAGGATCAGCATTAAAGACTGAAAAATGGAATAAAAATCCAACCCCAAATATGCAAAACAAGGAAACCCAGGGAAATGATGCTGTCAGGCACATGGTGGGATCCTTGGGGGTGTTCTGTGCAGAGCCAGGATTTGGACTTGATGATCCCTGTGGATCATCCCCTTCCAACTCAGGAGATTCTCTGACACATAAGAGAGTGAGGAATAAGGAAGATATAACACACAAAGGGAGATAAATGGATGGAAAACTGGAATATGTCTGCTGGAAGGAAAGAACATTCAAGCCATCTCTTTTTTTTTTTTTCCTACAGACTTTAGACCATGAGTGCTCATAACCAGACACCGCAGTCCTGGTCCTATATGGTATTTTTTAACACTTGCCAAATGGTGTCTGCTAGCTTGTAACAGATGTAAAGGATTATTTCCCAAATCTGCAAGAATTGTCACTTTGTACTTGCAAAGTGAAGACGTCTTGACTGGAAATACAGGAAGAATGAATTATGCATGGGAAGTACTGCATGCCTATTTTTAATGGTGCATGGGCATAGGCTAAAATATAATTTTTTCCCTCAGCTTGTGTTTAAAAGTGGGGTGAGTAAGGAAAGAATGAGAAGGTGAAGGGGGAAATCTGCCTTAGGAACATGTGCTGAATTTTCCTGATGGCAGAGACCCCAGCCCAGCACTGCAGAGCGATCCTGCTCTGCAAGGAACTGAAATCAGTGTGTAGGAAATGCTGGTAACTTTATACAGTCATGGAATTATTTGGGTTGAAAAGGACCTTAAAGATCATCTCATTCCACCCCTTGCCATGGGCAGGAACACCTCCCACTATCCCATGCTCCAAGCCCTGTCCAACCTGACCCTAAGCACTTCCAGGGATCCAGGGGCAGCCACAACTTCTCTGGGAAATCTGTTCCAGGGCCTGTCCCACCCTCACAGGGAAGAATTCCTTCTCAATATCACATCTAAATCTCTCCTCTTTTAGTTTGAAACCATTCCCCCTTGTCCTATTACTCTGTCCTGTCACAGGTGAGAGATGGTCCCTGCTCCCTTAAAGACCTCTCAGGTTCCACATCCATTCCACTCCACCCAGTTGTAAAGGATGGGGAGAGTGAACAACTTGTGCATCAGAAAGTTTATATTGGAGGAGAGATAAATGAGATAAAGAAGTACTTCCTAGAGCCATTTGAGTCCTTAGAGGAATCTGAATGAAAGAATTCCGAACAGAGAATGTGTCCAGGTTGTAGCTTCACTGCATCACAGTGCATATCGACAGGAATTATTGGAGTGGTGAAGTCACAATATTCCATTCTAAATTGAATTTTGACTCCCTTGATTGATTAAAGCAGATTTATTTCCAATATTTCTATTATACTTTGTAGATTTTTTGTAGGGCATGTCAGAAAACAAATTCTGTTTCTTAGAAAATATTAAGGCTGTCAAGGTTTCTGTGCTTGCTTTTGCTTCACATTAAAGCAAGTTTTGGAATTATTTTATTTGTGTGTGTGTGTGTGTGAGAGAGAGAACAGAGATCCTGAGTGAAGCAGGGTTTGTGCATCCTGTCCAGTTTGTGATGGCTGTGAGATTGCACCCCAGAACTGATTCCTGGATGACCCTGGTGAGATGGGACCTCCTGCCCTGGCATGGTGCAATGCCCTGATGGGAGCTGATCGCTTCATGGCAAGCAGCAAATATACCTTGGAAGGAAGCAAAGCAGGAAGCAAAGCTTTGGGATTTCCTCCAGCACCTAGCGATGAATGGGACCTTGATGGGTGTTTCCCTTGGATAGTTCTTCCATGTCTTAGGAGACAACAAAGGCCTCTCAGCATGCTCTGGTTTTGCTCTCTCTTTTTTATCACCTCAACCGTTGGGAATACCCTGCTTGACACCGGTGTTAGATTGGTACTTTGCTCTTTAATAACTCATAATTTATCTCCAGTGTTCAATGGAGATGGAATTAGTTGGGAAAATTTGTAGTTAGAGAGGTAAAATGCCATCAAGACAATCCACATGCTCTGTGGGAATACTCCTGTGGAGCTGGAATTGCACACCTGAAGGGTTTGTGTACTGCTGCTGAAATATTTACATCAACATGCAGAGCCTCTGACAAGTTTCCAGAGTTTTCCATATTTTTTTTTAGGAATTGCATCTTATGAAGGTGTGAGAACACAAGTCTAGGGAGGAGCAGTTGAGGGAGCTGGGGGGGCTCAGTCTGGAGGAAAGGAGGCTCAGTGGGACTTCCTCACTTTCTTATCCCAGGGAACAAGGGACAGGATGAGAGGAAATGGCCTCAGGTTGGGGGAGGTTTAGGTTGGATATTGGGAACAATTTATTCACCAAAAGTTGTCCAGCCCTGGCTCAGCTGCCCAGGGCAGTGTTGGGAGTCCCCATCCCTGGAGGGATTTAAAAGCCATGTGGATGTGGCACTTGGGGACATGGGTCAGTGGTGGCCTTGGCAGTGCTGGGGAATGGTTGGACTCAGTCATCTCTGAGGGCTTTTCCAAACCAAACAATTCTATCTAAAATCAAATGCTTGAGGGTAGTCAGGAAGTCACATTCCAGCTACAATTCCATTAAACTGTTGGCATGCCAAACAGATTTTTGAGTAAAAGTGAAACCAATATTCCTTTAAATTCTGGGAACGTCACTCATGTGTTTGCCATCCTGACTTTGTGCCTGCTGAGTCTAAGGGAAACAATAAATCAATTTTTGGATTGTAGACTGAGGAATTTGGGTTCCATCCTTTAAAAAAGATCTCTTGGTTTCTTGGAGAAAAGTCTTTCAGATATCCTGGCAGTGTAATGCTGGGGTTTGCATGTGTTTTTTGTTCTCATGATGTTGTATTTTGTGCACAACTGTGGAAATCTGGGATAGTGAGAAGTGCCCTGCCCATGGCAGGGAGCTGGAATGGAATGAGGTTTAAAATCCTTTCCAACCCACACCATTCCAGGATTTCATGGTCACAGTGACCTTGAACAGGCAGTTCATTAACCAGCAACCAGCATAAAAAAATCACATTTCTGGGATTTTCCAGGCATTCCCTTTCTTTTATAACCCATATCCTTTCCAACCTGCTGTGGTAACAAATTCAGATCCCAATCCTGCTTTCAGCAAGCTCAGGAGAAATTCTGCAAATGGTGCCTGAAGGAGGCCCAGGTCTTACAGCTTTCCTTCTGTGCTGCTCCCAGTTTGAAGGTTTGGGAATATGTAAGCTGGGATGAGAAGGGCGAAAGGCAGCAGTGCTGCTCTTCATCTGTGCAAGTCCATTTGTTGGGTAGGCTGTGTTCTTTTACTGCTTTCCTCAAATGCCATTTTGTAACAGTAAAACGCTCACTAAAAATACTCAAATATTTTTAGTTGTCGAGTACAAGTCAGATTGAGCTGCACATTTCCCTCGTGAGTAAAAGTGATGAGTTTGTGTTCATTAACTCGGGGCCATCTGGTGCAGACATGCTGCAGTCTGTGAATCAAACATGCATCAAACTCCAGGGATCAGAACAACCAGCCAGACCCAGGGTTTGGGGGGCTTGGGGTGGAGGGAGGAGGAAGAGGGTGGTGGACATAGATTTCACACTCTTTTTAAAAATTAACTCTGCTCTTAATGTTGCACTGTTGTAAAACTCTGTTCCAAGCTCATCAGTGACCATTCCAGCAGCCTTCAGGGTGCTCGTGTGCCATTAAAGTAACAATACCCATCATCCCAACTATTTTGTGTGCAAAATAATTAAACAGAACCGTTTCCCTGCATTTTTAAATAATGCATCTGGAGGGTGCAGCTACACAGATGCAACTGAGAAATAAATCTGAGCTCGGTTTTTCTGGGCCTGCAGTGGTGGAAGTCACTGATGTTTCTACCCAGTAAAAGGATCAGATTTTTTAGAGTTGCACGGAAAACTTTGGAAAAGTAAGGTGTAGTTAAAAGCTCTGATTCCATCTTAAAGATGTTTTCCAGCCTGGATAATTCTTCTTCTTCCTCATGAGCATGGTGAGGTCTGGCACAGATTGGCCAGAAAAGCTGTGGGTGCCCCTGGATCCCTGGAAATGCCCAAGGCCAGGTTGGATGGGGCTTGGATTAACCTGGGATAGTGGAAGGTGTTCCTGCCCATGGAAGGGGGTGGAATGAGATGATCTTCAAAATCCTTTCCTACCCAACCCAAATGTCTCTAGACTTTCCTCTTACTGTGTTTCCTAGTTTTTTGGGTTTCTGTTTTTTTGGGGTTTTTTTTGTTTTTTTTTGTTTTTTTTTCTTGTGGCCTCTGCCTTCATCTCTCCCAGTCTCATGCTGGTCCAGGGTTGCAGCTGGCTGGGCCCAAGATGGGGGGAAGAGCCTTTTCTAAACCTACACCTATTATGAGATGATCCAAAGTCACCAGACTGCACTCACAAACCTGTATAACTTTGTGAATTCACCACAGAATAACTCAGGTTGGAAAAGTCCTCCAGGATCATCAAGGCAAATCATTCTCCCAGCACCTCCAAGGCCACCACTAAGCCGTGTCCCCATGGGCCACATCTGCATTTCTTCCTATAAATGCCCAAGTGCACAGTTTCTAGAGGAGAATCCCATTTCATATATTTTATTAGATGTCCTGAGGTGAAAGTTGATTTCTTCACATCTGTCATGTGTTCACTGGCCCTTAGACTAAAACAGTTGTGTCCATCCATGAAAATGAAGGAATGTTGTGTTTCCTTTCTGAACCAGACCAGTTTTTTCTGTGGGTTGCAGCTGTGCCCATGGGCCACTGCTGCAGTCAGGCTGTAAATGAGAAACAAACCAGCTGAAATCCAGGATCAAATCCATACAGGAGATAGGAGGAGATTTGGGCCAATAGTCTGCCACTAATTTAATAAAAAAAAAAAAGTTTTAAAAAATTCTATTATTAAGATATGAAGGGCGAGCAGGAGTTAGTGATCACTTCTGAACAAAGCTCATGTTTCCATGACAATACCCCTGTCACTGGATAATCCATACAGCACAAGCTTGTCTGTCCTGCTGGGATGTATTTGGGTGTATTTGGGAAGAGAAATTCGGAAACTCAGAGTTATGCCTTTGAAAGAGTTGTGTTTTATTTAAAGATTCCCGTTCTTTTCATCACTCTCTTAAATGACTTGTATTAATGGGACCCAGTCAAAGGAGATAACAGCACTGCACAGAGCCCCTTGTTTCTTTTTTCTGTTCTCTTTGAGTCTCCTCATCAAAATGACCGTCCCTGCTCCGTTTCTTAATTTCCTGCCTGGATTCAGTCACTCTGCTCTCCCATGAAGGGCAGTTTTCTGAATGACATCTTTGAAAGCTTTCGTTTGCCTGCAAGGGAAATGTCTGCTTACTCATCCCCTTTGGGAGAGTGAGTTTACCTTCCAAAGAAACCTCTCTTTTCAGTACTTTGTGCCAGAGTCTTTGGAGTTTTCTCCATGCACTTGTTGGCTGCTCCTTTGGGCCACCTCCAGGAAGAGAAACACAAGTTCATTCTCATTTAAGCAAAATAATGGGTGACTTTCAGGCTCTAATGGCTCATTTTTCACGTAACTTTTTCTGTAGGATGAGGTGATTCTCTGTCAACTTCTACTGAAAGTTTCCAAGTTGCACCAATTTCTTTCTCTGTTGAGCTGCTTCTCCCCCTTTAGTCTCGTGATGTTTCAATTCAAGTATTTGGATTTTGGATGCTAATAAAATTCTGGATTCTGATTATTTTTGTATTGCCTGCCTTTACTTAAGCTCTTTGGGACCAAGGGAATGGCATGAAGCTGAGTCAGGGAAGGGTTAGGCTCGATTTTGGGAAGAGTTTCTTCCCCCAGAGGGTGCTGGGGCACTGATCAGGCTCCTTAGGGAATGGCCACAGCCCCAGGGCTGCCAGAGCTCCAGGAGCATTTGGACAACACTCTCAGGGACAGGGTGGGATTGCTGGGGTGTCTGTGCAAGGCCAGGAGTTGGACTTGATGATCCTTGTGAGTCCCTTCAGGATGTTCTGTGATTCTGTGATTCCATGAGCTTTTTATCCTCACTTCATGGCTTCTTCTCAGAGCAACTGCAGCAAGTTCACAACAAGGTTTAGCAAAGATGAAGATGAGGTTCACAGATTTTATCAAAAGGGAATTGAGTGTTCATCACAGCTCTTGACCCTGCCTTTCCTTGAGCAGATATAAAGAGAGTCTTTAAAGCTGGAAAAGACCTCCAAGGTCTCCAAGTCCAAGCATTAACCCAGCACCACTGTGTTCACCACTAAACCATGTCCCCAAGTGTCACAAAGACATATAAAACTTCCCAAGCCCACCAAAATCTGACCCAGCAGAACTCCCAGCTCCTGAGCACATTGTGCCTGGTCCACCAGGACTGCTGGTTGCTGCAATTTGCTCTCCACACTTTTCCTCACTGCGACTCAGCAGGCAGTTATTTTCCATTTCATGGAAATTACATGGTTTGGTGCAAAGCTCAATCAGACTGAAATACCTCAGCAAAGTGGTTTTCAATTTGTTTTTCACTGAGATGCTCACTTCTGCTTTCCTAGGGAGACTTTGGAACTGCTGATCTCTGGGAGCAGAGATCCCAGGGCCTGTAAGGGATACAACAAGGTTATTTTCAGAGCTCTGCACCTGCCTTGTTTCTGGTCTCTGTTTGGTAACTGCTTCTTGTGTCAGAGATTAAAAAGAAGGAATTTTATTCAGTGTCTTGTCCTTGTTATTAGTCTGATTCCATCTATTTTCTCACCTTTTGGAGTAGGAAATGGCTGAATAGGCTCAGCCTCAATAAATTTAGCAAAGTTCAGGCTCCTCAGTCACTTGGGGGAATTTCAGACAAGTTCCTCTGGAATCTATGGGGGAGAATGACTGTCACATGCTGTGCCAGCACCGTGGAGCGGTGCCAGTGCCATGTCATGGAGCTGTGGCACGATGTTAAGTGACAGGGTAGAGCCAGCCTGTCCTCCTTTATAGCCATGGCTGGGGTACAGCTGTGCTCCTGCACGGGGCTGTGTGGGAACAGCATTCATTTGAATGCTTTAATTCCATCTGGATCTTCTTGGCTCTATTCAGTGGCCCCACAAGAGCTCTTGTTTGAGGCAGCGTAGCTGAACAACCCCATTTAATGCACTAAATAATCCATTGCTATGTGTTGGTCAGAAAAGAAGGATGAAGAAGTCCTAATTAATCAGATCTCTTCCTAATTGGCTGTGGCAAAGTGATTTCTCAGCGTGCCAAGTGCACACAGTGGCCTGAGTGGTTGGCTTTGCCTAAATAAGAGAGAGGCTGTTGCTGCAACTGCTGTCCTGAATTTGTTTGGATTTGCTTTGAGGAGTCGGCAGCAGAGTGTCAGGTGGATTAATCCTGGTTTCTGTACATCCTCTCTCAGAGTGTCATCCCTGTGCCTCACACCCACTGTGCTCCGGAGTTTGACTGCAGCCTTTTTAGCCTTGAATTTGGAATTGTTCTGATGAGGATCCTGTGAAATAAATAGAATTTGACTGTCAGCTCCAGAGCCAGGGATGTTCCATGGGGGAGTGAGGGGAATTAAATTGTTGACTGTGTGTCATTAAAGAGAGGAGAGAGGGATTTAGAGTCTTGACCAGTAGTTTTTAAAATTTTTGTTCAGAAAACCTTTTTAACACCTTGATTGGACAATACAAAAAATGCAGCTTTGCAGCATTCCCAAGCATTAAAATGTGATGTTGACCATTTCTGTTGGTTACTCGTCTGATCTTGGTAATTTTGGATCACATCTCTGGCCTAGATCTGCTCCCTTGGTGGGGAAATGTCCAAACCAGACCTGCTGGGCAGGAATTCCTTCTCAGCTGTGTCCAGGCTGGATGGAGAACTCTGGGTGCTGTGGATGTCACTGAGAGAAAGCTCTGATCTGCTGGCCATCAGAGCTGCTGCATTTTCAGTACCTCCAGGAGAGCTGGGGAGGGACTTGGGACAGGGGATGGAGGGACAGGACACAGGGAATGGCTTCCCACTGCCAGAGGGCAGGGATGGATGGGATAATGGGATATTGGGAAAGAATTGTTCCCTGTGAGGGTGGTGAGGCCCTGGCACAGGTTTTCCAGAGAAGCTCCATCCCTGGAAGTAAAGCTGGAAAAGACCTCCAAGGTCTCCAAGTCCAACCATTAACCCAGCACCACTGTGTTCACCACTAAACCATGTCCCCAAGTGTCACAAAGACATATAAAACTTCCCAAGCCCACCAAAATCTGACCCAGCAGAACTCCCAGCTCCTGAGCACATTGTGCCTGGTCCACCAGGACTGCTGGTTGCTGCAATTTGCTCTCCACACTTTTCCTCACTCACCAGGCAGTTATTTTCCATTTCATGGAAAAGGCCAGGTTGGACAGGGCTTGGAGCAACTCTGGACAGTGGAAGGTGTCCCTGCCCATGGCAGGAGGTTGGACTGGATAATCTTTAATGTCCCTTCCTACCCAAACCATTCCATGATTCTGTGATTTAAGCCATCCCCCAGGAAATACTTTGACTGTGTTCAAATCCCCCAAACATTTGAAAGGAGCCTGTGCTGCCCTTCAGCCCCACCAGGAGCCCATTTGTGTCAAACAGGTCCCGTGGAGATGCCAGAAAGGAGGAGCTGGTCTGTCCCAGCCCATCCCAGGAGAAACCTCCCAACAGAGCTTTAGGTTTGCAGTGATTCCTCATTTTCTCCATCTCACAGATAAAAACCAGCAGCTTTTCCCACTCTGGCAGCAGGACAAAAGATGAGATGGGTACAAGTGAGGAGATGAGATAACACCGGGGTAAGAATGGCTGCAATCAACTTACAGTGAGATCATATCAAATGTGTTGTGAAAGTTCTAATAATTAATTGTTTCTCAAACTGTGCAGCCTGTTTGCTTGATCTTCCCTCTGCATTTCTAAAGCAGTGTATAATTTATTTTCCTTCATCTCCTTTTTTTTTTTCCCTTGTGCACCATGTTTCTATACTTCAGACTTGATTCAGTAACCATAGCAATGAAATAAATGCATTGTCTTCATTTACAGTGGTGTCTAAATAGGTGCTCAGCTCCCTGTAAGTCCTTTAACAAGGGATGGTTCCACAATGAGAAGGCTTTGGGTGATGTTATTGAAATAATTTTCACTTTGATTTCATGACACTGAGTCCCAAAGTCTCTGAAAATGCATTTGTGTCTACTTCATTTCTCAAGAGTATATACATAGAGAAATATAAAAACCCAGAACTTTCTAGGGGGGTTCTTTGTGGAGAGCGGGAACATGGTGTGTCTTTCCAGATACAAAGAGATGCATTAATACCTTTTATTTGCCTACGCTGTCCTCACATTATCAATAACCCAGAAGTTTCTACAGACAAAGTACAAAAAGAATGCAGACTGACTCCTTGTCTGAGAAGGAGTGAGTACTCCTGTGCCTGGGCAGTCTTTACAGAAGTAGATGTAAACTGTTTTCATTCCTAGGGTTAAAAATAAAAGCTGTAAGTGGGAAAAAAAAAGAAAAAAGAAAAAGGAAAAAACCCTCTCTTTTTGTGTTCTTAACAGATTGCTTTTGCAACTCAGTGACAGATAAGTGACTTCATTCACCTTTTGTGTATTAATTCTGTTTGTCAGTCTTATGCAAACATAATTCAGGCATTTTCTAGAACAGTGACAGAGATTCCATTCCATTTCTGCTGCAGCCAGGCTGGTGCCCCACAGCTTTTGGAGGAGTTGGACTTCACATGTGGGCAGCTCTTTGCAGCTGTTTTGTTGTGTTGGGATCATGTGGCACAATCAGAGAATCATGGAATGGTTTGGGTGGGAAGGGACCTTAAAATCACCTCATTTCACCCCCAGCCATGGCCGGGGACACCTCCCACTATCCCAGGTTGCTCCAAGCCCCATCCAGCCTGGCCTTGGACACTTCCAGGGATCCAGGGGCAGCCACAGCTTCTCTGGGAATTCTATTCCAGGGCCTCCCCACCCTCACAGCCAAAAATTCCTTCCCAAATCCCATCCATCCCTGCCCTCTGGCAGTGGGCAGCCATTTCCTGTGTCCTGTCCCTCCATCCCTTGTCCCCAGTCCCTCTCCAGCTTTCCTGGAGCCCCTTTAGGCACCGGAAGGGGCTCTGAGCTCTCCCTGGGTCCTTCACTTCTCCCTTACTCTCGACCAGAGAGTGCTGGGGTGGATTCATGTGGATTCATGCTGGAATTGCAGCATTTCCTCTCTTCATCCCCTTCTCTCCCTACCTCTGCCACAGCAGAAATGCTGGGTTGTGTCTGCTCTGAATCCTACTTGGATAAACACCAGGTGAGGGTTGCTGCATCCACCACGAGCCCCTCTTGGATGGAGCAGTGTTACAGCTCCTGAGATTTAAATTTAAGACCCTCAGCTCCAGGCATATTCCTTAAAAGAAAAGCCTTATTATCCATTTTACATCTGAAGCTTGGATTTCGAGGGAAAAAAAGAGACTAGAAAGGATTTCAACCATCAGCAAATTAGAGCCCTAAATTAGACTTCCCTGAAAATTTTGCACAGAAATATTTTTTGACCAAAAATGTGGGGTTTTAACTAAGGTAAATTGTCTCATTAGGATGATTTTTTAAAAAAATCTTTGGATACCGAAGCCTCTCAAAAATCCATTTTGGACTGTTGATTGTGTATATGTGTGTTGACATATGGGTGTGTGTATGTGCTGTATAAACAGCCATTATCTGAATTTTTGGCTTTATCATGACAGTTAGAAAAATCAGTGGGGTAAGAATAGATTAAAATGTGATTTTTCTGTTTTATTTTATTTGAGTTCTTCAGGGGAATGGAAAGAATTTTCCTACCAGCTCCACTTTTATCAGTAATTCGTAGCTTCTGGCCATTGCCTGTGCGTTATAAATGCCCAATTGCAAGAGGCAGGTGCTGACTCTGGACTTTTAAACTCTGTATATCTCTAATAGACTAAATCAAGGAAAAAAATCTCTTGCAAGTGCATGGCATGGGCAGCAGCAGGAGAGGCAATTTATCCATTCCCTGGGGTTTGCAGGGAGTCTGGAAATTGAAATTGAAGCTTAGCCCTGTGTCCTGAGGACATCACTTCTGTGTCTCTTGCCCATGTGGTACTGAACCAGTTCTCACCTGTGGCACCAGTGGAGTTTGAGCTTTCACTGAGGGCTGCAGCAGAGGGAACTCTGCATTTTGGGCACTCAGGGGACTGTGAACACACAGGGGGTTGCGCTGGGTCTTTCAAAAGGAGAGCTTTGTGTTGTCCTTGGCTCAGGAGAAAAATTCTTTTATCTTCTGAAAACCTTCTCAAGGGCAATTTCTTTTTACTTCCCTTAGTGCTGGTTTAGATGTCAGTGCCAAAGGGTAATGAGTTTGGGGGTGATATTTTTTAGGGGAAGGTGTTAAAGGCAGAGGCTGATTGCAATAAAATAGGAGTGAAGCCTCTTAGCCTGCTCCTAAAATAGAAGTAAAGCTGGACAGACCGCTGAACCCTGAGTAATGGCAACAGAAATAATGAGATTTTGGTGATGATCAGCCCTTTCTTTTGTGTATATCTCAAAGCAATAGGGAATAGAATTGTTATACGAAAACAAGGTGTTCATCCTCTGCCACCAGGAAATTCATGGGATTTGGAGCAACCTGGGCTAGTGGAAGGTGTCCCTGCCCATTGGGGATGAACTTTAAGGTCCCTTCCAACTCAGGCCATTCTGGGATTCAATTATTCCTTTCCTAATTAAAAAAAAAAAAAAATCTCTTAATCCTGTTTATGTAAGTCCCACTCCAGCCTTATTTTTTCATCCTCTCCCTCACTTCTTTGCCCCTTGGGAAACAGCTCCCAGTGTCACAGGGTGTCATCCTGTCATTGCAGTTGCACTCTTCAAAGGCTGTGCCTTGTTGGGTCTCATAATTGGGTGGGGGAAATCCAATCCTCTGTACCTTCTTCTCTTCACTTTTGAATGCAAACATCTTAAAAAAAAAAGTAAGAAGGGAACCTAATGGATGTGTTTTCTATGCTAAAGGTGACAGCATGAAAAGGGGGAACCTGATTTCTGACAAACAATTTTAATTTAGATTTTTTAAAGACAGTTTTGTGCAGGTCCCAGAAAGATAAGCAAACGCTCTTTTTCTTGTAAATCATTTTCTTTCTCACCTGATGCAACCCAAAATAGGCAAATGTTCATGACAAACCCCAGTGTTTCCTTAGCATAACATTCAGATTCCCCATATTTCTGAGTTCATTATGAATTATTGTAGCAATGGGCTAATTAAAAATACAGTTACTATAAAATGTGTTTTGCAAGTTCACTTCCCAGGGGTGGGGCAGTCACAGCTTCTCCAGGCAACCTCTGCCAGGGCCTCCCCACCCTCCCAGGGAAGAATTCCTGTCCAATATCCCATCTAACCTTGCCCTCTGGCAGTGGAAGCTATCCAGAATCCTGCCCTCTCCTGCTGCCCATGGGGGTTTCTGGGCTGGATCATGTCCAGCACCCCCAAATCCTTCTCCCAGGGCTGCTCCATCTGCTCATACCCAGCCTGGATTGACCCTGGGGTTTGCCCTGACCCAGGTGCAGCAGCAGCACTTGGTCTCGTTAAATCCATGAGATTCCCACTGCTCCAGCTTGTCCAGGTCCCTCTGGATGTCATCTGGCTGACACTGGATGTTGATGTGTGGTAGCTGATCCCAGTCTGTGTGGATACCTGGGCTCAGCACTCTCAGCCTGAGTGTCAGTCTCAGTCACTCAGGTTGTTTAGGAATGTATTCTGTGATCTGTCATTCAAGGGCATCAGGGAATTCAGACCATGAGTCCCAAGCATATGCCAGTGTAGTGGAGGGCAGCATTCCCTGGTTTCCTCAGGACATTTAAGGAATTCATTTCCGAGGCAGTTTCTTTTGATGACCGCAGTTGGATCCTAATCATCTTTGTACACATAACATTAAGTTTTTCATTTGCCTCATTAGCTGCTGCTCTCAAATTTTGATGGTCAAATATTGATGAAGTACCAAGCTCTGGGACTGATCATTCACCAAATCGAACAGGGTTTGGGATTTTTTCATCTTAGAAATTTTCATCAATTCCCCTGTGTGCACAGCTCAGTCACTTTTCCTTTTGCCAGAGGAAAATTTATGACAGCAGATGTGTCCAGAACCAGGCTGGACAGGGCTTGGAGTCATCTGGGATAGTGGGAGGTTTCCCTACCCGTGGCAGAGAGGGAATGAGATGAACTTTAAGGTCCCCTCTAACCTAAATCATTCTGTGATTTGATAATAATTTGTGTTTCCTGGACGTGCAGAATTTGAAGTCACCTGGAAACCAAAGACAGGCTCTCCAGTCCTGCCATTCCTATTGCAGGCCTTTCTCACAGCATCCCCAGTTTTTCAAGATCCTTTAAAAATGTGGTTGGCAGGAGTGGATTTAATATTCCAGTATTAGTCTCGATGCTGCCGTAAATGAAAATCAAGTCACTCTTTCCTCCCACTCCTCCTCTGCTGTGCACATGTCTGTGAATTGCATTAGTGCTTTTCATCACAGCATCCTAATGGATCCTAGTGCGAAGCTTTTTGGCTACTATGACCCCTAAATTACTTTCAGATGCTATTTTCCATTATGTAATCCTTTGTTCTCTCCATTCCTGCTTTCCTGCTCTCCTAGCTGAACACACACTCATATATTAAAATATGGGTTTGCTGATTGAGCCTAATGTACTAAGGAATCTGAGCTGATTTTATGGCCACCTCACACTCCTTAATACTTATTATGATGTCAAACTTTGTGTCATTCACAAATGTTATCAGCAATGGTTTTGTGTTTATTTCCAGCTCCCATAAAGAAAATTTAATAGTGTTATACCTAAGAGAAGGCCTTTAAAAGGTGATGCAACACTTGGGAAATGGCTGGAGTGGTTTATTTTATAGCCAGTGGGAAGCAGGGGGTGTGTAGGAATAATTCTCAGGTTCTCAGTGGTGCAGAGGAATGGGGAGTAGTGATGCTTGTGATATTTATTACTGGTCAATATTGTCCAATAAATCCCTATTAAAAAAAAGGGTAAAAATGAGGCAAACATGGGCAGGTAACTCAGCCAGCTGGGCTGTCCCTGTTCCTGCTGGGGTTAATGGAGAGAGTAGATCTGGGACTTGGACGCCTGGAATTGCCTCCTCTCTCTGCAGCCTGTTCAAGGATGTCAGCATTCTCTCCTGCCTGAACCTGGGCCCTGTGAATTATTCCTTCTCCCCAGCATGGAAACAATGATCTTCCCTTCTTCTGGCTCTCTAATTTGGGGTGCCAAGCCCCTATGAAATTCCCTCAATAAATAACATCAAGAACTTGCATCAACCTCTGAACATTCAGGAGTCATTTCAGGCTCACGTTTCCCAAGCAGCCTTAATGCTTCCCCTGCCTGCTTTTGGTTTATAGGGATCTTTAATTTTCTGATTGCAGACAGGTTTCCAAGTAATCCAGTGCTCTCTACACACATTTTCTACAATTTATAAAAAAAAATTCCAGCATGATATGAGCAAAGTAATACAGAACTCCTATATAATCTTCTACATGTGAATGTTGTAGAATACCAATGTACAGCTGAGGAAATATCCAGCTCTGCTGAGTTTTTTTCATATAAATTAACTCTGTATCTAATTACCTCATCTGCCAGTCTGCAATTTGTGTGTGTTCACAGGTATATTGCTTTTGTGCTTAACTGCTTAATTTCCATGAATTGTTGGCAGAAAGGGATTGTAGAACTTTGTGTTGCTCGATTGCTGCTTGCTGAAATATTGAAATCCACATCTTAGAGGGAGGAAAGATCATTTAAAGTTGATTAAGGTGATGTTAAACTGCGTAAGTATCCATGAAGGAATGCTGCCCACTCTTATAGACACACCAGTGCTGGAGGGAGGTCCATGAAATTACAGACAGCAGAAAACAGCAGAATCACCTTAAAAAACAAACTTTCCTCCTACAAATAACTTCATTTATTTCAGGGGAGTTGGATCAGAACAAATCTGGGCGGGATTGTAAAATTCCAGAATGGTTTGAGTTGAAAGGGGCTGTAAAGACCATCAAGTTCCAGTTCCCTGCCATGGGCAGGGACACCTTCCACCAGATCAGGTTGCTCCAAGCCCTTTCCAAGGTGAAAGGAACCATGTGTGCTGTCGGGGGGCCAGAGGGAAGTGTGCAGGTGGCATTTCCTGATTTTGTTGATTGCTTAATTGCACAAAAACTCCTCATACACTTGGCTCAGAGTGGAATTTCTTTAACTGAACACCACTCAGAGCTCGTTAGCACCCAGCGATACACAGCGGGCAACATGGGCATGGTTCAAAAATACCTGGAAGAAGCATCCAGGCTGGAAATGATCACACAGGAAAGCTTGAACATGGATCCAGAGTTTTGGAGCATGTGATCAGTTAATTAATGTGCTCCCTTGTAATGAGCTGATCTTCCCTAATGCTGCTTCTTTATTGCAAGGTGCTAAAAGTTGAGGAGTGTGTCCAAAACCACTTTGTGTTACTGGGTTGTGGGAAGGTTGAGGTGAGGTTGAGGCTAAAGGTGGACAGCAGGCTGATCCTGCAGTTGTTTTCACAGGAGAGCTTCAGCCTGTGTTACAGCTGGATTATCTGTCCTCTGGGTAGAAATGGGATGAAACAGCCTCCAGTTGCATTGTGGGAAGTTTAAACTGGATATTAAGAACAATTTCTTCACTGAAAGCGTGGTCAGGCACTGGAACAGGCTGCCCAGGGCAGTGGTGGAATCACTCAGTAATCTTGGAGGTCTTTTCCAACCGTAATTGTTGAATCATAGAATGGCCTGGGTTAGAATGGACCTTAAAGATCATCCCATTCCACCCCCTGCTGTGTCCAGGGACACCTTCCCCTCTCCCAGGTTACTCCAAGCTCTGGCCAACCCAGCTTTAAACACTTCCAGGGATGCTTTTTTCTGCCTGATCCTGGCACAGTTTTGGCCCTGGTGAACTTTCCAGACCCTTCCCAAGCACTCTTTGGGAGATGGCACCTTCCAGAGACCATTCCCAAAAGGCAGTTTGGATAGTGCTACCCAGTTCTGGAGCACAGAAGATCATGGGCACAGCCAGCCCGTGCCAGCTGGCCCTTGGCACTGGGTCAGCTGAGCTGTGGAGGTGTAAAATTTCACTCCTCACTTGGAGTGAAGTTCTGGTTTAGAGCTCCCACCCTTTGCGTTGGGATCCAGCAGAGCTACTTTTAGCTACCACGAAGTGAGATGGCTCCTCTGAGCTCCCAAAGCTGCGGGAGTGCAGAAAGCCAGGCTCTCCAAAGGGTGGCTCATCCCACTTAGTTACCAATTTGGGAAAGACAGGCAGAGGGTGCAGAGCCTTCCCATCTCGTGGCAGAGTGGGTGCTGATGGTGAAGGGAGGCCAGATTCCTTCTGTGGGAAGCGAAGGGAGCAGAGATCATGGGATCCTAGGGAGGGGATTCTGCCCCTCTTCCCCACTCGGTGAAATTCGACTTGCAGAGTCTCCAGCTCTGGGGGCCCAGCACAGGAAAGATGTGGAGATGCTGGAGAGAGTCCTGAGCAGGCACCAGGATGATCAGAGGGATCTGTGAGGAAAAGCTGAGGGAATTGGGATTGTTCATCCTGGAGAAGAGAAAGCTTTGGGGTGACCTCCCTGTACCTGAATGGAGCCCACAAGAAAGATGGAGCAAGATTATTTACAAGGGTCTGGCATGACAGGACAAGGGGTAATGGTTTTAAACTGAAAGTAGGTTTAGACTGGATATTAGGAAGGAATTGTTCAAGGCCCTGGCACAGGTTGCCCAGAGAAGCCGTGGCTGCCCCTGGATCCCTGGAAGTGCCCAAGGCAAGGCTAGATGGGACTTGGAACAACCTGGAATAGTGGAAGTTGTCCCTGCCCATGGCAGGGGGTGGAATTGAGTGAGCTTTAAGGTCCCTTCCAGCCCAAGCTATTCTGTAATTGTACAATTCAATGATTAAGATTGGAAAAGACCTCCAGGATCATCGAGTCCAACCTCATGCTTGGTCCATCCAGATGGAAGCACCAGAGGCCTGCACCGAGGAGCAAGCACCTGGCCTGCTTGGACAGCAGGGACGACATCCATCCCTCTGGAAAGAGCAGCTTTGTTCAAGGCTTGTACAACCCACAGCCCTCATGTGGGATGTGCGTGGTGCAGAGCTTTAAAGCCACCAGGGCACAGCACAGAAAGGAGCCCTCAGCGAGGGAGCGCCGCGTTCGCGTGAATTGCGACAGCGCTCGCTCTCATCTCTGCTAACTCCCATCCAAAAAGTGCTGATTGGGAGAAGAAAACTTTCAGCTAATTACTGTCATTTTTTTTTTCTTTTAATTTTTTTTTTTTTCCCCTGTGAGCTCTGACTACTGTTCTTAATTTCCTGACCAGCTTGTGCCCTTCCCCCGCGCCTCTCTGAGCATCTGTGGTCGTTTCAAATTGAGCTGTACTACCTGCTGCTCCGACTTTCCAACATACCCCACCAGTTGGTTTGCCAAACAGTGAACTGCCAGCCATCTGCCATCCGAGGCAGAATTTACATTGTTTCATCTTAAAATAACGCCTTCAGAATATCAAGCAACTCTCGGCATCAGGTTTTGCGCACTGAAAATCGGCCAGGATTCAAAACAAATACCAAATGTGCCTTGGAAAGGAGCGGGGAGGGGAGTCAAGGGGGGGAAAGTTGGAGAGGTAAAGTTTTGAATTTGCTGGTTACCTGATTGGGAGTGAGATGACAAGGCTGAGAATTTTAATCTTGAAAAGGCAAACTCCTTGATAATAATGGAATCTGGGAATGGTTTGGGTTTTACAAGCAAAAGTCACCTGTCCCTGCTGTGGGCAGGGACACCTTCCACTATCCCAGGTTGCTCCAAGCCCTGTCCAGCCTGGCCTGGAACACTTCCAGGGATGGGGCAGCCACAGCTTCTCTGGGCAACCTGTTCCTTTTTTCAGACAGAGGCAATTTCATAGGAGCTCGTGGATTGGAGCAGCAGGATCCAGGACTGGTTTCTGTGCATAGCCTGGTACCCTCTGACATTTTTTTTTTTGAGTCAAACACTCCTTGTGCCTCAGTTTCTCTGTCTTCAAATACTTAAAATTAAAAATTCACAAGTTCCTGGCCTTCAGTGTGCAATGTGTGTACAGTTTTCATGACTACAGGAGTAGCTGTGAATTAATGAGGCAGGTCATGGAATCACAGAATATCCTGAGTTGGAAGGGACCCACAAGGATCATCCAGTCCAGCTACTGACCCTGCCCAGGACACCCCAACAATCCCACCCTGTGCATTCCTGAGGGTATTGTCAAAATGCTCATGGAGATCTGGCAGCCTTGGGAATGTCACATTCCCTGGTGACACCATTCCCAGGCTGTTCCAGTGCTTGAGACCCGCTGGGGGAAGAACCTTTTCCTAATATCCAACCTAAACCTCCTTGACACATTTCCAGCCATTCTCTGGAACCTGTCCCTGGTCACCAGAAGAAATGAGTGCCTGCCATTGTAGCAGAGTATTAACTTTGTGGAGATCTAAATTGCCCAAATTCTTAATCTCAGTCATTATGAGGAAAAATAATAAATTTACTAAAAATGAGAAGCACATTTTCCTTTTTTTTTTTTAAATCTTGAGGCTTTAGCACATATCCCTGCCCACAGGGGGCAGGTTGGGACCAGGTGATCTTAAATGTTCCTTCCAAACCAATGGTACCATTTTCTGTCTTAGTGACAGGGCCCTGAGAAGTCTTTTGAACTCAAACAACACCCACACTCTGTACCTGCAGTGAAGGTTTCCACAGGTGATGTTTGCTTGTAAAAGTGCTTAAATAAAAGATCTGATGACTGACCATGGTTCCTTTGATCAGTCATGGTTCCTGGGATCTAAACCATAATTTCAGCCGATGTTTCTTCTTGGAAAAGTCCATCAGCACATCCAACCTGTGGCCTGTTATGAAAGGCAGTGAAAAAACTGTTAAGAAATTACCAAGAGTCTTTCATTTGTCTCTCTCTCTCCTCTTCCAAACCTTCCACAGGGTTCTAAAATTTCTTGAGCCCTAAAAAAGTTGCTTTAATGTGGTGGTTTCTTCAGGCAATGTGCTGGAATTATCCTCGTTGGTGAAGGAATCATGGATAGTGACAAGTCCAATTAAATCAGTTGCTTTCAGTAATGGAAGGTGCAGGAACATAGACATAGGAATGTGTGGAAATGTCAGCCCACAATATGCATTCTCAATGTATTTATTTCTTGTAAAGGGGAAAATAAGTGCATATTCCAGCACAGGGGATAATAGCAGGCTATTGTCATCTCCCAGAACTGTGGAAAAGGTGCATTTGGAGCAATATCCATTTGTTAATAGCAAATTAATCCTTCCAAATGGAATCATCACAGAATGGACATGTCTCTATCTTGGTCCGGGGCACCCTGTGAGAGTCTGATGGGTTTTCTGTAGTGCCTAATACATGCTAAACACTCAGCAACACTCCTTTCCAGCAGCATCTCCTCTGGGATCTGTAAACCTGGATGGAACTTGTGTTTTGGGCCAAAGAACAGGAGCACATCAATTTGATTACTTAAGCACTCAGAGGGGGACTGATCTCACTTGGCTTTGGCTGTTTAAAAGTAATGGCCTTAACCTAAACATTCCATTATCCATGGGAAGACAGCAGCTCCTCCTGGGAACAATCCGACACGTCCCAGGATTGGTCTGGAGTCAGTCTGAATCAATGGCAATTTCCCCCTACCTTTCTGCTGAATCTAAAAAAATTAACTAGAACTACCTGCCTGCAATCCCTATGTCCCTGGAGATGTCCAAGGCCAGGCTGGACAAGGCTTGGAGCAACCTGAAGTAGTGGAAGGGGTCCCTGATCATGACAGGAGTTGGAACTAGATGAGTTTTAAGGTCCCTTCCAACCAATCAATTTTGGAATTCCATGATCCTGTGACTATATTTTAAATGAATCCTACTGAAATAGATGCTGCCTCCCATTTTTTGTTCCAGAAATGACACACTGGGTCTTTCTCCTGCCAGGATCCAACAGATGCATTTTAAATTTTTTTTCACTGATTTTCAAAAGGCTGAGCTCTTTTCAGTTGAACATTTGGCCTCAGGAGACCACTTTATATTCCAAGTCAGGGCTGGATGTCTGTGGTGGCAATGCTTCATTCAGATGTTTAAGCTTCAAATCAAGTGGATTGACCCATCTTCATGTCTAGAACTCTGAATTACTCTTCAGAAGTACCTGGGGCCAAGTTAGTATTGTTCTGTTGAAGAGCCAAGCAGAGTTTTGGGCACTTGGAAAGTCATTCTCCACACTATTAAAATTATATCAGGGTTCCTGGTACAATCAGACAGATTTGGACCTGGACAGTGACCAGGCATGGTTAGAAAGCAGACAAGGAGCTATTCCCAGTTGGCTCTTTGGATGCAACCAGCAGGTTAGGGAAGGAAAAAAGTTTAGCCATGCCACATTTTTTGGGCCTCAGGGGCAGCAAATGAGAGCTGGCCCATTTTTTGCCAGTCTAGGTGGTAGCTGGAATCTCTTAATTGAAATGTGCTTAATTGAAGTGCTCTGAATTCCTGCCAGGCACCTGCATTTTAGGTGTTATAAAATCTAAACAGGGACCTGGAGCAGCCCAAGGTTTGCTTGGTTTGCTCAGGACCAGGCAAGAACGCAGACTCTGCTTTTGGAACTTCCTGCATTTTTATGTTCTCATATTTCAGTAGCTACTACAAGCCCCAAATCCACTTAGGCCAAGTGTTTGCTGCCACATATCACAGGATTGTCCTGTCTCTAAACCCACTTCTGTTTCCTTTATAAGAAGAGAGGTAGGAAGTATTTTTCAAGGAACAGATGGTGGCAATGCAGGGTAACAAAGAGATCCATTAGTGAGGGTATTTAATGAATTTCCTCCAGTGACTCCTCTCCCAAAGGTCTCACAAAAGGTGGTTTAGGCTAAAACTACTCCTAAAACTCAAGAAAATAACTTCAGTCAGGGCTTGAGGGTGGCGAGGATCATGCTGGGAGATGTGACTTTATTGCAGCTCCAGAAAAACTAGTGGAGGATACTGATACCCAAATTGCTTCCAAAATGGTCCTGAACAGGGAAAATTACCCATGTTGAGCTTCAGGCTGGCACATTCAACCTACTCACAGGCAAAGTAGGAGTTTTAAAGCCATCAACACAAACCCTGAGTTTTTCTGGTTGCTGATGTGTCACATCTCTCCTCATTCATACTGAGAAGCTCAGCCCCTGCTAATCCTTTCACCTGCCAGCTGTGTTTGAGGATTAGCAAAAAATCTGTTTCCCCTTGTCCAAGGTCTCAGAGACGCTTCATCAGAATTTAATTCCAGCTATCCAGTGCTCTTAAACCTCACAGAAACACTTGAAAACAGTTCTCCTTTTAGAAAAGCGAGGATGAAGGATTAGATCATGTTCTGTGATTTGCATTTATCAGTAAATGCATTTACGGGCAAATCTTGTGGTTTCTTCTTTGTGCCTAAGCTGAAGGTCAGCCACCAAAAATGTTCAGCAGCTGTCAGGGAGAAAAGG
The DNA here is from genome assembly GCF_012460135.2 of Molothrus ater. NCBI lineage: Eukaryota > Metazoa > Chordata > Aves > Passeriformes > Icteridae > Molothrus > Molothrus ater. The sequence goes on along the minus strand of NC_050480.2, from coordinate 111,275,731 downwards.
AAAATGGGACTACAAGAAATAGCACCTGGCAAAAATTGCTCTCATTTTGGGAGAAGTTCTGGACTTTTTAGGTGGGCTCAGGCCATGAGAATCCAAATCCTTCAAGTTTCTGGAAGATAATTCTGTGTTTGACTGTTAATCTCTTTGATGTCTCTGTTAAAGAACTTTTTATAGGGGAAAAAAATTGTGAAAGTCAGTGTATTTTCACAGTGTTGTTGCCATCAGTGATGGAATTATCCACAGAAGATCAAGCATCATATTTTTCTTCCAGTCCTGTAAATAACTTCAAGCTTTTAAAGCCCAAATAAATGTATCAACGAAAACATTTGAGATATATATATATATTAGTGTCCATAACCCCTGTACTGTTATTTATAAGAAACCGAGGAAGCATAGGAATGGTAGGTGGATTAATTGAAAAACAAACTTTTTAAAGAAAAAGGCACAATGAGCAACCCTGTGTTTGGTGTGGTGCCCAAGTTAATGCATGGAGGACTCTCAGACTGTTGTCATCTGAATTATGTCATTTTGAAAGGAAATGCTGCAAAGGTTGTAATTGGTAGGAAGTTCATTTCCATCCTGATATAAATGGACTCGTCCATTTTGTGAAACAGAAAAAAAGAAAAGCCCGTCAGAATTAATTCTAGGTCTGTATATAGGCCATTTATAAGACCAAAATAGATAAAACTTGGGCAAAGGCAGCTGCTGAGGTCAGATTTAGCCATGGGAGTGATGTCACTGAGAAGCAGTTGGTAGAAATGTTCATAAAAATGATGGAGAGAGGATCACTGAAGGACAAAAGCTGGAGAGAACTTTTCCCATGTACATTTTCATTCTTCAGTGAAGCCTCTCTCAGCCTGGGCAGCATCTCTGCTGTCTGGAGAAAGGAATGGTTTTAGTCTGAGAAAAGCCATTCATTTGTTTCCCTCTGAGAGACTCATCCTGTGTTAAGATGCTGTCTGTGGGAGGGTGGAATTCAGGAAATGTTCAACTCCTGTGCTGAGAATGGGGGCTGTGGACTGAATTCCACCTCAAAAGTTCTGTGCTCTTTGTGCTCTTCGTACTTGACAGGGCTTGACCCTCTCCACAAAAATAGCATTGATGTCATGTAGAGTTTGCTGAGACAAAGACTGTGCAGGTGTTCAGCCATGGAGAAGACAAGTTGTGAAGTCAGTATCCTGGAAAAATAGACAGAATCCAATAAAAAATTATTTAGTCAGTGAGCTGCTGCCTTGTGTCTGATCCAAAGGTAACAGGCATGGCATGAGTGGGGGTATTGAGGAGAAATCTTGGAATTTCTTGTGATTTTGAGACAAGACAGTCATTGATACCCTTTGTTCAATTCTAGATCCATTTGGAAATGAAAGTCATGGAAATGAGATAGAATAGAATACTTGAGGGTGGGTTTGGATTAACTCTAAGGAAGGAATTTTTCCCTGTGAGGGTGGTGAGGCCCTGCTACAGTCAGAGAAGCTGTGGCTGCTCCTGGGTCCCTGGAAGTGTCCAAGGCCAGCAACCTGGGACAGTAAAATTGAAGATAATTGAATGTTAGAATTGTAGAAACTCAGATAATTTAGACTGGAAGAACCTCTGGAGGTCTCTGGTCCAAGCCTGCCAATTAAGGCAGGTCCAACATACCTCAGGTTGCTCATGGCTGTGTCCAGGTGAATTTTTAGTGAGTGAAATGCTTTCCCCCGTTACAGCTTGTGCTTCTCATCCCTCCACTCTGCACCTCTAAAGGAGTCTGGATTTGTCTTCTGTACCCTCTTTAATAGCCTAAGAAAGCAGTGGGATCTCCATCAGCATTCCCTTCATTGGAGGAACCCAATTCTCAGCCCTTCCTTTGTTTGGTGTGTCCCAAACCCCCAACAATCCCAGTGACCTTCAAGGCAGGGACAAAATGATGCGTTTGTTTGAAGTTTTTACCAGGACACCAGATACCTTTCTCAAGCACCTGTGTCTGAATTCCTGAATTCCTGTTTCTGTGATAATTTAGCAATACAATGGGCTGTCCAGGAAGGTTGTGCGCCATGGCTGAGTCTTACAAAACAGAGGAGTTGTTGATGGGAACATGCAAGAAACCAGATCAAAAGACTCCTCATGTTGTTAAAAAAAAAAAAAAAGACTTTTCTTGGGTTTTATGCTGATTTTCATTTTACTTTGAATCAGTTCCTTGGTGTGGTTCATCAAAGAGTGGTTGAGCCATTCTTCCTGGAGGTGTTTTCAGTTTTTCCTTAAAAACCAGAAACACCTGTTGCCTGTCACGCATTCCTAGAGGCAGTAACGTTCTTGGAGTGAAAGAAATTCATCAATTTAGTGAGAAAAAGGGGAAATTCACAGCCAGGAACCTGAGGCTGGTCAGAGATGTTCAGTGCATATGTGTGTATTCTGTATATCCAGTGTATTCTCTAATGCAGCTCCTTCCAATCTGTGAGTTCTCAGTTGAGCTATTTTGGGGAAGAAGATGGAAAGGAGGGGGCAAGTTATTGAGATGTTGGCATTTTCAAGTTACACTTTTCCATTGTATGAAAGGAATGAAATATCTTTCCATTGTGAGACCATTTTGAGGAAATCACATTTTGCTGTGTCTTCACCTTGTTGTTATCCCCATTTTGACCTGTAATATAATAAAAGATGTAGTTCTTCGCTACATTTTCATTATTTCTTGGCCATCCTTTATTTCCTTGTTATTATTTTTGATGGTAAGGGAGGGAAAAAGACAGGGATAAAAAGCATGACAAAGGTGAACATAATTGTGATGCACAAAGAAGACCAGAAGAACCCTAATTCAGAGTTCAAAAATGGTGATTTCTTAGGAAAATGAGAATATTTCATAAAAATGCATCTTTGCCGCTGAAGTTTTCATTTCCAGGCAAAATTCATTTTTTCAGAAGAAAATTTAATGGCTTCCACATTTCTGTTCAGTGATGCTGTTGCTCTAAAAGCCCTTTGTTGGTGGTTGCTATAGAAAACCTTTAGAAGAACAGGTGGGTATATATAGGAAGCTTTTAGCCAAGAGCTTTCTCCAAATTATTTTCCTTTTACATTAACGCCTCATCTTGACAAAATAGATTTACAGATGGCCGCATCCTAAATCTCCCTTTAATTAGGGCAGCTCAGAAGCACTTCCTGAGCATCCCTGGGAGTTTGCTGGTCTGGAAGTGGGCAAATCTCTCTGCTGTGTATTTATTTTATGGTTTTATTTCCTGTGGGCTCTGCAATTATTTATTTATATTTGACTTAAACATCTCCCCCCATGAAGGTGACACAAAGCCCTTTTAAATGTTTTTCGTCAGCAGTCCAGCTCGTGCCCCAAGCGTGGTTTGGCTCACTGAGCACAAGATCCTTTCACATCCCTCCAGCAAAATCTTCCATCAGGAAGTCGTGAGCCCTGAGAGAACTTTGAGAGAATTTGGTACATTATTAATAAACTGCCTGATTAAAGGACACAGTTCCCTCTGGCTTTTCCTGAACTGGTTTTGTTCATGGTATTTTAATCCGAGCACATTTTGTAGTTAAGACGTTTTTGATTCCACATCTATTAACAGTGATAGGGATCCAAAATCATAATAAAAAATCGAAATAAAAGTGGAGAAAGGCCTGAGGACAGAAGCCTCAGAGAGAGCCCAGTGTCCTGCAATCAAGTGCTATTTTCTGTATAAAATAGAATTCAGGTTAGAAAACACCTCCAAGATCAGCAAGCCCAACCTGTGACCAGGTGGCAAGGCCACCACTGAGTCATGTCCCCAAGTGCCACATCCACACTGCTTTTAAATCCCTTCAGGGCTGGGGACTCCAGCACTGCACCAGGCAGCTGTGCCAGGGCCTGACCACAATGTAAAGGTCCAAAGGAAATAAATCAAATTTTCAAGAGGCACATGTGCTCAGGAATTCTCTGAGCCATTTCTTTACACATTTCTCTGTGTTACACAGAGATTTGACCAGATTCTGCCTTATTAGACAAAGACAAAAGGTTTAATTGAAGAAAGAGGCTTTAATTATGTTCAGCATATGCAGTGGGTGCTGGCAATGTCCCTTGGATGAAAAAAAAGCCCACAGGAGCTGAGCTGACACCAGGCAGGGTTGCTGACTTCCAGCTGCACTGAGCTGAGCCCAGGTGTGAGCCAAGCCCAGCAAAGCTGGATCCCACAACCCCCCACAACCACTTTAATATGCTCCAACTGGAGCCTAATAAATACATCTCTATTAGGAACCTGAATGCAGCCAGGACATGGGCTCAGATGTTGGCCTAGGGTTTTTAGTCAAGCCTCTGACACAATTTTGGCCAGATTAATGGGGCCTTTCCCAGATGGGGGCTGAGGCAGCACATGCCAGGTACCAAAGTGACATTTGGATGTGGCCTCTTGTTTTGAAGTGTTTGTTTTGCATGTTCTTAAACAGAACCAGGACAGTTGTCACATCCCTGGAAGTGTCCAAGGCCAGGTTGAACAGGGCTTGGAGCAGTCTGGGATGGTGGAAGGTGTCCTTGCCCATGGCAGTGGGGTTGGAACAAGGTGAGCATTGGGTGTCTATTCCCACCCAACTCTGATTCTGTGATTCTGTGCTGTTTCTGCTTTAATTGACATACAATCATGTTGTATGCAGAAGAATTTATTCCACAGATTTTAAGGAAGAGCTGTTAAGTTTATCCTTCTTGCCATTTGTCACCTGCGCTGTTGCAAATCAGGGCAGGCCAATCTGCACCTTCAGGAGATGCTGTTGGTCACAGATTAAACATTTCTGTGCCTGTTTCTCCTTTTTGAGGAGCTGTATTGACTCCAGAGCCGATGTGAAATTTGTATTATGAAATGAATGATGAAGTACTCTCAAGTGGGTCACAGCAGTGGCTCAGAACTTCGTGTAACCCCATTGAGGGCTGAAGCTGAATTCAAGTGTCACCTTGTCCCTGACACAGGGATAACTTCACCTTCAAGCATCGTGGCTTTCAGGTGGATGCTGAGGCATCTTTCAGGTGGAGTGTGAGGGTTTTGTTTCATTCTGACTCACCACTGGCTCAAGAAAAGATTTATTTTTCTCTCCCTGATGTTTAGTGCAATAAGCACCAAAAGAAGCCTCTGCTTTGTAAGGTCACCCACCCGTTATTCTGCCTTACAGGTTTTAAAGTGCTTTTTCACTCATATCTCTGTGATTTTCCAGCCTTTCATAAAAGATGGGCTCCAGGTCTCCATGAGGGTCATCAGAAATGTGCACTGTGAGCTGGTCTGATAAAACAGCTGGAGCTGGAGCTGGCTTTCACATTCCAAATAAATAAACCAACCCATGGAGGTGTGAGCTCAAACCCACCCTGCCCTCCAGATTTCTGGAATTTGAAGGACATTTCCAGAATCCTTGTTGCTCCTGGATGTTTTGAAGCCTTTCCCAGACAGATGTGTAAAAAAAGGGAAAGCATTATAATTTTATGTTACAGATCTATTTATTCAGTATTGTTGTCTCTAACACTGCTGTAAAATGATGTCATGAGCATGTGCCATCCCAAAGCAAGCTCAAAGGAGAAGAATATTCCAAAGCAGAGACACTTCTGGGGAGAAAGGAAATATTTTCTTTCCTAGGCCCCCCTCCCCAAGCCCCTGGAATTTGTAGAGTCAGCTCTTTCTGTATCACCAAGGGGTTCCTATTCCTTTGCAATATGGCAAGCTATTTCTTCCCTCTTAAATTCTGTTTCATCAGCAGCTGTGGCTCAGTGTGGGGCTTTTCAGAATTCCACTGATGTTTTTTCAGGTGATTACTTAGCACAGGACTTTGGTGTTGCTGTGGACTCAGTCACAAACATCTGTTGGGACTGACACAGGTAGAGCCCAACCTGCCCCCAGGGAAGGCTGGGTTAGAGGTCCTTCCCATCCTATTTTTACACTTTTTTTTGTTTATTCAATTGCCTGGTTTTCTTTCTTTTTTGTCTATCTTCAGCACTGGTTGTCATTATCTGCCCCAATCTTTTTCTATTTTGTTTTGTGATGCCCTAATAATGAGCTTTTGTCATGTACAATGACTACATCTTGTTCTTCCCCCCCTCCTTCATATCATAATATCATCTTCTTGGGATGTTTTGAGAAAAATGCAACAAGCTATGATAAATCACCCTGTCAAGTTCCCCAGCATTTAAAGCTGTTGCTGAAGTTACAGATAAACCCAGAGAGAGGCTTTGTGGGGAAGAAAGGTGGGGGAAGGAATTAGGTTCCTCAGCGCCTGCATCTCTCTGGTGCCTGTAATGAATCCATGGGTGGGATGAAACGTGGGGGATGTGTCAACCTTGCTGTTGTTCCTAATGAATCAAGGAGCTATTTTGAAGAGTTTCTCTGTCTCTCAGGAGCTGTTTCCATGTTTGCAACGTGGAATTTTTTGTGCGCTTTCAGCAGCTCTGCCTTTCCAACCTGCACCTGCAGTGCAGTAAAAAATGTGTTTAGCTTTGTATGGGGCAGGTTAGCAGGTCCAAGGGTTGGGTGGAGCCGGCTGAGTCCTTTGCAAAGAGTCTGAAGTTTTGCAGCAGGAAGCCGAGGCAAACCCTGATGGTTTCACAGGTGTTGTCTCTGTGTTTATTGTCAGGGATATTTGAGGTGAAAAAGATTTTCCTTTTCTCCTAAAGAAGCTTGGTGGCACAAGTGCTCACAAGTGATTCAGACCGGTTAGTCTGTGAATAACAGAAGTTTTGGAATTTACCTTTGTGGTGCCTTCAGCCAAAAAGTGAGTTCTGACAGAGCAGGAACAGCCTCTTTTCATAGCTGCTGCACCTGCTCACAAATCAAGAGCAACAGCATCCCTGGAGAGTGAAGGACTTTGGTTTCAGATGAAAGCAGAAGGACACAGGAAGTCCAAATCCAAGGGTAGGACACAGGATGTGTTTCTTTTCTCTGAGAGCAGCCATCTTAAGCTGAAATAATTCCCTGAATTGCAGCTCCTTGTGGCAGATGGAGAGGGAAGCTGCCTGGAAACTGAGCTGTACATAGCAATGAAAAGCAGAAGAGATCCATGATTACAGAGAGAAGGAAGAGCAAAGTTTTAAAATAGTCCTACTCCCCGTTGCCTCTCTCCCCCAGTGTAGCAATGTTTCAATAGTTTAACACATTAGTGGAAAAAATAGCGCCCAGGAAAGGCATCATCCGGAGGAACTGAGATACCATCACTTATCTGGAAATGCTCTGTGCATCAGGAGTGGGAAATAAGCCCAGTGTAAATCATGGAATGACAGAATGATTTGGGCTGGAAGGGAGCTTGAAAGCTCATCCAGTTCCAACCCCCTGCCATGGACAGGAAAAACTTTCACAGTCCCAGGTTACTCCAAGTTGGCCTGGGACACTTCCAGGGATGGCGCAGCCGCAGCTTCTCTGTGCCAGGGCCTCCCCAGTTCCACAGGGAAGGATTCCTTCCCAATATCCCACCTAACCTCGCCCCCTGGCAGTGGAAATTAATGCATAAAGCACAGCCTTGTCCTTGTGCATTAAATTGTGCCATGGAGATGCCCCTTGGCCCATCCACACTGGTCCCTTTTGGGGACATCCTTGGCACAGTGGGGCTGGCTCCTGGCCATGGTGGACAAGCCAACAAAGGCCAAGGAGCATTCCCAGTGTGGAATCTGCACATGGAAACCCACCTTGAGGGTCTGAGAGAGGTTAATGGATGGCTGTGAGCTGGGCTGTAACATTTAAGCCTCTGGGCCACGGCGAGGCCTCAGGTGCATTTTGCGAGAGGCAGGAATCAATGAGTGATTTTCCCCGACAAAAAGAAGGTTTCTTGTAAACATCCTCTGCAAGAAAAGATATTATTAGATTACCTTTACACACATATTAGCAAGAATAGTGTTTGGATGGTGTTAGGCTGGGAATAGACATCTTTGAGCAGAAATGCTCCTGCTGCAACACAATTACCAGCCCCAGCTTTGCACAGCTGCTCGTGTGGGGCCTCTGTTGTGCGATGCCAGATGCGAAAATGTCCCTTTGTTCAACAGTTCCACACAGTTTGTTCAACAGACGGTGACAATTTCGTGTCGGGTTCATTCAGCTGAGCTTATCTATAAATTATGGAAATGGCCTGGGATTTCCCTGTCTGGGAGATAACCTGGTTATCTGTGCCACATGCCTGGAGCACAGGCCAGGGATGCAATGCACTCCCAGTGCTTTTGGAATCTCCAACCAAACCTTGCTCTCAGGGGATTAAACAATCCTGCAACTCAGCTCTTTCTCTTTCTGTGGGAGAAAAATGTCATGGAGAAGCATTATTATATAGAAGAAGAGATTTTTCCCCCTTCCTCCCCCCCACTCTTTTTCCTGCTAAAAGATAAGAAATCACATGTGTGTAGTGTGGATTCATCTGGCTGAGCTTTGAAATCATTGCAGAAGATACCTGTGGTCTGTGTCCGACCCTCCCAACTGCACAGAGTGGACATGCTCCAAATTCAGTTTTAAAGTTCCTTGGGACAGAAACCCGTCATTCCTTATTATCCCAACAAAGGCCATACACGTCTTGCTGATACAAGATGATATATGATATATCTGTCTATCTATCTATCTATCTATCTATCTATCTATCTATCTATCTATCTTATATATAAATATATGATATGTATATATCTCATATATATATATGAGATATATATATATATATGTATGTATGTTTAAATAAATATATATATGTGTAAAATCATCTTGCCTATAAACCCAAGGTTGTCATGGTGATTTGAAAGCTGCTGTAATGCAGCTAAGCTCATGCACAGACCCACTCTTATTTCAAATCAACCATATGACCACTTACCTTATCTGGAACAGCATCCAACCCACCCCTGGGGGAGCAAAAACTCTCCATAAGGTTGTGCAGCTGCTCTTTTGGGGGGAGTGGGAGCATCCCCCTGCTTTGGACCTCACCTGGCTGCCAGAGGATGTCAGCTCTTCCTGCAACCCTGAGAATTTATAGTTTTATGTTATATTTTATTTATTTATTTAATTTTATAATTAAATTTTAATAAAGTAATTTTTGTTTAATTTTTAAATTTTATATCATTATTATTTATTTATTATTTATTTTACTATTTTATTTAGAATTTATAATTTATAATAAATAAACCCTGCTTATTTATATTTTACCCAACACAAACCTGGGCTTTTTGTTGGTGTTTGGGGCTCTCCTGCAGGAAGAGCCAGTCTGTCATTCTTAGTGACACCTCAAAAGTCCAGCATGGAGGTGGGAAGATGCTGTTTTATCCGTGTGCTCTATTCCTTAAATATTCAATGAGGAGACAACCAGAGGTGAGGGAAAAAAAGAAAAAAGGGGTTAATTTTGCCAGCCCTGTAGAGATGCTCTGCAGGGAACAGTTCAGCTCCAGTGGAGGTCAGTGGGATGGGATCATGTCTTGGGAAGACAGTGTTAAACTAAAAGGAGGTGGAATATTAATATTGAATTTTCAAGGGTGGGAAGTTTTGTGCCTTTCCTGAAGAGTGGCCTCTCTGTACCCATCATTATTCTGTGTGGCCCTTCCAACTCAGGGTACTCTGATTCCATCATTAAGTGCAAAATTTGCAATTTTTTGCCATTCTGTATGGAAAATTAGTCTGTAGATAAAGACAAGATGTTCTTATATGTAAGATAGATATCTCTATATTATATATCTATACATTATATATGATATTGCAAGTATGAAGGAAATTTCACTGTATAAAATGGAATTATTACTTCCTCAAATGTTTTTCAGCACTGGGAAGGACCAGTTTCAACACATTACTGTTCAGTACAGAGGGGGGAATAATGGGGGGACTTCTACCCTGATGAGGGACAGGACCTAGGGAGTGGCTGGATCTGTGTTAGGGGAGGTTTGGGTTGGATATCAGGAAAAGGTTCTTAGAAGGATATCAGGAAAAGGTTCTCCTTCACCAGAAGGTGTTGGGGCACTGGGACAGCTCCCAAGGGAATGGGCACAGCCTCAAGGCTGCCAGAGCTCCAGGAATGTTTGGACAACACTCTCAGGGATGCACAGGGTGGGATTGTTGGGGTGCCTGAGCAGGGCCAGGAGCTGGACTGGATGATCCTTGTAGGTCCCTCCCAGATCAGGACATCCCACAATTCTGATTCCTGATAACACTTTGCAGCAATGGGATGAACAACAGTGAAAACCAAGCGGGATTTTAACCTTTCAAGTTGCACATTTTAACTCTGGGAAGCCAAGGAAGTCCAAGGCGGAATGGAAATGTGAATCCTTCAGTGTGTCCTCTGCTCATTATGAATCCGTGGGGTTTCCAGCAGGGCCATCCAGGGCTGCTCTGGAATGTATGGATGTGGGAAAGGTTGCGGAAAAAGATTATTTAAGAAACAGTATGCAATGATCTGATAAAAGATGACAACATAATTAATATCCTCGAGGAGGCAGAGTTAAAGCTCTATGAGCCTTGCATTTCTCATTTCCTGACTTTTGAGTGCTTAACTGTGCATATTTAATGTTATATTAAAATAAAGGAGAGAAGCACGTTATAGGCAAAGAGCCCCTTTCCTGCTACTTGAGGATGCTGAATTATTTCACGGAAGATGCATTGTTTTGATGGGATCTGCATGATGTGAATTGAAGTGACATCAGCTGCAAGCCACATTTATAATTCTAATTTATAATATATTCGTAAGTTGGGCTGTGCATGATTCTCTCCAGTATCAGAGGATGTGCTGCTTTCTGACAGACATCAGCTGAATATGAAATCACAGAATCCCAGAATGGTTTGGGTGGGATCGGACCATAAAGCTCATCTCATTCCATGGGCAGGGATACTTTCCACTATCCCAGACTGCTCCAACCTGGCCTTGGACACTTCAGGGGTGGGACAGCCACAGCTTCTCTGGGCAACCTTTAGACGTTGGCAGTTCCACAGGAGCTGGTGGGTTGGAGCTGAAATTCCTGAGTTTTGTCTTGATGGAAACAAGAAGAGCTTGAGGCTGTTTTGCTTCTCTGCATGTGCTGCTCTGTCGCAGACATCTTTTATGAAAAATCCTTTCCTTAGGATTTTTCCTCCTGAGAAGCTGAGAGGCCTCAGGAACAAAATGTAAACAATGATTATCTGCTGCTGTGGAATGCAACAGGTGCATCTGTGATTGGTCTCGTGTGGTTGTTTCTGGTTAATGGCCAATCACAGTCCAGCTGGCTCGGACAGATAGTCAAGCCATAAACCTTTGTTATCATTCCTTCTTATTCTATTCTTATCTAGCCTTCTGATGAAATCCTTTCTTCTATTCTTTTAGTATAGTTTTAATGTAATATATATCATAAAATAATAATTCAAGCCTTCTGAAACATGGAGTCAAATCCTCATCTCTTCCCTCAACCTAAGACCCCTGTGAACATGGTCACACTGCTCCCTAGAGCAACTGGTTTCAACTGGGGAGGAAAACCTGGCCTGGGGAAGTGACATACAATGTATTCATAATTTTGCTGCAGGGGATGGTGGAAGCTCCCTTATTGCAAGACTGAGCTGAAATGAGGTAAAGCTGCTTAGAAACAGATTTCCAAACATAAGGATAGGTAGTGACTTCTTAAGAAGCAGAGGGGAAGGGGCTCAGTGGGGATTATTCCCAGACATGTCACCGAGACACACTACAAATGTTTCCTCTTGTAACTTCTTAGGAGAAAAACCTGAATTCTCAGCAGGCAGTGTCACTGCTCTGCTCTTTAATGTGCCTGCCTGGCTGTGCTGCCACCTCCCAGCTCTGGTGTCAAAGTCACAAATCTGCACAGCCCTGCAGATGGAAGATCATGTTAAATAATAAATTCCTAAATTAATGCACAGCACTTGGAGGTGGAGTATTGAGGTGACGCTGGGGGAATGGCAGCTCTTGGTGTTCTTACCCTGGGCTTGCCATCAGACTTGGGTGGCTGGAGTGGTGTCAGGGGAAGTTTAGGTTGGAAATCAGGACAAGGTTCTTCCCCCAGAAGTTTTTTGGGCACTGGGACAGCTCCCCAGGGAATGGGCACATCCCCAAGGCTGCCAGAGCTGCAGGAGCATTTGCACAATGCTCTCAGGGACAGTTTGGGGTTATTGGGGTGTCTATGCAGGGCCAGGAACTGGGCTGGATGATGTTGTGGGTCCATTCCAATTCAGGACATTCTGTGATTCCATGAAATCCTGCTCTCATCCTTGTGCTCTCAGAGAATCAGGGCTTTTTTCCTTCCCATCTGAACCTTCTCTGTGTTCCAAACACCCAGGAAGGCTCTATCCAAGTACCAGCCCTGTGTTACCCAGCAGGACTGGCCAGGAGGCAGAAGTACCTTGACAAAATGTAAATTAGGTCATTTTTTCAGGAACTTCAGGAGTTACAAAGCTGCTGCATTTATTGTTTTGAAAGTTGGACAAACCCTTATAAAGCATATTTACATGTCTCCCCAAAGGCACTCCCCACAATAAATATTCTTATCAGATCAATAAAATGTCTGGATAGGTGTGGAGGGGAGACTGGAATGTGCACAAGTGGGGTTTAATGGACATTTCAGGCATTTTCACAGTCCCTGGCACTACTGATGCAAACCTGGAATGATTTTGTTTGTGGATGTGGACCCAAATCTAGCAGGAGTCAGATTAAGACTCAGGTCTGTTCTGTGGGCAGGGAATTGCGAGCAGCTTTCTGCCATCATGAGGCCAATTTTCCCTCACACAATCTGTTATTCTGGAACACTGAAAATTGTGCAAACTGCATGAAAACACAGGACCAGGTTTGCTGGGGGTGACCAAAGGTCCACCCAGCCCTTTGCTCCCATGGCAGCCACCTGGGCTGGGCCTTAATCTCAGTTTAAACATGATGAGGTGTGGGAAAAGCACAGCTCAAGCCTTCCTTTTTCAGACAAAACCAGTCAGGTTTGGAGATAAGGTGACTGGACTAGGAGGTGAGACCCCCAGATTAGAACAATTCCTTCTTTTTCAGAAGGTATTAGGAGGAAAAGGACAAGCTCTGGGTACTGGAAGGTTGTGATGTCATTCCTTGTTATCTTCAAAGAAAAAAGATGCAGAGAGGAGGTGTTGTCTTGGAGATTTAGAATGGACCTGAGAAGGAATCTGAGATCCTTCTTTGTGCATGCCTTTGATCCAGCACTTTTCAGACAGTGGAACAGATTTGATGACCCACCTGGTTGACCAGGCTGGGATGGAGAGCTCTTGCTCTGGCCAGATTCCCAAAGCCATCTATCTGCTCCAGTGCCCACTGGCAAATCCCAGCCTCTGGGGGTCTTCCTGTATGTTTTGGGACATGCACAGCTCAGAGCTTGTGCTCAAGAGCAGAAAATTCCATAATATGAGGATCTGGAGCCACTCCTCAGCAGGATTTGCAAGACCTTATGGCGTGGAACAAGGAGAGATTTGGATGCCACAGGGAAGCTTGGCCAGACTGGGGGAAGAATATCCTGAACCCTGCTTGGATGTGGTTGTGGAAAAAGGACAGTGTTTCAGATTATTTTGCTGCTACAAACCTTTAAAAGTTGGTTGAGAGGCTAAACTCTGATAATGTGAAAAAACCCCAACAGTGAGAACAAAGTAGAACACCCCCTGTCAGCAACATCCTTTCATCGGGATAAATAGGAACAAAAATAATCCTGCCTTTTATAAAACCACAGTTAATTTCTGATCACTGGTAGCATCCTGGATGTTGTCTTCTGCTGTATTTGGACTCCTGACAGAGAGAGGAGCTGCAAACACTGACTGCCAGGTACCCAAATAATAAAAATAATAAAAAGCTGCCAGGTGATGTAAACTTTGGAGAAGGAATTTCCGTGAAGGGGACGTGAGTCAGGACTCTCTGTGCCATCACTGCCAGCAGGCTATGTAGGACACCATGGCTTGTGTTCCCTTCACACCCAGTTTGCACCAAAATAGCTCCTCTGGCATCGAAGTCTGAGCTGCAGGAGGAGGAGGAGGAGGAGGAGGAGGAGGAGGAGGTGGAGGATCAGATCCAGGTGCAGTCACACGTCTGGGAAAAGAGGAGATCCTGGCTTCTCCTCTCTCCTGCTGCCCCCTTCCATGATTCCTTTCCACATGGATTTGTGTGCTGAGCCACTTCAGAGATCTAAACTGGCACAAAATATTGTGGGTTAGTTTTCCACTGATACAATTCCCATGGCAAGTTGTCCAGAAGGCAGCAAGAGCTCCAGCACTCACCTGGGGAGATTGGGGAGATCTGAGCAGGTCCCTGCTCAGCAGCACTTGTGCCTTTGGCCAGGGGACACCAGCCCCTCAGCTTGTTATACTGGTATATTGATTTTTTTATGTTACCCAGTGAATTGTTGGACTCAGCAGCCTTAGAGGTCAAAGTGTCATGAAATGTTTTGGGTTGTAATGGATCTTAAAGCTCATCTCACTCCATTCCCTGCCATGGGAAACATCACACAATCCCAGGTTGATCCAAGCCCCATCCAGCCTGGCCTTGGACAATTCCAGGGATCCAGGGGCAGCCACAGCTTCTCTGGGCACCCTGTGCCAGGGCCTCACCACCCTCACAGCCAACTATTTCTTCCCAATATCCCATCCATCCCTGCCCTCTGGCAGTGGGAAGCCATTCCCTGTGTCCTGTCCCTCCATTCCTTGTCCAAAATCCCTCTGCAGCTCTCCTGGAGCCCCTTTAGGCTCTGGAAGGGGCTCTGAGGTCTCCCTGGATCCTTCTCTTCTCCAGGTGAACACCCCCAGCTTGTTGAACTTGGTTGCTGGGCTAATCCTCATGGGTCTTCCTTCCCACCCAAATCAGATGGAAATTTGCCTCAGACCCATTCAGTTCATTCCTTGTGACATTGCTTTCAGTGACAGCTTTGAATGGGGGAGATTTAAGTCTGAATTCAAGCAATAGAGCAGGGCATCCTGGAAGTGATTCCAGGTGAGTGGCCCAATGTCCTGGTACAAATATCACTCAATTAAGATGTTTTCCATCACATTCTCTCTTACAAATGTGGATGTTTTATTGATGCAGAGCTAAATCAAGTATCTGCCATCACTACACTCTCTTCCTCCACTCCCAGCTGGCATTTCATGCGGCACATATTGCAGTTTTCTTTTTGAACAGAAGCCTTTTCATCTACTGGAAAGCAGAAAAATGCCATAGGTGACATAGTTTAGCAGCATTAATCACATTAAATCTGTCTGAACTGCTGCAGATGGGAAAAAAAAATCCTGTTTGCATGTCAGGGCTCCAGGAAAACTGATTTTCCTTTCAGAGATGAGAACTGCATTTTCCTTTCATTTAGTTTAAAGAGAACAGAAACTTGGGTCTGGAAAGGATTCTCTGGGTCAGCTAATGTGGTTCCTTGTTATTCTGGGCAACCATCTCACAGAATCCTTCCCATAAAAATGGATCAAGTACCATTTAATACCTAGTGAGGTTTTTCTCCCAGATATTCCCGTTGTGAGGGGAATAACCTCATTTATCTGAGAAGAAAAGATTTGGTTGTAATATTTTTTTTATTTCATTTCCATGTGTCTTCATGGCCAATTGAGCCACAGCTGTGGTTCAGATTCTCTCTCCAACCCTGTCCACATCTGCTGGTTGCTCATGGGCCTTGGACAAGGGACAGAAATGCTTTGGAGGACCGGGATAACGTGGAATGGCAATTCTGCTTTGCCAGATGGTGCCATTTTTTAGGAGAAAACTGTCAGTCATTGCCTATTGGACTAATTCCTTGTGCCAACCACTACAACAAAGCTGATAATGGATGATTTGGGAGGTTGAAACCATGGAGGATTTAGGGATTTTCTCGCATTGGAACTTGAGTGAGCTTCTCATCAGTGCAGGAGTTGAGGCTGTGGATTCCCAACACAGCAAAAGTATGGGGATGGAGCAATGGATAGGCACCAGGACGGGGTGAGTTGTCCTGAAGTTTAATCATGGAATCACTGGAAAAGACCTCTGTGATCATCCAGTCATAATGCTCTGCTGCCAAAGGAGCAGGGGAAGAGGATCGTTGGCAGAATCCTGGGAGATCCTTGGATAGGTCCCACTGGCTTGCCAAAAAAAAGCTTATTTTGACAGCCAGTTTGATCCCAAAATCTTGGAAATCTTTCTCTGGAAATCTTTCCAAAATCTTGGAAAGATTCAGCACCCTGCCACTCTGAGGATGGCTGATGCAGGTTCTGGTTCAGTGGCACAGTGGAGATCAGCTCCTAAGGCTTAGAGATATCATGGAGGTAGAAATCACCTAATTCTGAAAGATTTATCTGCAAAATATCATCCAGTGGGAGAAGATGGGTAGAAATGCCAGAGCCAAAGTGCCATCCAAATGACAAATGACTGAAGACTGCTCACCCTAGCTCATGTCATCAGCAGATAAATTAGTGGAAGAATGTTTTCAGCTGCTTGATAATGTACAGGTGGAAGAAAAAAAAAGCAGCACAGCAACGCTAATTAATATGAAACAGATTAAGAGATGCCCCAATGCTAATTAATATGAAACAGATTAAGAGATGCCTCTTTTCCGAGAAGCCTCGGAAATTGTGCAGTGTAAAAGTTCTGTAATGTGAATAAACCATGTAGGAGATGCTCTGGACAGTCCCAGCCTGCCAGCCTGCTGTGGTTAATGTCCGTGTCTGTCCAAGAGATTTCTTGGATGATTCTGTCCCTGGATTCCACTTGCCTCATTAAGAGGTGCTTCATGGGTGAAGGTTGAAGGGCAGGGCCTGTTTTCATCCATGGTATTAATTACACATACTTTTAATCTACTTTTGGAAACAGGTTTGCCACGTGCAAACTGCCCTGGGGAATCATCCCTGGCCCCCCATCTTTGAAACTGTGCTGGGAAAGGATGGGAAGGGGAGTTAGCGGGATAAAAACATGCCATGGACTGCTTTAAACCCTTTCAGTTCTGATTATGAAATTCTTCTGCCTGTGCCCATCACTGAGGTTGGAAAAGCCCTCCAAGACCTTTGAGTCCAACCATTCCCTGGTGCTTCCAAGGCCACCACTGATCCGTGTCCCCAAGTGACACATCCACATGGCTTTTAAAT
This sequence comes from Molothrus ater, assembly GCF_012460135.2. Lineage (NCBI taxonomy): Eukaryota > Metazoa > Chordata > Aves > Passeriformes > Icteridae > Molothrus > Molothrus ater. The sequence goes on along the minus strand of NC_050480.2, from coordinate 111,258,776 downwards.
CCCCCCCAAGGATGTGGACTCCCCCAGTGTCCTGGGCACCACAACCCTTTCAAGGGCCTTTTTAGCCTTTTTTTTTTTTTTAATCGTTGAAGATTTTGCTTTTCGTCCCTGGATTTAAATCTTCCTTTTTCATCCATTTCTGAGTGCTCGACTCTTGATGACCAAGAATTGTTTTTGACGATCTTGGTTGTTTTTCCATGGTTTTCCAATCCTCTTCATATTGACCAAGGAGCTGTTGGCACTTCCAAGTGGCTGGAACTTGCAGGAGATGGGTGAGGTAGTGGGGGCCTGGAATAAGGAATATTTGGTGCCTGTCTTAATGGGAAAGGAGAACCTGGCAGTGTAGACATCAACCACACTAATTCCTTGAAATATGCTGGCAAAATAATGAAAGCCTTCACAAAATTCTTGTAAGCAAGAAAAGACAACCAGGTCTACATGGAACTGCTAGAAAGTTGGAACTGCTGGAAAGTCAGCAGGAAATTTGCTGGAAGTCTGAAGTCAGAGAATTTAACAAGAGTTTTGATATCTGTTCTGTGTCAAAAGAGAAGGTTGCATTGAATGGAGCTCACAGGGCTCTGGTTTAGGCAAGAGAATGTAACTTGTATTTGGAGTGGAAAACAGAAACGCCGGAAGACATGGGAAAAGACTGGGAAAAGATCCATTGGGAAGGCTGGAAATGGAGCTGCTTCTGCTGTGGGACAGTAGGATGACTGAGAGAACTGGGGGTGTCCAGTCTGGAAAAGGCTCCAGGGGGACCTTGGAGCTCTTCCAGTGCCTGAAGGGGCCCCAAGAGGGTGATTGGACAATACTAAGTGCAGAACACACTTTACACACGTAATAGAATGAATTCTTTGGAAAAATCTAGTAAAATGAGTGTTAATTACCACAGTGGGGGAGTTGGAACTAAATGATCCTTAAGTCCCTTCCCACCAGAACCACTCCATGATTCTATTTCCAGCACCTCTCCTCTGCAGACACTTCAGAGTTTCAACCTACAGAATCCATTTATTCTATGTTTGGTTCAACTTCTTCAGGAGAACCACAGGCCTTCATGGGAACTGATTATCTCATTTCTGGAAGTCAACCCCAGAACCAAATAAGAGGAATTTCTGATTTTTGTCTTATTTTACGGCTCTGGATGTACAGAAGGGGTTAAATCTCTCTCCCCATCCTGCACACACACACAGAGCCCAACACAAGACTTTGTTCCATGTGTCTGCTTGGCAACTTGGGAGAGTTTTGCTGGCATGTGGGAGAGACCTGCAGGAGTCAAGTGCAGCATTAATGTGAGTTCCCCGTGGCTTCGGGGGAAGCTCATTACTGACCTGGCTTCGGCATCTTCATTTACAGTAACGCTTTAAATATTTAATCCACCTCTCCTTCTTTCCTGTCATGGGCCATTTTCCCTCAATTGATTCCTTGTTTGGGGTGGGGGGGCAGGGATGGCTGGAATGCATTTATGGTAGTGGAATTCTATAAATTATTCTCATTAAGAGGCCTGGTGTCAACAGGCCAGCATGGGATTTGTTGAAGTTTTGTGTTGCAGTTTTTGGCCTCAGGTTCCCAAAGCACTTCAGAGGAACTCGTTGGGTAAAGGTGAGGAGCAAAGCTTTGCTGAAAGTTTAAAAATCAGAGGGAAGAGAAGTGGAAGGCAGGCATGAGAATCATGGAGTGGTTTGGGTTGGAAGGGAACTGAAAGACCAGCTTGTTCCCACCCTCCCACCATGGGCAGGGACAGCTTGCACTTATCCCAGGTGGCTCCAGCCTGGTCTTGGACACTTCCAGAGATCCAGGGGCAGCCACAGCTTTTCTGAGCAAGCTGTGCCAGTTCCTTATCAGTTTTCCCACCATGGTCTTCGTGGCTGCATCTCCTGGGACTCCTCACCAGGTCAGGCAATGCCATGGCTCCCATGTGGTCAGGCAGTGCCCTCATATCACACAATTCAGCTCTGCTGCAAGTACAGATGTTGCAACATCTGCCTTACAGGCAGGCACATAGAGGGACAGGAAGGGAAGGGACCTGCCCCAGCCTCTCATTCTGCAGCCTCATAAATCTTCAGTTGACTTTACAGGATCACAAATCAGTTTTTCCCCAAAGACAATTTTTTTTTGGTGATATTTTTAGTGAGATCTCTAAGCCTCTCTTTGTAATCCTGTGAAATCAGCATCAGGCAAGATATGAAGACAGTCAGGAAAATAACGAAGACAATATCCCACCTCTGGGGCTGTAAAGGGGTCTTGGAATGCAGTTTGGCCTTGTTCTTGACCACAAGATCTCTTTATGAACCCTATAAAGAAAGAGATGGGGGGAATTTGCCTTTCACCAAGCCAGGCTCAGAGAAGAAAATAAAACCCTTCAGTAGCTGGGGGCAAATGCTTTTAATGGGCAGGAAAAATGGGGTTTCAGCAAATGTACTCTGAAAGAGAATCACAGAATGTTTTGGTTTGAAAGGGACATTAAGGATCATCAGTTCCAACCCCTGCCATGGCTCCACTAGACCACGTTGCTCAAAGCCCCATCCAGCCTGGAGAGGACAACAAAAATATTAAAAATAAATCAAATCCCTTGCACATTTCCTCACTGTTACTGATTTTAATTTATCAATCAGACAAGAAATGCTCAGGTGTGTCAGGCATGCAGCATCTGTGTTTGCACTGCCAATCTTAAATCTGGTGTCCTCAGTTAGCTGGAACAACAAATTAAAAGAAAACACTCCCAAGCCTGACCTGTTCCTTGATAGCTCAGCATGAAGTGCTATCCCACAAGTGGCACAAGAGTTTTTCTGCAAATACCACTGATCCAGCAGAGAAGAAAGAGAAAGCCAGGTTCATGCTCCGTGGAAAGAGGGTATTTTCATTTCAAGAAACATTTATTTTCATCACAATACCTGCTAATACCACCCATTATTACACAGCTAAAATGCTCAGCCTTTGAACCCAGCAAATGGTGTAGGACTCGAGGACCAGGCTCTGTCCAACTCCATTTGTGCTGCCACAATTTAAGGAGGGATTTGACGAGTGGGCTCTGAATACCCACAAATTGCAGAACAAACACTGCTGCTGTCATTATTGATGGTTTGTGTCCTTGATACAAGTGCTGCATCTCAAGGAGAGGAGTATTCATGGATGGTCCAGTGCTGACTTTCTTGGAACCCTTCATTTCAGTTTTGTTTGGTGAGTGCTGCAGGCTTTGAATGAAGATGCAACATTTCATTTACTCCCCTTTTTTCTTCCCTGGAAGCTGTCAAAGGATGAGAGCTGTGATTGTAATTGAAAACATCCCAACAAAGCCTCAAAATTATTATAACTGAAATTAAAAAATGTTATTCTTTAAACACTGTTAGGCTTCACCTTGAAAAAAACCATGCCTGACCTTCAAAGAGGAATTTCATGGCTAATAGTAAGAAGAATTTGATAATTTAGCAGATGTTGACCATTCCTTTTCCTGTATGGTCACAAAGAAACCTCAGCCTTCTAACTGAAAATGTGATTTGCTTTGACCTGGAATCACACTGTGGAATTCTGGCACCTCAGTCTTGCCAGTGGAGCTGGATGCTCCCCATTTTAGGGATGTCAGACAGTTCCTCTCAGAAGTCTCTTCCCTCAGTTGATTGATACTTCAGCAAACATTAATTTGCGGTGGGGGGGGGCTGACATTTTCTGTGCCAGTTTTCTGCCTCCTCAGACTGATATTTTTAAAGTTCCAGCCAAAATTGTTGGGAGCAGGAAGCTGGAGAAAAACATGCTGTTTTCAATTCTAAAATATTTCTCCCAGCCTGTCTACGAGGAGCCTTGGTACCTCCCTGCTGCAGAGCAGGGATCTGAATTTCAGGAAGGAGGCTTTTTTTGCGCATATCCTGCTTTTTTTTTTTTTTTTTTTTTTGATCTCCCAGTGGAAATTTCCCTGGCTTTTCTTAATTTATAGACATTAAAAAACTCAAAAAAAACCAAACCAAAACAAACAAACAAAAAAAAAACCCCAAGACACATGACACATTTGGGAGAGCTGTTACAGCATTTAAAAGCTGAAGCCCTCAAGAGATGCTGCAGGGGGAGGATGTGATGTTCTGCTCTGGCTGTGTCTGCTCCAGCACCACGGTGTGTTTTCCAGGATGACAGGGATGATCCTTCCCATCCTGGCTGATGTTTGCTCTTGAAAAATTTGGGAGCCAGAGTCTCCTGGGGATTTAAAGTGATTTTAAAGTGATGGGGGACAAGCTGCCCTGCTAGGAGGCAAAAAAAGTGAAAAAAAAAATAAAATCAAATTTTAAGGGGGAAATAAAGAGAATGTTGGGACAAAGAGAGGGGAACAAGAGAGGAAATGTGGGAGAAATGTTTTAGGGTTGCTCAGAGATATTGGAGGGGGAGATGGGGCCAGGGGAGCCAGACCCTGGTGATGAAAGGGAAAAATAATTCCCATTTCTTGGCCCAAGGACTGTTTATCACACCACAAGCCAGCAGGGTGACAATTTAAATCATGGAATCATTGCATCCCGGCATGATTTGAGTTGGAGGGGACCTCAAAGGCCACCAATTCCAACCCCTGCCATGGGCGGGGACACCCTCCATTATACACAGCTGCATCCCTTATCCTTTTCCCTGTTTTCAGCATCCCCTACACAGCACACGATCCTGCAGCTCCTCATTTCCCAGGGAACACAGCTTGGAGCACAAGAGCAGTGTCAAACTCCCCAGAACAAAGTGCTTGGTGGTGGATTCCATCATCCCGGCAATCCCAGGGAACATCCCCTTCTGCAGCGTCAGGTGTTAGAGAAGGAGCAAGACACACTCAGAGAGGGGAAAAAGAAAGGAAATCAAGCTGCTTTCATGTATTCTTTGTAATTATTTTTCCCCTGTTGTTCAGAATTCTAGTTAAAAAAAAAAAAAAAGGAAAAAGAAAAAAAGAAAAAAAAAAAAAAGGAAGGAAAAAGAGGGCTCTAACATTTACTGGCAGTAATCATTGCACCATCTGCTCCGGGAGCTGCTTCCAGAACACACGTTCTCAGCTGCTGAGCAGTCAGCTCCCCATCCCTTCCTCTCAGAGACAGGGATGCCAGCAGTTCCTAAACTGTAACAGCATGAACAAGCCTTTTTATTTTCTTTTTTTTTTTTTCCCTCCTCTTTTTCCCTTTCAGTTGCTGGATTTTATTTTTTTTTTTTTTGAAGGCAGGAGAGTTTGGATTTTTCACCAGATTGTTTTTAAGACTGAGCTCTTGTCAATTTGAGGTTCTTCATCTGAGCACGTGCTGGTGGTAAAATTTTGGAGAATTTTAGCATTTTAATATTTCAGGGTGCCCCAAAGGGGGTTGCTTTGTAGCAGAGCTTCACTGGGCTGCTCTCAAGGATGGATTTATCCCGTTTCTTCTGAGGGGAAGCTTTTCTGGTGGGATCTACTCCCACCTGGGCATGGACAGCTCTGATTTCTGCTCTCATGATCCAGAACTGAGCTCAACTCCAGCTTCTTCCCTTTCTCTTCTGCGTGCAAAGTCAGCACTGAGCTCTTCAATATCCCTGTCTTCCTCAGACATCCCAAATCCATCAGGGAATCACAGGATATGAACCAGGAGGAGATTCCTGGCTGAAACTTGCCCTCTCTGTGCTCCTGCATTGCTGCCCTTTTGCTGGTGGGGAGCAGAAACTCTTAAGGAAATATATGACCAATTTTGAGCGCAGGGGTGACATTAATTAGCTACCCCATCCTGTCCTGGGATGCTTCTGTGTCACTGACACCCCAATCTGTGGCTCTTGAGCCCTCTGTTGTTGTTTCTCTCGGCAATAACAGCCCACGGTCTCTGTTTGTACGTTTAAATTCAGGAATGAAGAAACATCCCTCAGTGCAAGCCCCTCTTCAGTCCTCCCACTGCAGAGCCAGTGCTTCCCAAAGAAATGAGGCAGAGTGGATGCAGAGCCCATTAGGCCTGTCCCAGGAGGCAGGGATCTATAGCTTACAGATGTGCTCACGGAGAGAAATCTGCATTAGGAAAAAGAATTCCTGCTTGACCGGCGGATCTGTGCTAAACCACGCGACTGGAGGTGCAGCTTTGCAGGGAAAGGGACTCTGTGGGATGGCTTTGTGTGATTTTATCTGGGCTTCTCTGCAGCAAGAGCAGATTTACTCCTTTACAAGCAGGAGAAATGGGATTTCTTCCTCAGCCTCGTGCACTCGCTCTCAAGCTGGATGGATGTTTTCCCATCCAGAAATCAGGGTTGGGGTTTTTTTTGATCAGCATTTGATCCAGCTGAACAGTTGTTTTCCCATGCAGAAATCAGGGCTGGGGTTTTTTTTTGATCAGCATTTGATCCAGCTGAACAGTTGTTTTCACACCTAGAAATCAGGGTTGGGTTTTTTGGGGATCAGCATTTGATCTGTAAAGCACATCACAGAGCTTGGAGCCTCAAAAGCACTTTGGGAATCTCCCTTATTCCTTAAGGCACTGCCTGTGTGCACAAGCCTCTGGATTTTCACAGGTTGTGACAGTCCCACCAGTTCTCTGCTGCCCTTAAAAAAAAATACAAATTTCTGGGGTCAAATGGGTTGGACAGATGATTTATAAAAAAATATTTATCCTCCTCATAACAGGGATTGTGACACAGGGTAGATCAGAAGATGGACAGAAGTAGTTGGGAAGAAAAGAAATGGTAGATAAAATGAGGAATCAGGGAAATGAGAAAAATGGGAACACGTTTGGAGCTGAAAGGGCTCCCAAATATTGGTGCCCATTTCAAATATTCCCTCTGCAAGGCAAGCCCATCCATTGACCTCCTGTTGCTGGTAATGGAGACAGGAGCTCCTCATAGTCCTATTGTTCCTCCCCAAATGATTCTTAGATGTAGGGCTGTGTGGTAAAGGGGAAGAGGAAGATTCCTTGCAGGATGGCTGATTTTTAGGACCAAAAGCCCTTTCACACCCAGGGATGGGCAGGTGCTGGTGCTGTCACTGTGGCTGTGTCACACAGTCAGCCATGGGACACAAAGCATTGCTTGCTGAAGAGAATGAGGAACAGCCCATGCTTGGGAGGTTGGGAAAGAACAAACTGAATGACCTCATTCCTTCCATGGATGCACAGATGCCATAAGTGGGGATTAAGGGCAGCAGATTTGAGACCATCCGTGGTGTCAGGCGCTGTGGGAGAGGCCATGCTGGCTTGTGAACTTGGATCTGTCGCTTGGACGAGGGTGGGAAATCCTTTCATGTGTTTTTTCTGCCCATTCCAAGTTCTCTGGGTGGTGGCAACCCCACTGCTCCCCCTGGAGAAAGGACAGCATGGCAGGGCTGGCAGCTGCTGGTGCCTTGATCACAGCGAGCGCCTGGACCGAGTGCCCTCGGTTCCTTCCAAAATCCTTCCAAAATCCCTCCCAGGACCCCCCCAGAGATGGACACAAGGAGGCAGCCAAAGGGAAGCTGTTGTTCTCCAAAGGAAGGAGTCAAGGGGTATTGCTAATGCTGGGATTCCTCAGAGCAACATGTCCTGGGGCAGCTGCTGTGCCAGGAGAGGCACCGAGCCACGCGTGGCTCCTGCAAATGCTCCGTTGGCTTCAAGGGAAGAAAAAGGCAGGGGACAGGGCAGAGACCCCAGTGGAGGTGGGGAGGTGTTTTGGGGGCCCCCATCACTTCTTTTACTTGCTGTAACAGCCTATAAATGAACAATTTGGAGGTTTCATAACGCTCTTAATTAGGACAAACTTAAAAAGGACCACTTGGCATCCTTGGTGGTGGAAGCCATGTGCTACCTGCAGCAGGCCAAGTCCAAAATGAAACTGATTTTTCTCTCTTACCTTCATTCTGCATTCAGGCAGCTGCTCCTAACAGGTGCTTGCTCTCTTCCTAGCAGATGGTGACAAAAAATGGGTTTGTTGGCAGGTTCTGCCACGGAGCAGCCTTCTTATCACACATATTGATGTGTATACAAACACACGCATGTTATCAGGTGTTGGGTTTCAAAAGGAATTCTCCTTCTGAGGGAAGGTCACTCACGTGGGGGGTTTAGCCAGGATGGTCTGTGCCTGTCTCTTTTGTTCCCTGGGTCTAAAGGAATTTGGGGACTTTGCTGCCACGTCAAAACCCCACAAAAATTTGGCCATTAGTTCAGATCTCCTGGTGTATCTGAAGGTGTTTTAGAAGGAACATGTGGTGTTAGGCTGTGTCCCTTCATATCTGTCATAAATCCTTAATTGCCTAAATAGCAATTAACTCCAAAAGAGGCAGGTTTTAGGTAGGGAATGCCCTGATATTTTTCTCCTTGCTCTTGATTATATAATTAATATAACAGAAATGCAGAAATCAGAGTAGGATGTGTGGAAGGGATCTTAAGGATTGTCTCATTTCAAGGATCTCTCACTTTAAATAAAACAACCAGTTAGGAAGGTGCAGTGAAATAGAGACACAGCAATGGCTTTAAACAAAGAAATCCAAGTGCAGGGTTTTATCCTGGGAAATGCACCAGGGCTCTGAGTGCTGAAGTGTTTGAAGCTGCAGGGAAAGCACCCGGAGAGGATTTGTGCTGTATCCATCACCCAGCGAAAGGCAGCTGTCAAACAAATCCCCTTGGTTCTTGACTCTGCTTCCACCTCCCAGATTCTGCCTGGTGAGGGCTGTGAATTTGTCAAAATGGTGCAGAGCAATGCCAGGTTTGGGGAACTGGGGAACTTTTCCTCCTTCTATTCCTTGTGCAGGGAGCACCAGGCAGAGCCATCCTCGCCCTGCTTTGCTGCTCATTTCAAAGGAGCAGCCTGAGCCAAGAGAACCAGATGAGGGTGACATCTGGCCATGGAGCCTCTGCCAAGTCACTGCTGTTCTGTAGCTGGCAGGAAGATGATGTGCTGCAAATGCCAGGTTCTCTCTGAAATGTAAAGTGCATTCCCTGCATTTTCTTTGCTTCCTCTCCAGCCTCAATCAGCTCGGTATTTTGTTTTACTAATGGCCAAATTCAAATCTCCTTTCCAGACGCATAAATCCATTCCAGTGGTGGTGGGTGATTTATACAATGAGTGGAATTTGACCCTGAAGTCCAAAAGGGTCTTGTGTTTTCTAAGCTTCCTGACAAATTAACTTGTTGACTGTAAGTCTCATTCAAATCTCAGCCCCAGTGGGGTGTGTTTGTGCTGAGGGTCACTAATCAAATATATCAGAATTGTTTGTACCTAAACTCTTCCAGGAGGGAGCCGGCAGAGCTTGGGGCAGGTGGAAAAGCTAAAGAAGCTCTACAGATTTCCTTCACTGAGAACTTTTCTGGAAGCTTGAGGTGCACCCCTTTAATAAAAAAAATCACTAGAGCTGATCAAGAAGCTTGAGAAAGAAATCTGCTGCTCATAAAAGGTAGGGGCAGTTAAAAGAAAGTTTTGGGGTTGGAACTAGATGTGCTTTAAGATGCTTTCTAACCCAAACCATTCTGTGATTCTGTGATTGTAGGTGCCCTGTACACACTGTTACTCCCTGTTGTGCCCAGAAGGAGTAGGGATGGTGTGGGAAGGAGCTGAAACTGTAGGATTAACCCTGTTTCCTTATGAAGCATTTTTATTTTCACCCTTGTTGCTGAACTCTCAGCACTTTTGGCAGCTGTGAGACGGTGCTGGGTTTGCAGCTGCTGTTCCACCCAAGTGCATCTTTTCCTCCTCCTCTGGTAAAATGGTTTTGCTGCAACAATTTTCACAATTGTATAGGAAAGGGAATTGTATTAAATCATGGACAGGCTGGGAGAGCTGGGAGTGTCCAGCCTGGAGTAGAGAAGGATCCTGGGAAATCTTAGAGCCCCCTTCCAGAGCCTAAAGGGGCTCCAGGAGAGCTGTAGAGGGACTTGGGACAAGGGCCGGGAGGGACAGGACAAGGCAGAAATCATTACACTTTTATTTTTAGCTTCATCAAAAGTTACCCTCTATCATCATAGGAAATAGCTGAAAATGTGTTGAATCAAAATCAAGTTTTACCAGATTTGTCAAATAAGGGGAGACTTTTGCATTGAAAGATATATACAGGTACCATAACTAACTTGAACCCACCCAATTGATCAGAGGGATGGAGCATCTCTCCTGTGAGGAAAGGCTGGGAGAACTGGGATTGTTTGGCCTGGAAAAGAGAAGCTTTGGGGTGACCTAATTGTGGCTTCCCAATACCTGAAAGGAGGCTGGAAGAAAGATGGAGAGGGACTTGGGACAAACGATGGAGGGACAGCACAGAGGGAATGACTTCCCACTGCCAGAGGGCAGGGATGGATGGGATATTGGGAAGAAATTGTTGGCTGTGAGGGTGGGGAGGCCCTGGCACAGGTTTCCTAGAGAAGCTGTGGCTGCCCCTGGATCCCTGGAAGTGTCCAAGGCCAGGCTGGATGGGGCTTGGAAAAACCTGGAATAGTGGGAAGTGTCCCTGGCCATGGCAGGGGTTGGAACTGGATGGATTTAAAGGTCCCTTTCAACTCCAAACCATTGTATGATGCCATGATCCTATGGATCAAGTTCAATGCTGAGTAACTACTCAACAGAAAATATAGTGAATATCAAACTGAATCTGGGTATCTTTAAATTCTGTCCTTACAAATTATCCTATGCACCCTCCTGGAAAACAATCAGTTAACTCATGAAACTATCAAGGCAGTATTCTTTATTGCCTGCCAGAAAAGAAATTGCTTGATATTATCCCAGTTCTTGAGGACAAAACTTATTTTCCCTGGAAAGATAAGGAACAGCTAATTCGGGTTTTGCAGAGCACGTGCACCGTTATCGTTAGGAAGGAGCTTAACCAACCTGAAAGCAAATGCTAAATGATCCAGATCTTGGTCTTATTAAGCTTGTGTGTGTTTTTCCTACCACTTAAAAGCCTGAGGATCCGGGTAAATGAGATTTTCTGGAAGGCAAAGCTTTCAAGTTTACCTCCCTCTCTTTTTCAAGCACGGAGGCGATGCCTCTGTTTACGCGGTGCTCCAACGGAGCGAGCGCATCCCTGCTGCAGCGTTTCATGGAACATCCTTTGTTTATTCACACTGTGCCACTTTTAAACTTCAGATGTAAACAACAAAGACTTCTTTGTATTTCACACTATCTCATACTCACTACCTTCTGAAGTCCAAAGCCAAAACACTGTGGAATTTTACCCTCCTCGCACTTTCTCCTGCTTGTTGGATGGGTTCTTCCAGCCTTTTCTATTTATAGTGGCTGGAAAACTACTTATCTTCTGATTAAAACGTGCTCTGTTCATTTTCTCTTGACTTTTCAGTCCTTGGAATGGGCTAAAAATTGTATTGCCTGGTAGCCATTTCAAATATAATTTTAGTAGCAATTATGCATATATTCGATAACAGAAACAATTTGTCATCCTGAAGGATCCAAATTGCTTTAAAGTATTCAGCCTCTCTCTGATCTGCTACGTGGATTAAAAATCCAGCAAATATTCCACTGAAATCAGCTGGACAGAAAGGTCAGAAAGACCTAGGCTGGAAATGCAGCAGCTGCCTGACAACACGCATTGGGCAGAGGCAGAAGAATTTGGGTTCTGTTTTAAACCAGAGTGGGAGTTTTAGTTGGAAATTTCACAGAGCTGCACTGATCCTTGAGATCCAGCACAGGGACCTCAATTTTCTGTTTCATTTGATGTGCAGTGTTGTGGTGTTTAGACCAGTCTCATGCTGGATCCATCTCCTCTCTGTTTGATGATGTTTGGAGAGGGCAGCCATGGGGGATTTAAGATGTTTGGAGAAGGAGTCTCCATGGGGGGAAAAATAAAGGACAATATCCAGAAAACCAGAAAAACGTGGTGCTGATTTTTCCCTTTCCCAGGACCATCCTTTATCATCCCTTCCCCTTAGGCTGCATTAGAGCACAAGCAATATCTGATGGGCCATATGTAAGTGGTGGCCTTGGCAGTGCTGAGGATGGTTGGACTTCAGGGTCTTAAGAGGGCTTTTCCAGCCAAAAAGATTCTGTGATTTTATGATTCTGTTTTGCTGGAACATTCAATGTGTAACATAAATAGTTTTGCTGTAAATTGTTGGGACTATTAGACCCATGCTGGATCCTTCTGAGATATTTCCTTGTATAAGAAACTGCCAATACAGACTGAAAATAAAGGTGACAGCTTCCAGTTTAGCAGGCGAGGCTCATGGTGGGTGTTCAGGGTGAGTTGGTCACCTCTGCTGAGAGTGGTCAGCAAAATACAAACCCCCTCCCAGCTTTTTTGGGGGATTAAATGGTTTCGGGTTATAAACCAATGGTCATAGGAGGCTGAAGAGAAAATCCCAGTGTGTTATTAGAGGCAAAATAGGTAGCAGGGATGACAGATTTCCCAACAATTTCCAGTGCAAGGATACTCAAGGTATTCCAGTATAGCAAATTTTATTATTTTAGTGGTAAATATTTGTGCATGGTCTCTTGTCTGGAAGTTTTCCCCTCCAATCACAACAGAAATAATTTCTGGTTTCTTTTTCAGGATGAGTTTAGGTAAAGACAAATTGTTTCTCTGGAAAACTCATATGTGTTCCTGAGAAACTGTCATGCTTATATATCATGGAAGAAATACTTGATGGAAATCCAGAGAGAAAAATAAAATGATGGCAGTGTAACAGCAGAGCTGACCTGAGCCCTCTGGGTTTGATATCTCAAATGAACACTTTTACTTCTTCATTGCTGCTCCCCTTAATAAAAAATAATTGCAGAGCCTTACATTCCTTGCCAAGGGCTCACACCCAAGGGAGCACCACAAGCTGCTCTGCACTTGGAACAAAACATGATCCAGGGATAACTGAGCTAATGGAGGTGAGGAAGTCTTGTCAACACAGTATTTACATGTGGAGGGTTTTATTCTGTCCACAGGCAGCTGGGGCTGCCTGGTCTTAGAGTATTTTTGGACCTGAGTTGGTTTTTCAGAGTCATCCAGGGCTAAACCACTTGTGGTCTCTAGCGTGGAAGGTTCTGCTCTGAGCTTTGTTGCTCTGTGTGTGGGTCATTTCTCCCATCCCAGCTTGGCCCTGGCCGTTGTTATTTCAGGAACATGAGAGTAATGGATGAGTGATTAGGGGAGGAGACTCTGCTGTCTCCAGCCACGGAGGAGATTTGAGCTTTAGATCACTGGAAGTCAGGATGGGGCAGGAGTTTTCTTAGGCATCATCAATTATCCATGCAGGATGTGCAGTAAGAGGCTGTTTGGCTGCCTTCAAATTGGCCAGACAAACAGAATTTCCATCTCTCTCAATGGCTCCTTCAACACCTAATTAGCTCCCAGATGCTACTGGAGCAAGATGTCTTTTATCTTTGCTAATGTTATCTCCCTCTACCTCCTAAATGCCCGCCCGTGCCATTCCCCACTTTCATCTCTCTTCCCTCAGGAGAAAACAGGATGGGTGTTCAGGAAGCTCCACGCTGAAGGTCAAGCTTGTAAAGACTCTGGGTCAAGCTGATCCTGTTAAACCAGGCAGTATCTGGAGCTAAAAAGCTTTGAATCCAGAATTACATGGATATGATGGAGAGCAGGATACGACTTCCTTCCTATGCACGTTCACAGGATCAGCATCCAACAGGAAAAAATAGAATTGCAGATTTTATTTCACTGTCAGTTGCATTTAAGATGATTTAGGACAAACTCAAAGCTCCTCTTTTCCTGTTGTGGGAGAAGGCACCACGAAATCTGGCTGGATAAATGTGATATTTCAGCTGGCAGAGCTCATTGTTGTGGGCAACACTCAGGTTTTACACTCAGAGGTAAAATAGGAGGAAATATCAGGCTAACTGCACTCCTGGTCCTCCCTAGACCCTCTGAGCACAACCACTTGGGGCTGTGTTAATACCAGGCTCTCATCCAACTGTGATTTACCTTGGCAGGACTGATGGATATCCAAGCCCAGCAATTCCTTCCCCTCTGGCAGGGAGGAGTGACCAAACAACTTGCTCCAAGCAAAGTGGTTAAGAGGGAAACATTTCAGAGAGAGCAGATCTTCAAAATACACTTTATACACACACCCAGCTTTCCCTAAGGCTCCTGGAGATGTGTCTCCAGCCAGGATGAGTTTCTCCATTTCAGTGATGTATTCTGTTGTGTGGGAGATTTGTCAACAGGGAAAAGCTTGGACAAAGTCAGTGTTGCAGTTTTATGGATGAAAAGCAGGATTCTTCAGCTTAGATTTTATACCATCTTCTTTTTCTATCCTATTTCCTTCTCACCTGCATTTCCTCTGTGCTGCACTGGAAGGATACATTCCTAGGAAAAATTCCTGCAGGTTCCTGCAGCAGCACTGCTCCTCTTTGGCCAGGGAATGGGTAATCCCTGCAGGATGTATCCTGGGCTGCATCTGAAGCTGTGTGACCAAGTCAAGGGAGCTGATTCCACTCTGGTGTACCCCACCTGAAGCTCCGTGTCCAGCTCTGGGGATCCCAACATGAGAGGGATGTGGAGCTCCTGGAGAGAGTCCAGAGGAACCCACAGAGATGCTCCAAGGGCTGGAGCCCCTCTGCTCTGGAGCCAGGCTGGGAGAGCTGGGGGTGCTCACCTGGAGAAGAGAAGGATCCAGGGAGATCTCAGAGCCCCTTCCAGTGCCTAAAGGGGCTCCAGGAGAGCTGGAGAGGGACTGGGGACAAGGGATGGAGGGACAGGACACAGGGAATGGCTTCCTACTGCCAGAGGGCAGGGATGGATGGGATTTTGGGAAGGAACTCTCAGCTGTGAGGGTGGTGAGGCCCTGGCACAGGGTGCCCAGAGAAGCTGCCCTGGGTCCCTGGAATTGTCCAAGGCCAGGCTGGATAAGGCTTGGATCAACCTGGGATAGTGGAAGGTGTCCCTGCCCATGGTCTGGAAGGTCTTTAAGGTCTCTCCCAACCCAAACCATTCCATGATTCCATAACATTTTTCTTCAGATTTAGTCCCACAGCAGCTGCTTTTCGCTCCCAGCATAGAGTCTGTGGGTTTCACCATTTCTTCCCTTAGATCCATGTGCCCATTCTGTGAAAGATGAAGAATTTATACCCCCATGATTCCATCATTCCCAGTCTTGGTCTTGCCTGATTTGCCAGAGGCACTCTGCAAGGAGAGTTCTGAGACCAGACAGCTTCCCTGCAAAGATATTAACAATACTCAGGAATTACACAGCTCTCCAAAGCCTCTGTGAGCATTAGCTCATTATGCAGCACTCCACAGCCCTGTGGAAAAGCATTTGCTAATCAATCCCAGCACCACCTATCAAATGCATCAATGCCATGGAATCCACAGGGCAGAGCCAGCTGGAAACAGCGGAATGTGGATATCTGGTCCCAGTCCTTGTGGTAGCTGGGGCTGGACTTCAGCACTCACCAGCCACTGCTCCCACATTTCCCTTGGCAGGGTCCTTCTTCCTGTCATAAACCCATGATTTCCAGAAGCAGGTCACCTACAGGCTGGGAATGCAGATTTTACCAGATAATCAGGATTTCAGCCCATTCCAGCGCTTGTAGAGGTTGCTGGCATCAATTAATCTGGAAAAGCCAACATCAGTAAGTGACATAGAGGAGACTGGACCCAGTGTGACAAACTGAGCGGTTCCAGCCAACTGAAGGCAGCACAAAGGAAACAATTTCAGATCATATATCATTGGTGACACAGCAGAGTGGGTTGAACTGCCAGAAAGGAGAGGGAAGGGAAGGAGAAAATAAATGAAGGAGAAAATAAACATTGGTGATTGCTCATTCCTCTGGACCAAACTTTGTTTCTCTGGATCAAGCAAGGCTGTAGGGCTGGATTTCTGCCCCCAAACCTGCCAGCAACTAATGCACAAGCCTGGCAAAGTCAGTTAAGTTGTTTTCCAGTTAAAAATATCACAAGGATCAAGTGTCTGGGATTCCCACAGCCTCCCATCTTAAAGAGTTCACAGAACTAATTCCTGCCGTTCTTCTCCATGATGCAGCTCCTTTAATTCTTAGGACTTTTGGAAAAAGAGCTGAAATTCAGGATTGCTGCTGCTGCTGGTGTGAAATTTTGAGTAGACACTGCAGTGGAAGGGAGAGCCCAGCAGATTTTATTTGGTGAGATTGCTCTTAGAGTTTGACATCAGGAGTGATGGTGCAGGAGCTGTCACACATGTCAGGATGCTCTGTGCTGTTTCCAACATCAGGGATTTTTCAAGGAGGTTTCAGAAATGCAGCAGCTTCATGCAACTCACCGGGACACAAGACAAAGTGGATGGATGTTGGTATAAGCTGGTTTATAAAGTGTCTATTGAATCAAACACAGGGTGATGCCATTTTTATTAAAAGCCACAAAATGCTTGAAGCCAATTAATACTTCCCTGCTTCACTAATGCCTCTGCTCATAAAATTAAATGGTTTCATTTAGCAAAACCAATTTTGAAGCCTTTTTGTCAAATTTATAATGACTTTAGCATGAGGAGACTCATGTCTTGCACACATAATACAGGTTTTTTTTGAAGAGAAAGGATGCACAATGAGGTGCCACATGTGGAATAAGAGGAAAGTTGCCCTTCTGAGTGAAGAACTGGTTACAAATAGGAAATAAAAGGTACAAATGACTGTGCAGTTGCTGCAGTGAAGAGAGATTAACCTGTCTTGGGAAGCTGTGCAGTTCAATATCCTCACAAAAGGGCTGGAAAAAAGAGGATGGTGACGCACCAAAACCCGCTGAGGGTTTGGAGTTATTCCAGGTGAGCCAAAGCAGACACGGCTACAAAAAAGTTGTAGAAGAATCCAACAATAATACAGAAAATAGCTGCTGAAATTCCATTTCAATAAAAGTCAAGTGCAGGCACAATGAGAGGATTTAAATTAGCCCGGGAAAGAGGTTCTGGCGTCATTGCAGATGGTGCTTTGGAAACATCTGCTCCGTGCTCAGCAGAGGTCAGGAAGGCAAGTGGAATGCAAAGAATTGCTGGGAGAGGGATGGGGAATGAAGGAGGAAATGTAAGTGCAGGGCTGAATAAATCCCTGGGGCTCTTGAGCACAGTGGAATTCCAGTCACCCCGGTGACTGCAGTGGGGAAGGAGAGCTGGAGAGATGCAGGAAAAGGGTGAGAATCCATAACACATAATCCTGGGTTATGGATTGGGAGTGAAAGGCTGTGGGTCTGGCTGAACACATGAATCGGCAAGATTAAGGGGTAAAATCCAGATTTCTGTGGAGAGAGGGGAGAAGGAATTGTATTAGGAGGCACCAGGATGATCAGAGGGATGGAGTATCTCTGCTGTGAGGAAAGGCTGAGAGAATTAGGGTTGTTCACCCTGGGGAAGAGAAGGATTTGAGGTGAGTTTTGGACCTTCCAGTGCCTGAAGGAAATGTAGAGAGGGGCTATTTACAGCAGCCTGCAGTAGCAGGACAAGGGGGAATTGCTTCAAACTGAAAGAAAGTAGGTTTGGATTGGATGTTAGGAAGAAATTCTTCCCCATGAGAGTGGGGAGGCCCTGGCACAGGGTGCCCAGAGAAGCTGTGGCTGCCCCTGGATCCCTGGAATTATCCAAAGTTAGGTTGGACAGGGCTTGGATCAACCTGGGATACTGAAAGGTGTCCCTGCAAATGGCAGGGGGTGGCAGTGGATGAGCTTTAAGGTCCTTTCCAACCCCAAACTGTTTGAGATTCTGAGATCCAGCTTGGGATTCTGGGATCCAGTGTTTTGTGACAGAGGATGTGATGACAACTCTGGTCATCAATGGTCAGGCAGAGGTTTAAAGCAAACAACAGGAAATAAATTTTCACAGTCTGTAAAGAATTAGGAAAATCATCAAACACATCTTTTATAACCTGAAAATATAGGTTGGCTGACAAACTTGTCGTGCTGAGGTTCCCAGTGCTGACTTTGACACCTCCATGATCCTGGAGGTCTTTTCCAACCTTAATGATTCTGTGATTCCTTGCTCCTGTTCCAGTGTCCCCTCTGCAGCTGGGTGAGATTTGAGATCTGGTTTGGTTTGGCCCCTCCCTGGTGGAATCTGACAGGATTTTTGGGCTGGATTATAAGCAGTTAAAGGGTCTCTTGTGATGTTGCAGTGACTTGGCAGTGCTGGGTTAACAATTGGAGTCAATGATCTTTCAGGGCTTTGATCTCTCCTATGACAAAAGCCACAGAAATCCTCTGAAGGAATAAATTCTCTTTGAATTGCAGTGGAATATTGGTGGGGAAAATGATCCAATGGTTCCTTAAAAATTTCCTGTGCTGAGTTAAAAATTGCAGCATGAGTAATGAGAGGTCTCATTGGATGGCCCAGGAATTTTGAAACAGAGAGGACTAAAAATTCTTCTAGAACAGGATTACCATCAAATTATATCAGCCTCAGTGGCAGGAAATCAATCCAGAGTGGGCTGATTTACACTTGCCAGAGCCAGCACATCCTGAACTTCCCCATGTCTCCCAGTGATGTTTTTATCTCCACATCAACATCGCCAGTGTGAGGAAAATAATTTTCCCTTTAAAATCCAAACATCCAAGGTGGGACTTGGCAGAGTGTAAGGGCCAGGGGATCCCACTGATAACAACACCAAAGTGCAATATAAGGACTCATCTTGGGTTCTGCTTTATTCAGGTTTTTATGGGCTGGGAAGGGATAAATGATGTTTATGCCCTCTTGTGGTGCCACATCGAACAGAATGGATTCCCTAACTGACAAAATGAAGCCAATAATGGAAAAGTCCCAGGTTAAAAATCTGTAACAAACACTGTGGAAAACACAGTGGAAAAATCTCTCCCACTCCAGCAGCATCCTCATGACTCAGGGAAGGGGGAGAGGCCAATTTTGGCTGCATTTGCAGCAGCAGGTAAATGAGTAATGCCCAGGATGGCAGAGTTTGTGCCATCTTTCAGCAGTGAAGATCACTCCAAAGTGTTTTTTCTCTGTGCTGGGAAGGTTAGAAAGTGAAACAGTGCTTTGTGAAAGGAGCTGTATTGACACCTCTTTGTGTTTGGTGCTGTTGACATGTTGTAGTGCAAACCTTCACATGTTTTATCTTCCTTACTCACATGTCTGACAGGTGAATAACTTGATTCCCTTAGGATAAATCCAGTCCAAAAGGTGGACAAAAGCTGGTTGGTGGTTTTACATGGGGAAATAAGGCCAGGTTCCTGTGAAATGGAGCTTCTGATCCCAATTCCTTGTGTGGGAACACAAGGAATTAATGAGTCAACACCTTCCTAAGCTGTGCTGAGAAATCTGGTCCAGGTTTGGGAACTTGGGGCTCTCCAGACTGGTCAATCATGGATTTTGTATCCATCTTACCATTTCATTCCTGACTGACGGCTGAACACAGCAGAATGTGTCCTTTAGACAGTGAAATTGTGGGAATAAATCAGAGCAGTGCTCTCCAAAGCCCAGCAGCTGCTGTCAGGCTGTGGGCAGGGCTTGGCTGTGCTGGGGCAGGATCTGGGAAATCCTGGTGGGGGAAATTTGGAAACTTTTTATCCCAAATAATCACCTGTTGTTTAAGTGAAGTATTTCCATTGCATGTCATCCTTGCCTCTCCCCAGCCATGCAGCAGATGAAAGAGGAAGGGAATAATTTCCTCTCCAGTTCCAGGATGAGCAAACCCACAATACTGGGTTTAAATGAAAGAACTGGTTTTAACTGGGATAGGCTTAGGAGGGACTCTCTAAAAGGATGGAAAATATTGGAATGAAGATCTCCATCTCCAAAGATCTTCCATAACCAATGTTTTTTGGGATCAAGGCTGCTACCATTCAGTCTGCCATGATGAAAGAGGATGGACTTGATGACTGATGGCAGATTCACAATTTTGTGATTCCATGTGATGATTTCCCTTTGTTTATATTTTATATATTTAATAGTATGATGAGATAACAAATATTTTTCTGGGAATCCTAAATGCTGACCCTTCAATCAATTCTATCTATGTCCAGTATTTATAACTACAATTTGCAACAGGATTCTGACATTAATTAAAAGTGCTTACTAGGTTTTAGCGCAGACTTCAGAGCACAAGTTATGTCCACACTGAGAAGAGAATTGGCTCCAAAATGTTGGTGTTTACCAGTTTCTTTAGGAAAGGACAATGTAATGGGGAAAATGTCACAGCAATTCATCTTAAAAAGAAATTCCCTCTGTCAGAAACCTCTCAGGAGTTTCAAATTCAGCTAGGGGATATCAGAAAGCAATTAAAGTCTAATTTAAAATCCCCACCCACATTCTGTCTTTTCCTGCCAAGTGGTTATTGCTCCTGGTCCACGGTACTGGCAAATCTTTCCAAAATGAGCCATAATTTGCCTTAAAACTTAAAACTTTCTGGTCAATATGGAACTTTTCTCTTTGAAGAATGAGTTTGCAGTGACTCTGCACAAAAAAAATAAAAAAGCCCAAATGCTCTGATTTCCCAAGGACATCCTTGGGGATGAAATTTCACCCAGAAATTCTTCTTGGACAAGGACATTGGGGGTGGATTTTGAAGCCGAGGCACTTTCCAGGGAAGGTTCCTGGACACTGCAGCTTCCCAGGGTGGATCCCAGTGTGTTCTCCCTTTGTTTTCCACTTTCATTGATGGCTCCACATCACTGCCTGGGTTAATAAAGAGAATAAAAGCGTGGCCGTGGCAGATTAAACAAATGAGCCATTAAAAGGGGACGATGGCTCCCTCCCTCTCTGTGCCCACAGCAAAGCAGAGCACCACGAGAGCAGGGATGAAAAGCTTTCAGGGATGAGCTGGGAATGTGAGCACTGAGAGACGCCTGTGGCTCCTTCAGGGAGGAATCCCAAGGTCATTCACAGCAAACCACTAATGGCTTTCCGTGGTCTTTCCTGACAGGTGCTGAAGGAGGAAGGCTTTGGCCCCATCACCACGGAGATCCGGGAGGCTCCTGAGTTTTATTATGCCGAGGAATATCACCAGCAGTACCTCAGCAAGAACCCTGGAGGGTACTGTGGCCTGGGAGGGACGGGGGTTTCCTGCCCCATGGGCATCAGGAAATAGCCTGTGCTTGCTCCACCACCTCCTCTTCATTGTAGGGAGTTTGGGAAAAAAAAAAAAAAAAAAAAAGACCAGGAACCCTGGTGGATGTTCCTGCAGCATCTGTGGATAAAGATTTGGGAATCTGCTGGGGAGGCTTTCCATAATTATAAGTTTTCAAAAGCCAAAGTAGAGGCAGGAATTGCTTCCATTCTTGCTCTGTGCAGCTCCCAGGGTTTCCTTGTCATCTGGAGAGGTGGAAAGAGCTCCAAACTGCTGAAGTTTGGCTTGAAATGCTGTTAAAAGGGTGAATTAGGAGGTGGTTGCACCCGTAGCTGCTTTGCATTTCCAATGCCTTTGGACTTTTTGATTTTCTTGGGTTAATTAATTTCCTGGTGTTCCCAGAGCTTTGACTTCTGGATATGTGGTTGGGTTCCTTACCTGTCACAGCCCTGGAATTTGATGTCTTTGGGAATGATGAATTGATCAGATCAGTGATTCTCCCACCACAACTCCACTTTCACAGCATTTAGTACCACCTGTAGTGCCTATTTAATGAAATTATTTTAGCCATAAAAAATAAAATTGTCATGTGATGCTTCTTTTTGACAGTTCCAATAAGTGAATAAACACAAAAAGAAATCAGTTTTGTGTCCTGCTCTGCAATAAATGGCAGAATAAGAAAAGAACAATGTTCTCTGTGATGTGTTCCAAGTGGATATCTGGGTAGATCTAAAACAAAATTATCAAATATTATAAAATGCTGCAGCTCTCTAATTAAACACCAGGGTGTTTAAATCTGTATCATCAGTCATGACAGTACAGAGGAGTGGAATTATCCCTATGATTAATTATTTATTCTTTAATAACTTGGGGAGCCCCCACCAAGAGCAGACTCATGGAAAAGATAACTTGGGGCAGCCTCCAGTGAGTGTGCAGTCAAAATAGCAGGCCAGCCAGAAAGGGGAAAAAAATCAATTTTTGGGTTTATTCATGGGGATCTCAGAGTGCAGACTCAGAGCTGCAGACAAAGGATGCAGGGATGTACAGTTTATCCCATGTGGAAATGGGATCCTGTGGGTCCAGAGCTCAAGGAGTGAGCCAGTTTTGGGGGACCTAGGGTGGCACTCAGAGACACAAATCCACAGCACCTCCTTCTCCATGGCACTGCTCTCCACAACTTGGTTTGATGTTTCCTGCTCACCAGCTCAGCTTTAAAGCTCAAAAAGGCCCAAAACAGCTCCCTGAACATCTTCTGTACCTACACAGCAGAGCAGATTGTGCTCCAAGCTTGGAGACAACTGACAATGCTCCCCACAAAGTCAGTGCTTGGGGTTGTAAATCCAGTGCTGCAGCACTGCCCACTGTTTCCAAAGATGGGGAGTAAATCTGTGCCAGAAAAATCAGCTCCCCATCTTCCCTCGTGCTCCTCAGCTGATGCTGAGCTCATCCCAGTCTCAAAACCCAGAGGAAATGTGTCCTCTTGGCAGATTGCACCTGGGCCAGGCTTACAGGAGCTGCCTCAGGCAGGACTGCCCCATTAGGCTCTTCCTGGAGATGCCCCAAAATGTGTCCACAGCACACTCAGAATTTTGGGTTCTGTGGTAACTGATCCTGTCCCTAACCTGCCCTGCCATGGAGTTTTTTCAGTGTTCACAGCCAAGTAAACCAGCACTTCTGCCTCGTTTCCTTGGCATGAAGTGACAGAGCAGCAAAAAAGAGAGGGAAATAAAGTCTTACCCTCATCCTATGCATTGTCAGCCTCTGTGAAATCCAGACTCCAGTGGGATAATTCCTGATGTGCTCCAAGGCAAAGCATTTCAGGTGCTGAATCATCTGGGGGCTCATGAAATGTCTCCTGGTTCCCTTCCCTTCCCCTCCCTCTCCTCCCACTCTGTGCTGTAGTTATTATTTTGGAACAAGCTGGAAAGTCTTTGGGAAAAACTTTTATTATAGATATCCTCAAGTCTGAGCCTGGCTGAGGTTTTTTTTTTTTGAGTCCTGTCCTGATAGAAATGATGTCTTGGTCTAAAAATCAGCATGACGGCTCCATTGATACCACAATGGGCCCACACCAAAATATTTTGGTACCACAGAATTATTTACTGGTATCCTTGATTTGATTTTGATTTGAGGGTTTTGATTGGGCACTCTGAAAATTGTCCTTTGACAGAGCTGCTTTTTCCTACAAACACAGAATCCCAGGATGGTTTGGGTGGGAAGGGACCTTAAAGACCATCCAGGCCCGCCTCCTGCCATGGGCAGGGACACTTTCCACTATCCCAATTTGCTCCAAGCCCTGTCCAACCTGGCCTGGAACATTTCCAGGGATGGAGCAACTCTCCTGTTTAAGTACATTCAAGTCAATACCCCAGGCATGGTCTAACTGAGAAAATTACCAGGAAATGAGAAAATTAAAGTGACGATAGGCTTTGGAGATGAAGCTGAAAGCTGATAGAGCTCCTGAGGTCTTCAAAGACGGTTCAAGATCCAGCAAGGGCTACAGCACCCAGCTCATGAAATCCTCCATTGCCACATCCTGTGAGGTTAGCCCAGGATACAGACAGGAATTCCACTTTGCCCTGTCCCTGTGAGAGCCAGAGCAAACCACAAACCTTTCGGAAATCCCTGAGCTTGCCCTCAGTGACCCTTTTGCCTTGGGAAGGAGCATCCAAGTGCTGCACCCCCAGGAAGGAGCGGGTGCTGTGATGTCACCTGGGTTGTGTTGACATGGAATGCAGGCCATGTCCTGAGGCATCTGAAGAGGCATCACTGCTCTGAGAGCTCTGGGAGAGTGTTGGACGAGGCTGGATCGAGATGCTGCTCCTCACCCTCTCCTGTTTAGCTTCCCTGACCAGCAGTGTCCAGGCAGGTTTTGTTTCTCAGCATTCTCAGCACAGAAGAGCTGCAGAATATTTACATGTGGGTAAGTGAAATGGGTCTGGGCTCATTCCTTCTGCTGAGGGAATAAAGGTGTGGCCTGTGCTGCAGCCTGATGCACCTTCCACTCCTTAAACAAGGATTTTATCCCACCTGCCTATGGGACATGGTCAATGGTCCCTCCCACCCCAAATTCCTGGGCAGTGCTTGGCAGAGTTTAGGTTTGGGGAGGTGACACGGATGTCACTTTGGGAGGGATCAAATAACAGATCCAGGGAGGGCATTCTCACCCTTTACTCTGCTGAGGCCCCACCTGCAGAGCTGCCCCAGACCTGGGCTCCAACGGCAGAAGGACGTGGAGCTGCTGGAGAGAGACCAGAGGAATCCACGGAGATGCTCCAAGGGCTGGAGCCCCTCTGCTCTGGAGCCAGGCTGGGGGTGTTCACCTGGAGGAGGCTCCAGGGAGAGCTCAGAGCCCCTTCCAGGGCCTAAAGGGGCTTCAAGAGAGCTGGAAAGGGTTTTGGGACATGGGATGGAGGGACAGGACAGAGGGAATGGCTTCCCACTGCCAGAGGGAAGGGATGGATGGGATATTGGGATGGGATATTGGGCTGTGAGGGTGATGAGGCCCTGGCACAGGGTGCCCAGAGAAGCTGTGGCTGTCCCTGGATCCCTCGAATTGTCCAAGGCCAGGTTGGATGAGGCTTGGATCAACTTGGTCTGGTGTAAATTAGAGCTGGAATGGAATTGGAAAAATTATTTTTCCAACCCCAACCTCTCTGTTCCTCTAATTCCATGGATATTTCTATTTCAGTGCTCAGGGATGTCCCTGCCCCTGTCCAGCAGAGGCTGTGACACTGCTGAATGTGTCCAAAATGTCCCTTTTTGTACCCAGGCTGTGGCCTCCGACCATCCTACGAGTCCTTCCAGAGCACTGGCAAGAGGATTGGGACAGGGACAGACGTCACCCCCGGGGAATTCCCGTGGCACGTGAGCATCCAGACCCGTGGGAAGCACATCTGTGGAGGCACCATCATCAGTGCCCTGTGGATTTTGACTGCAGCCCACTGCTTTGCAGATGAGCTGTGAGTGCTCCAGGGGTGGGAGGGCAGCCCAGGCATGGGGAGGGGGATGAAATTCCTCCTGATGGGTGCAGGATGAGCATCTCCTCCTGTGCCACCATTTGTGGGGATGGCATTCCTCCTGGTGGGTGCAGGTTGTGCATCTCCTCCTGTGCCACCATTTGTGTGACTGAGCCCTGAAAGCAGGGGCTGTCTCCTCTGGGGGGACACAGAAATGTGCAGAAATCTGCATAACCATTTTCAATGCCTTTGGACTTGTTTTTATTTTCTTGGGTTAATTAAATTAATTTCCTGGTGTTCCCAGAGCTTTGACTTCTGGAGATGCGGTTGGGTTCAAGCAGAAGGGGAATACTTTGAGGGGTGTGGTTGGGTTCATCCCTCAGTACTTTGAGGGACGGCCTGAGCAGCCTTGGATAAATGCCCCTGATGCTGTTCTGATAGCACATCTTGTGCACTTGTTCCAGCACCTTGTAAAAGTTGATGTATTCCATTTCTGGCTCATAGTATCCCCCAAATTACCTTTGCTTTCACATGCCAAACACCTTTACCTCATGGAGATTTTGAGTTTAAAACACCAAATTCTGGGTAAATCAACTCCATGCAGTGTCCAGGGGCAGAGCCCAGCCCTCTGTGAGTCCCCTCCAAAATGTGGCAGCTGAGACTGCTTGGTGACAAATGACCTGTGGCAGCACAGCCTGGAGCAGCTGGCTGGGGACAGCAGGGTCTGAGCAGCCAGCTCAGGGCACAGAGATCCAAAAGATCCACACCATTCCATCTGTTTGGTACAGGCTGGGTTATTTATAACATTCACTCACATTCTACCTCTGCACCCCTCTGCCCTGGAAACCATCCCTTCCTAGGAGTGAGGGTAAATTCCTTGGGTATTTACAGCTGGACTGCCTAAGCCACCATTGTGCCCTGCTCTGGGGAGGAGCCACCAACCTTCACAACCCAAATCCTTCATGTTCTCTGTGCCCTGTTTTGTTTTTAAGGCCACCAGATCTGACGGTGGCAGTGGGGGGAGTTAACCTCAGCCTCCCTCTGGAAGAGTGCAACCCAGACAGCCTGATCCTGCACGAGGAGTTCAACAGAACCAGCCTGCAAAATGACATTGCCCTGATCCTGCTCAGCAGCCCCATCGAGTTCAGCACGGAGAAGATTCCTGTCTGCCTGCCCTTCGTGTGTGACAGGGACACCTGGCAGCACTGCTGGGCTTCTGGCTGGGAGAGCACAAGTGCAGGTGAGGTGCTGGGGGGACATGCATTTGCTGATGGAAGATGGGGTTTGTGGCTGTCCTCTCCCGTGAGGGGTTTCCCAGATCAAAGTTTCACTCCCCACCTTTTTTTATCTTGACTTTTTTTTTTTTTTTGTCGAATAATTAAACCATATATCCCTACATTGTCCAAATCACTTGTCATCAATACACTTTCAATTAACCTTCCTCTAGATTTCCTAATATCAAAAACAACAATCAACCATCATCATCACTCTACAACCACCCCCAAACATAGAATTAACCCCAGAACTACCCTCCCCAAAAAACCAAACAAAAATACAAACCATGATGATAAATCATCGACCAATCACCCACCAAATTTTACGTTCTTGTAGCTTATAGAAAGCATGACACTGAAGATGCCAAGATGGTTTATGCATCCAAACCCCCCCAGCCTCTGCATATCCACCAGTTCCCTGTTCAGGGCAAGAACCAGACACCAACAGACCCCCAGAGCAAAATCTGGGACCTATTTTGGCACCACATCCAAACTTTGGACCTCATTTTAGCACCACATCCCAACTTTGGACCTCATTTTGGCAGCCAGATTAAGGCAAGCTTCCCCCTGGTGGGTAAATTAGCACAGAATCATGGGATTATTATGGCTGGAAGGGACCTTAAAGCTCATCTTATTCCAACCCCCTGCCAGGGGCAGGGAAACCTTCCACTGTCCCAGGTTACTCAGAGCCCCATCCATCTGGGTCTTGAACACTTTTCATCTTGTAGGATCCTTGTGAGTAACTTCAGCTTGGGATATTCTATGAATCACCCAGTTAGGCTGGGTCTAAAATGGTCTGGACTAAAGGAAATGAAGGTCTGGGGCTGTCTTGGCTTAATGTCTCTATGAGCTGGATTGACTTATTGGTTCTGGCCACTCCTTCCTTTACTCATTTAGGACTGCAGATTGCTGTTGCTAATTGATCTCATTTAGGCCCTAATGAAAGCAGTTCCAGCACTGAGTGTGACCCAAAATGTCTGTCCTGAACAAATGTCACTAATTAGCCAATGAGCTGATTCATTACTGGAAAGAATTAATCAGGACTGGGAGGGCAGGGGGGTGCCTTGGAGCTCGAGTGGTCCTTCCCAGGATGCAGTAAGTGAACATCCCATTGAATCCTTGCTATTCTGCTCCAATTGCTGGTTTGTTTGTTTGTTTGTTTTTCCCATGAAACTCTGCATTTGCCTTCTTAAGCTTCATTTTGCTCCCTCAACAGTAACACACAGCACTCTCATAGTTTTGAAGCTCTCCCACTTCACCAAGGTAACATGTTCCTGTTTTCTGTTGAGTAGTTACATGGCATTGAACTTGATCCATAGGATCATGGAATCATGGAATGGTTTAGAGTTGAAAGGGACCTTTAAATCCATCCAGTGCCACCCCCTGCCATGGCCAGGGACACCTTCCACTATCCCAAGTTGCTCCAAGCCCTGTCCAGCCTGGCCTTGGACACTTCCAGGGATACAGGGGCAGCCACAGCATCTCTGGGTACCCTGTGCCAGGGCCTCACCACCCTCACAGCCAAAAATTCCTTCCCAATATCCCATCTATCCCTGCCCTCTGGCAGTGGGAAGCCATTCCCTGTGTCCTGTCCCTCCATCCCATGTCCCAAAACCCTTTCCAGATCTCCTGGACCTCCTTTAGGCTCTGGAAGAAGTTTTAAAGTCTTCCCAGTGCTTTTTCTTCTCCAGGTGAACACTCCCAGCTTCTCTCCATAACAGGAGAGCTTCAGCCTCCTGGAGATTCCTTCACCAAAGCATTTTCATCTTTGGGCACTTCCATCTTATCTGGAAAAGGGATGTGACAACTTTCCATCTTTTGGATCTTGTCATTGAGTGGCAGTTTCCTGCAGGTTCTGGGAGGATTTGGCACAGCGAAATATGAAACAAGGAGTGAGTTCCAAACAATCTGAAGGTCTCAGTTTTATCCTTCAGTCTCAGATTCACTTTGGAGAGAAACATGGGTGAAATAATTGGGGTTTCCAAGTAGCCCAGCGCATTTTTCAGTCTCTTTGTCACTTGCAGGTGCCAGCTGTGATTTCTGTATTCCCAACCCAAGGGAAGAATAAAGCAGATATTTCCTTTGTGTCACTTTGTGAAGATACAGCAGGGTGAGGTGTGGCCTTGCAGCCCTCCCTGGGGAAAACAATGTTTAGATTGGATATTAGGAAAAAAATTCCTCCCTGGAAGAGTTGTTGGGCATTGGAACATCTGCCCTGAGCAGTGGTGGAGTCTCCACATCTGGAGGAATTTCAAAGCTATGTGGACGTGGCATTTGGGGACATGGGTCAGAGGTGGCCTTGGCAGTGCTGGGGGAATGGTTGGACTGAA